>NC_134500.1:17045629-17378129 GCF_040206685.1 Ascaphus truei
CCTATACACACAGACACACACCTATACACACACACACACCTATACACACACACACACACCTATACACACAGACACACACGTATACACACAGACACACACGTATACACACAGACACACACGTATACACACAGACACACACGTTTACACACACACACACGTACACACGTACACACACGTATACACACACACACACACGTACAAACACACACGTACAAACACACACGTAGACACACGTGTACACACACACACGTAGACACACACACAGACGTAGACACACACACACACGTATACGCACACACACGTAGACACACACACACACGTAGACACACATACACACGTATACGCACACACACGTATACACACACACACGTAGACACACACGTAGACACACACACACGTATACACACGCACGTAGACACACACACATGTACACGTAGACACACACACACATGTACACGTAGACACGTACACACACACACACACATGTACACGTATACTCACACACATGTACACGTACACACACACATGGAGACATACACACACACATGGAGACATAAACACACGCACATGTACACACACACACACGTACACACACACACACATGTATACATACACATAATGTATACACACACACATGTATACACACACATGTATACACACACACGTGTATACACACACAAACATGTATACACACAAATGTACACACACACATGTATACACACACACACACATACTATGTATACACACAAACATGTATACACACGTGTATACACACGTGTATACACATGTGTATATACACATGTGTATACACACACATGGAGACATACACGCACATGTACACATACTGTATACACACACACATGTATACACACACACACACACGTGTATACACACACGTATACACACACACAAACATGTATACACACACACAAACATGTATACACACACACAAATGTATACACACACAAATGTACACACACACAAATGTACACACACACACACACATACTATGTATACACACAAACATGTATAGACACACACAAACATGTATACACACATGTGTATACACATGTGTATACACACACGTACACATGTATACACACACACACAATATATACATACACACAATGTCTACACACACATGTGTATACACGTCTATACAGACATGTGTATACACACACATGTGTATACACACACGTATACACACACACACGTACACACACACACACACGTACACATGTATACACACACACACACACATACAATGTATACACACAAACATGTATACACACACACAAACATGTATACACACACACGTGTGTATACACACACACGTATACACACACACACTATCCCCAGCAAAACCACATCAGCACACCGCTATCCCATGCCCCCCCAGCACACTGGCATTCTCGGCTCCCCGCCATTCCCAGCCCCCATCAACACCATCAGCACCCACACATCGGCACCTTTGCACCTCCCCCATCGGCACACCCACATCCGCACCCCCACATCCGCACCCCCACATCAGCACCAAACCCTCCAAAATCAGCACACCGATACAATCACCATCAGTACAGCCACAGCAGCACTACCACCGCACATGGGCCGCGTTGACCACTCCTCACCCAAATGCCACACCCACACCACAAACATCCCGGGCAACGCCGGGGCTCTCAGCTAGTTTACCTATAAAAATAGATCAGCCTTTAAAACACAAACCCCCTTTCCGTTTTCTTCGCTTCAGCGTGATATAGATATATAAATTGGTCCAAAGAGGTCTGTCTCCTTATTTTACAGGTTTGGCGCTTATTCTGTAAGGTGTAATAAGCGCAGGTGACGTGCTAGCGCATGAAAAGCTCCATTAAAGTTAATGGGACTTCTCATGCAATAGCACGCCATCTGCGTTATCACACCTTACAGAATAAGCCCCATGGTCTCTCCTGAAATGAGACAACTACTTTTCAATAGCACTTTAAACTAATAATTCCATATCACGTTGGGAGAACATAAATAAAAATGTGTCTTGCTCCTGTTTTTATCACACATTAAAGGAGCACTCCTGGCAACACATTAAAATATATATATATATTTTTAAATAGGTTTGAAGCAGGGGGTCTCCGGACCTAAACTGCGTTTATTTCAGTTCCGGGGACCCCCTGCTTCCCGAGATACAGACCTCCGCAGGTGCTGCCGGTATCTCTGCGCCGTTGAAAGCTCCGTTGTCCCGTCAGCCAATATGAAAACACCACAGATGATGTTGCGGCTTCCTATTGGCCTGCAGGACGCGGGACTTTTATACCGAACCCAGTCAGAGTGTCTATCGGCAGCACTAACGGAAGTAATTATCTCAGGAAGCAGGGGGTTCCCTGAAGCTGAAAACAACGCGGCTCAGCTCCGGAGACCCACCAGCTTCAAAACGATATATATAGTAAACAAAAAGGCAGCGCACACTGAGTAGAATATCTCAGCAGAGGGGTAGGTGGTGCAAGGTAAAGGTAAATAATAGAAGTCATTAATGATCACCAAGGTGATCAAAATAGCAGCACAGAACAGGGAGCGGAAGAGAAGGGTGTTTATTCAGTCCATCATGCAGACTGTCTACTGTGAATAAACACCTTTCTCTTCCATTCCCTGTCCTGGGCTGGTATTTCGATCACCTTGGTGATCATTAGTATATATATATTATAGCTGTCTGTGAGTGGGTTAACTGGCTTTGCACCTGATCCCAGGCTGTATTTAAAAGCTGTGTTTAAAACAACGAGCAGTGGCTTAAGGGCTCCATGTAATAATGAATTTAAGATAAAAGGTGGCACTGTGTGCTCATTTGCATGTCATTTCCCAGAATCCCTTGGTGCAGTGGAAGCACTGTATGCTGGTGATATATATACACATACATTCACATGTACATACATTTAAATAAAAACACACAAATAAAGTGTCACCAGGAGTGCCTCTTTATAGCCGGCAGTCCCACCATGTCCCCTTACTCACCCTTTTTTTTTATATATATATAATTGGGAACAGGTGTCCCTCTGTGGCTAAATTAAACGTGGTTGAACCGCGTTTATTTCAGCTCCGGGGACCCCCTGCCTCCCATCTCTGTAGAACACATTTGGGTAAAGAAAAAAAAAATAGAAACGACTCATTTAACATTGCAAGATACAGCAATCCATCGATTTAAATCTTCATATTGTATTTTTTTCTTTTCTTACTGATAACTAGTACACCCGAGCAGAAGCAAGCTCTTCATACAACCTGGGACCAGGTGCATCTATTTAATCTATTTAACCTAACATTAATGTTAGGTTGATTATAACGCCCATGCACCAAGCAAATAACATGACATTAACCTAGTGCTACTCGTTAAATAATGTACAGGTTATTTTGTTTCTGTCCTTTAGTGCTAATGACATGCAAAAGAGGTGTACCCCCGAACATTGCATATGCACTAAAGGCCATTCAGGTTAGCACAGGGGGAGCAGTAGAGGTCACAAGTACAGTATGCTGTGACAGAGGAGCTGTCCAGCAGCTGAGAGAGTTCAATGCTAGAGCTGTGGCCCTGAATAGCAGAAGTCGTGGGTTCTGATCCTGTTGAGTCTGACACTAGTACTCCTTAATCACAAGGGGCCTTAGGGGTAGTGTAGGTCTTCTGAAAATCATTGAGGAGGTGTGTCATTTAAATATACTTTGCAAATGCTCGAGCGTGCTCCTTTTTGAGAGAGACAGAGAGAGAGAGAGAGAGAGAGAGAACACTGAAAAAAAGCCTCAGCAGAGGCAGGTGTGGTCATGGTAAAGGGTAAATAGTTAATGCCAGATGTTTCGATCCCTGAAGAATGTCCCTCTGGGGCCCAAAAACATAGGGCATATGTGTGTGCATTTTGGACCCAATAAACCACTTTTATGTGATTATTTCTTGTGCTGTGCCAGTATATTGGATCTCTAGAGATCCTCACAGACTTATATAATATCTATATATATATATATTGCTTAGGACTCCACTAAAAATAGGTCACTCTTTCTCCTCCCCTATATTTCAGTGTTTGGATGGAGCTAACACCACCTTTAGAAAGACAGGCGTAACAGGGGTCATGTTATGCTAACGCAAGGTAATGCCAACCTAACATGGCTTTAAGCCTAGTCTATTGAGTAACTAATAGCCGTTCTTTTTTTTGCATATAATTTTCTTAGTACCTGTTAAACTCAGAGAAAATAACATCTGATACTTATTTAGGTAACATCACGTTATTTGCCTGGAATTTACTGAAGCAGCGACTGATTGAGCCACATATGCTGAAGCAGGGACTGATTGAGCCACCTGTGCTGAAGCAGGGATATCCTGAAAACCTGACCTATTGAGTGTGCTTGAGGACTGGAGTTGAGCACCCCTGCTGTACAAGAATAACTCTGGTTTAGATGAGCTACGTAAAATATAGCATGGAAGGGGATCTATTGTTTCAATACATGCAAAGCTACATCCGGGATTTGTATTAAGAACCCGTACTGTACAATAATTGAACAAAATCAAATAGATCACATTACAGAAACATTTTCCAAGATAAAAAAATGAAATTACAAGATATACACAATTTAAACTTCACGATAGATTCCATTTATGAACAAATATAACATTTAAATAGCAAAACATAACAGATAACAGCGTTTGTACTGCATTCATTACACAGGAAATTGTACAGTTAGACTATGCAAACAATTAGACTATGTATGTTGATTAATGTCTTAATACATACAGTAGTAAAAACATTACAGATACCATATTTTGCTCTAGCAATTAGCAACATCAATTGTGTAAATACACTAAAATGCATCTATAGTTCACAAAAAAATAGTTTCCAACATTTTATTTTAAAATTACATAAACAATTCTTAACATACTTTGCAGAAACACACTTTGGACATCCATGGATTCTGCTTCATGTCATCTGAGGAAACAAAAGTAATTAAAAAATCATTTTTTTTTTAGTTTGTATTTTGTTTTTAATACTTGTTGAAATGTGGATGTTAGTCTTCAAGATTTAGTACAAACGAACTCACTTTTATTCTATAACAGTTTCTGGTATAAACGTATTTGTGATTCTAACTTAAATTAAGATTGTTTTTGTTTTGTATTTTGTTTAAGGGTATTCTCCATATATCTGAAAAGGGTTCAAGAGAATATTTTTACTCCTCCCTCAACTAAAATTAATGTGATCCTTTATCTAATCATGTTGAGTATCTCTGCATACTTAAAGCTGCAGACCAAGCAATATCCTATGTGTTTTTTTTTTTAAATAAATCAGTTCTGTACTATGAGAAAATACTTGTAGCATTTTTTTAAACAACTCAATCACATTTTAAATGTATTATAATGTAACAAGCCTTCTATACTTGTTGCATTTTTTTAAAATCAAGTCTGAATGAAATTTTTTATGTATTATAATAGAACAAGCATTTTTTGTTTCTATAGCAACCATTTACCAATTACAAAGCCACATCTCCTTCCTCTTCTGAAACAGGCTCTAGCACACCCCTTTTTGAGCCCTGCCCTCTATCTAGCAGTGCACCAATTGTAACTAGTGACTGCCTGATCATTTGATCTTCCCCACAGAACTTTGCATATTTGGTCCTCTTCTGCTGCACTGACAGTAATTTAGTGACCCCTGAGCCGAATCTTCACCGATCGATCACAGGAGAACGGATCGATCAGCAACTTACCTAATTACTTATCATTGTGTGGATTGTATTGATGCGCATATTAAAGGGGGGAAAAATAAAATAAAAAACGGCAGCTTGGACTGTTGCTTTAAAGTCCCTCACAACTTCTTCTTACAGATAATAGTCAAAGTAGAACAGCATCATGTCCTATTAAAATGTTGATCTGCTGCCCACCATCTCCATAATGATATAAGTCACCCAAAATAATCAAAAGGAAAATCATACAAGTATTTATATTACAATTTAAAAAGCGACAGAGCATTAGGGGCGAGCAGTGGAGGTCGGAAAGTTTGTAAGCCCCAATAAATTTATTTGGCTATAAAAGAATGGAAATTTGCAGTGATGGGCAATTGTTGGCTACCTTTTGCAGACAGGTGCAATAATATTAAATACCATTTACACATTATGAGAATTTGTGCACACACCTTCCCATGGAAAGGTACTTTGTCTTTGGAGGACAGGGCTTGCTCAACACTGAGTGATATTTAAGAAAAAGTAGAAGACTGAGAGAGTCAGATTCTGTCTAAAAATTAAATCGTCAAGAAAGTGACAGCCCTTAAATAGTAAGCAGAGAAGTGGGGGGTGGGGGTAGACTTGTTGGACCTTTCTTCCATGTGGTTAAATAATAAAGGAGGTAGGAGTACAGTAGGTAGTGGGATAGCTTTCATTGGACCAACAAATAGTTGATATGCTTCATACTTTCATCAGCTCAGTGTCCTTCATCAGGTATCCTAATGAGGAACCCCGATAGCTTGTAACATATCAACTATTTTGTGGTGCAATAAAAATGTATATGTGACTCTACTGTACCTACTCCTAACTGTTGTTATTTTACCACAGCCCTTATAAAGGTAATTGCCATTGGTTTAACTAAGCACTAGCAGAGACTGCACACTGCATATTTGCTCTGATTTTAATGTGCTTGCATCAAGAAATGATACAAAGCAATAGGAAGAGTTAGCGGAGTCAACTATTTGCCACATATACTAGAGCGTTTTCCAATGTTCTGCAGGTTTCACTATCATTTTTCTCCACCAATTGTACATCAACAAAATTCTTAGGCAGTGAGTCATCTGGTCAACTATTAATCTTTGGGGGCTAAGTAGGACTGTACTTGTAGCCCATAGCATATGAATGTCCTAATGAAAGCTTCATGGCTTACAAAGACAGAATAACATGTAACAGACAGGATGCTGTGTATGGGCCATGTAGGGATTATCCAGTTATATCAGATCGTCTCACACAAAATTATAATTTTTACATTGTATTCTACAAAACAAAGGAATACTACACACTTGAGAGAATTGTCTCAATGGAAAATACAGTTTAAGTACGACATTATATGATCACAACCTTCCTTATTTTAACCAACCCTCCTATTGGAAGTGTCTTAATTTCTTATCACAGAATTTCATCCACAAAGAATCAATAAATAATTCATGCTGCTGGCTCTTTGTTGTGTGTCCCTGAACTGCACACAGTGCTGGGAGGCTGACAGCTGTGTCAGGACAAGCACCAAAGATCTGACATGACAAGTGACTAACAAGTTTCTTTCAGTCTATAGTGAAAGAAGACAATGGCACAAAGTAACGAAAACCAAAATCCAGAAACAAAATGAAACAGTTTCTTTCTCTTCACCTAAGTGTGTGCTATGAGCTTATTTCCAACCCGTAACCCCTGGTCATTTTAGCGTACTGCCCACCTCTTTCATCCCTCTCACTAGCCTGGCCATTTACGCCTGTCCACGGATCAATATGAGCAATTCCTGGAGAATTACGATGTCTCCATGGCAACCAAGCCACAAATTCTCAGTGGAAGGCAGTGAGACCAGTTTTGAATTCTCCTGAGGTTTTCAGAGTTATAAGGTATAGTGCTTTAAAATTCAAGGATGGACACAGCAAAGCCTGAGAAATGCATTGTTTACTACCAATATAATGATATCATATTTGAAGAATCCTATTCTCAGTTTCCAACTTGGTTTCATATCATCAATTTTATTCCAAGCACTTTCAAGCAGTTGCTGTGATCTTTAGCTTCATACATCTTCATGTAAGTAAATATGTTCCATAGCATGCACTCTAACCAGCATATCTGTTGTGTAGAACAATGGTGCGCAAAGTGGGGGGCACAGGATTTTTTTGGGGGGGCGGGCAGTTTCAGAGGCCCATGCTCTTCCCCAAGGCATTTAAATTAAATGCCGGGTGATCGCGTGAGGCCTCTGCAACTCACTTAACAGGATTTTAAAGAGTTGATTGGACGCGCTGCCATGGCAACACGGCGTAAAATGAGTGTGGAGTGATGTTACACGTTCGTCCCCATGGCAACGGGATCATGTGACATCACGTGACCCTGCAGCGTCATTTGACACCACCAAACAAAGTAAGAGGGGCGCGAGGTGGAGCAAGCAGGGTGCGTAGCTCCAAAAGTTTGCGCTTCCCTATTCTAGAGATGTTTGGGTCAGAATAACAAAAAATGTAATCAACAGCTACTAAATGAACTTTGCAGAGATGCAGTTTACGGGGCTGGTGTGAAATTCTATTCAGTTTTGCACTTTATCAACATACAGTACATGAGATAGCATGACCAACAGAAAAAGTTAGTAAACTACAGATGTAGCCAAACGTTATTTTACCTATTAATAATGGAGCATATTGCGTTATAATTAGAGACGGGCGAACCAGTCCAAATCCATTTCCCACGCTTTCCCTTCAAAATCTGTTCTGCGGGGTAAAATCCGCAGACGGATTGTTCCGACTTCAATCCGTGCAGACTAGTTAAAATCCCCCTATGTGCCTTGGTTATGCGGCTTTAAAATAACTTCCGCCTGGCGGGTTTCACCTAAATCCATTCCGCAGAATGTGTTTATTTCTAATCCGTTTTGTATTGTAAGAAAAGATGTATGATGGATTAATCCGTCGTAGGAACTTTTTAAAACTAGAGTGATTTTTTATTAGTGTAATTATATAAACATAAACTGTTCCGGAAGCTTAATAATTATTCTTGGGATCATTTTTAGCAGTAATATCAATACTAATAATAAATACTGCTATATATTCATGTTGCTGTACTATAAACACAGTAACATGTGCAGCATGAAGGCCAGAGCCCGCTTCATTGAAAGTCCAGTCAATCACAGCATGCCTGCTGCTTGTTGTTGTTGAATGCGATTCAGCTGGGTCCCACTTTTCTTACATAAATAACAAGGTATACTTTTTTTACCCTACAGTGATTTATTATTAGTGTAACAAAGCATTATTAAAGCAGTTTTCTTCATCGCCAATAATGTAAAAGTAGAGAATTAGGATAGAAAGTCGAGCTGGTATACAGCACTGGATATATTATCCCTGACTGTCCTTGCCAAACATTGTCTGAGTTACAATTAAACTGTTCTGGGAGCTAAATAATAACTGATGGGATTATTTTTCAGAGTAATATCAATACTACTAATAAATGCTGCAATATATTCACATTGATATAATACAATCACAGAAACATGTGCCGCATGAGGGCCAGAGCCCACTTCACTCAAAGTGCATTCAATCATCCCTCTTTCTGTCAGCTGGAAGATGAACGTGACTTCCGGCAGACAGAAGCAGGAGGAGGAAGGATCGCAGTGAGCTAGGGTCACTGCTGCGTGGGGTCCCAGCTCTACCCCCATGGTGGCTGCAGAACCTCTGAGGGCTGCCCACGGAACCCCTGGCGGACATGGAATCCCAGTTGAAAATGACTGGAGTAGGTGGTAATGGTATGATACCTTATATTGGACCAACAAGTAGTTAATATGTTACAAGCTGTCTGTAAAAAAACCCGGAGGTTTCAACCCACCTACGCATTTCACACCGTAGCCCTTTATCAAGGCACACACACATCAGTATATGGAATCTGATATATGTATTCTTTGATAAAGCGCTACAACATGAAATGCATAGGTGGGTTGTGACCTCCATTTTTCAACAAGATGACTTATTAAAGCTATATTATTTTTTATTTGGAGCGCACTTCTCTGTACTCTTTGTTGTGATTCTTTCACTGGTAGGGCACCACACTTCTCCTTCAGTTTCATAAAACACCCTTGGAAGACACCTTACAGCCCAGTCAAGTAAATACGGCCCTATGGGTGTTGGTCTTCTAATATTATAGACAAAAATAGGTACACAACATTGGTTCTTTTCTTGGAGTCACTGCATTATAAATGTATAACCATTGGTCCCTATCCAGGGTTTTCTTGTTTGTTAATGACCTGGGGTGAATTTTTGGCTGCACTCTTCCAGTGAAAATGAAATCTCAACCATTTCCCTTAGGGAGAGAGGTCAGGGGACTATTTGCACTATTTGCAGCTGCCCTCTGTCAACGTTGGCTCCAAGACTTTAAAATTTCTTAACTAAGCTGACAGGCCACAGAGAGGATGAATCAGAAATGCGATGCACGGGGACCACAAGGATACAAGGGAAACGAGAGGAACCAGCAAGTAAAAAATATCACAGTCACCATGTATCATTTAACAAATAATTGTGCATCCCGTCTGCACAATGCTTCCTTTTTCAGGAATGTTAAAAGCTATAGGCTTCTGGAAATGTCACGAAGCTGAGTCTCCTCGCTTTTGAAAACACATTTAACAAGTACTCGTAGGTTGTGAATAAAAGCGCAATCACACTTTGTTGTAATAGCCGCTGTGCATTGGGCTGGCTTCAAAAAATTAATTAAGGTTATAGAACATTGTCAGTTTGCCTATGTAAGCCTCTCTGTGTCTTAACCAGCTTTTTATTCCAATCAGACACGGCTATTCTAATATATCCAAGACTGACACTGACTCGGCGTTCAAAGGGCATACCTTGCACATATATTAATAAAATGTTTTAGACTAAAACTAATTATAATGAAGTAGAAGTGTCAGCTTTCTTTTAAGTCATAAACGCTGTAGCCAATCAAAGACCTAAATTCTTGATGAAAAGGGAAAGTGAAACAGCTCCACACCGTGACCCCTGGATGCTGCCATTAATTTGATGCTGCAGCTGCTAAAACAAAGTATTAGTCTGTTCCATTTTTATGAGCCCAGATGACTTATAGCATACAGTAGTTGTTGCCTCTTACCTGGGCTGTCCGACTCCTCTATTCCACATTTCTCAGGAGTGACCTCTGGTTCCTGGAAGTTCACCGATTTGAATTCACTCTCGTTTGTTACCAAACTCTCTGGAGCTGTAAAGATAACCATGGCAAAGGTTGGATTTGCGACTTCAATTGGGACTTTCATGCCCAGTAAGGGCCATAAACTTGGAAATGGAGAGAGCAATAATCTTAAAGTAATTGGGCAACGTAGACATTTCATTTTGTCCAAGGTATAGAAGGTCTGTACCACCTTCAATGCTGGACCAATGTACTTGGCTTGCTCGTCCAGCAATGAAGATGTTAAACAAAATGTTAACACAAGTAAGATACTACTTTAATTAGTAGAACATGCTATTTTATTTTCGAAGATTACAATTCACATTTAGCGTCACTATAAGCAATGCGACAGAGGAGTAAACATATAATTATATCTTAGTATAAACTAATTACATTACAATGTGTTTCTTTAGCTCCATTTATAATCTACATTCTAAAACCATATTTTATATATACTGTAGTGGCCACGGTTATTCTAACACAAACCAGTGGCAAATCGCCAAAAAGACCCAGGTACACCCAGGTACATGCTGGATACATGCCATAAACTTGCCTTAAACTAGACCCAGCATTTCTGCATTGATTAATGGCCCATCAAATTAACAGCAGGGGTCCCTGGCAGTCCCATTCAAACTGAATTTTGAACAGTTTGAATGGGACTGCCAGGGACCCCTGCTGTGTTAAGCCTATGGTTCATTAGTCAATGCAGAAATGCCTTAAACTTGCCTTAAACTAGCCAGGTTACGCCCAGCACATATCCAGAATGTAACCGGGCTAGTTTAAGACAAGCTTTAGAATACTGGTGGTCTCGTCTATATATATATATATCCATCCATCCATTAAAGAGGCAATCCAAGACGTATTTTTCCCTTTCATTTGTTTCATTGTTTTAAATACAGGATTGATGTGGGGGGTCTCCGGGGGGCCCCTGCTTCTGGAGGTACTTACCTCCACAGAGAGTGCCAGTAGCCACTCCAGGTTTCACTATGTGGCTGCTTTTTAAAGCTCCCGGGCCCTGCGGGCCAATAGGAATCTGTGATGTCATCAGGTGCGGCTTCCTATTGGCCTATGTGACCGGGGGCTTTAAACTGCAGGAGATACTGGTACTCCCTTCGGGATGCAAGTATCTCTGGAAGCACATGGTCTCAGAGCTGAAATTAACGGGGTTCATCTCCGGAGACCCCCTGCTTCAAACCTGTATTAAAAAATGAAAATAAATAAAATAAATAAACAGCTTGGATTGCTCCTTTAACTGAAAAACAAGACATACAATTAATAACAGGCAATATAGAGCATTCATTTGATCATGAATTCATAAAGAAGTAGATGTGTATGCTTCCCAGGGAAAAACAATAGAAGGTGCTCATCACAGTGGATGGGTGTGTAATTATGCAACTGCGAGTAATACATTTTATGAAGTCCTTTTCCCATTGCATGTAAACACTTCACACACCTTGGGAATCAACATGACAAAGTCAAATAAGGCAACACAACAATTTTAAGACACTGGAAATCCATTCTGCAGTTCCCATCAAATGCAAAGTGTATTTCCCAAAGGAAACCGCAATTTCATGTTACTTCCAATATGATTTGACATTTAAATGTATACTTGAATAATTAAGTTGAAGTGCAGTTTAAACCCGAAATCTTAAAACATTCTGCCTGAAACTATACAACTCTGTGTCTGTCAATGACAGGGCCAGTTCCATTGCCAGTATGGATATGTTTAGTCTCCAAAAACAGTATAGAAGTTTTTTGTTTTACCGGATCATGATGAGAGCTTTAGATTTTTTTTAACAATAAGGAAACTACTCACTAACCTCATTCCTTTTGGTTTGTAAAGTAAAAACAGTATTTGTACTAAATTAAAGCAAGTGCCTCTCTACTTAAAACATCTTTTGTACGTCGAATCAAATACTAAAGCAGATTATTGCATTATATAATGCACATGCCTCCCCATATACATTTTTTCCAATAATAATCCTCATTTAAAACAGCAAATCACACAAGTTGGGCATTAGTGAAAATGCAGTACACGTTTTATCTACAGACAGAGACAACACGCTGCTTGGTTGTTTCAATTCTTTCCAATATTCTTCTTATTTTTTATTATAAGAATGTAAAAGCCATTTACATTATTATAAAGAAGAAAAGCGTAGGTGGGTTATTTGTTAAGATGTGACAGTACCGATTAGGGCACTCTCGCACGGAAACTCCAATTGACTTCAAGAAAAAGGAAACAAGGCGCACCGAATGTAAAAGATATAGTATAATGAACAATTAAACAAATGTATAAAGTAACTTACACATTAAGGAACTGATGTCCAAAGCATCTAATGTGATCCGATCTCCCAGTTCATAATTATACTGTATATCTTTTACATTCGGTGCGCCTTGTGTTGTCTTTTTCTTGGATATTGGTTCCTCTGTGGATACTTTCGCAGGTGGATATCGGTGGAGGAGGGGAATACCTCCACTCACAAGTGCTGCAAGATAGTGAGAGTGGACCATCTTCAAGGTCACCTTGGAAGCAAGAGCATGGATCAAAGATTGCACTTCCAATTGACTTCAGTTTAAAGAATAACCACCTAAGTCTAATTTTTGAGAATAAAAATCATGGTTTCAATTCTAGCTTTAGTGTTTCAATGCGGATCACTGTGTGCTCTTGTGCATGTCATTACCCAGAATGCCTGGCTGCAGTGGAAGCATTGTATGCTGGGAGATCATGGTAAAAAGCAGGGTTGCAGACCTGTGTGAGACATATGAATGTGCTCATAAGTGGGGTTTTTATTTGCTGCACACTGCTGATCATGAATCAAATTACACGGATGATCCATGAAGAGTGAACCGAAACTGTAGATGGTTTAATTGGCTGCGCTTTATCAACCAAATGTCATACAGCATTCTGAATCCCTGTGGACATTATTGTAATTAAACATTATTATTTAAACAGATTGTGAAGGGAAAATGTAAATGTTTAATGGATTCATTTGCAGGGCTATATCCCCGCAAAAAAAACAAAACCCCACTGCACCTAAAATTGTACCCAGTGCTACAGTATATAACTAATGATCCCATGTAACATATCGAATGCATAGGAAATCCCATAGCAAGGGCATATAAACAGATTGTAAACATCACTTAATCACTAATTCATTATCCAAACAGCTGTGTCTCACTTTTTATTGCACTGGAAGCATGGTATAGAAAATTCAATTGTTCATGTCGGACGTGATAACTTAGAAAAAGTGGGGGGTATAACTGATAACTTAGCAGTATAATAAATATCCTGGCTTGTTGGGATTTTTTCCTTTATTCTTATATTGCTTTGAACATTTGCTCAGCGCTGTACAAAATGAGCTACTGTACACAGTACACGGGTGAGTGCTACTGACATAGATGGAGACAATGGGGCTCATTCATGAAACTCTGCAGCACCAGAATGTGACCGCAACTGGAACCCTGGAGCCCAAAACACTGGGACCAGGTACATCAAAAGGGCACCCAACTGGGCTGACTGGGGCTCCATGACTGAGAAATTCCCATCCAAGTCAATGGGAGTTTTCGTGAGATATCACCCTGATAGGCAGCACCTTCACAGTTCAATGGATAACCCCCAATGTGAGAGGACAGCTGATAAGACTGCCCGGGTTGCTATTGTCATCCATTGATTGTGCTTTTTCACTATTTTAAGGTTCAGGTTAAAAACAAAGGACTTTAAAAGAGCAATCCCAGCAATATCCTACATGTGTGTTTTTTTTAAATAAATCAGTTCTGTAGTATTACATAATACTTCATGCATTTGTTTTTTTAATTCAACGTTTAATGCCATTTTTTAATGAGCTGTAATACCCTGAGCATCCTTTGATTCCTATAGCAGGCTTTAGCCCACCTCCCCAGCAGTGTAAGATCTTTGTAACAGTTTCCTGTTTGTGATCATTTGTTGCCAATGTTCAGCAGTTGAGCCATAAACTGTAACAATAGATAATGTTACCTTAGTAATATAAAGATACATTGTAGCTGCTGAGTGTATAGTGTTGTCATGAATGTCTAGCATTTCAATGTTATTTTAACAAAGAAAGATAGAGTAGGCCAGGGGTGCGCAATCTTTTTTCCCTGCGCCCCCCTGCCGGCTGTCCCCTCACTCCCGCGCCCCCCTCCCAACCCCAACTTACCCACGCTCCGGCGTAATGACGTCACGTTGCCATAGCAACGTGACATCACATGACCTCGCAGCGTCATTTTGACGCCGCGTTGCCATGGCGACACAGGGAGGAAGCCGCCGGAGCCACGGTAAGTTAGGTTTACAGAGGCCCTGCAGCTCCCCCGGCACTTAATTTAAGTGCCTTCGGGAAGCGCGCGGGGCCTCTGTAAACCCCGCGCCCCCCGTCGGCAGTGTCGCGCCCCCCCTGGGGGTCGCGCCCCACAGTTTGCGCACCGCTGGAGTAGGCACAAGTGTGTTTGCTTGTCTTCCAGAGGCCCCCAAAATGGCTTTGTTCTCCCCATTGAATTTGTGATGCCATACAGTGCTTAAGCTGCTTGCAGATATTCTGGGTCGGGACATGCAATTGAACATCCAATGTGTGTGTCAAATGGTATATGATGGAGTGGACACCCATCTGCACTTTATGAAGAGCTTTCCATTCTTTACCCACTGTGCATTGACTGCTAGTTCCTTGATACATTGGATAATTTCACTGCAGGTGTAAAATACTGTAGATATGCGGGTCCAAAAAACTATACTCATTTATGCCTATTATATTTAGCTAATGCTATGTCTTGAGTAAATAAATCATGAAATACAACTTCATTTATTTTTGGGGGAAATAACGATCAATTAGAAATTGTTGCTAGCTCTTTCAAGTGGCATACGGTAGTAGATTGAAAAAAAAACATTTAGTTAAAATAAAATATAAACAAAAGTAAAGTCTTATAAAATATGCTTTAAGAACATACAAATATATATGGTACCTAGAGGAATTGGTTAATTTGGGGTAAATTAGGTATTTTTAGACTTCAGCTAAACAAAATACCATTACTTTGCAGACATAAAGGATTATAAACTCATGAAAAAAGTAAGATACTGTATCCTTTAAATGTAAACAGCGATCTGTGACCCGGGGTCATGTGAAGTGACGTCACCGGCGTCAAATGACGCCGTGGGTCACGTGACCCCAGATCGTCATTTGATGCGGATGCCAGGTAGGAGAGGGGGCGCGAGACCGCTGGACACCAGGCAAGGGGGCGCAGCATTAAAAGTTTGCGCTCCCCTTCCTTAAGTCATTGTGATTGCGCCGCATGCGCACTCCACGTGGTCTCGCCGACCAAGGACGCAGCCTTACTTCTTATCTATTTTAACATGGACCCCTACAAGCCTATGCTTGCCCTATTACACAGCTTTTCAGCACAGCCAGGGTTAAATAAGTGCAGAGCCAGTAAAACCTACTCCCAGACAGCTGTTTCGGCCTTCATATTACTAATTATTCCCTACTAATATATATATTTTTAGGTCTCCAAATAACATAATAACAATAGTGAATAGAAAATACAAAAGCAGAGTGCAGCGTGGCTACAAGTCTTGCAACCTTTTAAAACAAATGTTAAAAATGGAAGGAAGGTGTAACATGGTTGTGTTTTTCACTGTTGTGTGTTTTTTTATTGTTGCTAATTTTTTGTATGAACTTAGCTTACTGCAGTAGGCTGGATTGTGGTACTCATCTATAAATCAAAAGTATTAAGACCCTAAAGTTAATGTAGATGAGTGAATGTGGTTCTTTTTTGTGTGCAAAAGGCTTCACGTGTGCAATTGCTACATCATGCGAATCATTCTATAATGCGATCGAGTACGATGCAACACAAATTGCTATCATTGTTGCATTGAGAAATGATTATCATTTATTCATAATGTTTAGTTCATAAACACTATCTCATTAATGAGATATATTGCTGGACGTGGTATATTACTGACAGTGAGTAATACGAATCAATAGGAAGAGGGAGTTTACATTGCTCAACTAAGCTGTATGCAACAACCTATAGCAAAAATTGGAATTGGAAGCTTTTGTAAAATGATGTTATATACAGTAAAACAAAGTGCATAAATGTAAATGTTTGTATCTGTATTGTAAAATTATATTCCTGAAGGCGAACATAAGCCAACATGGTAATGTGCAGAATTACAGCTACATAATAAAAATAAATATCCTCACAGAACTAGCTCTATCAGCTCTGACAGCATCATTATTATTTATTTGCAGAGCTAGGAAGTATTGAAAAATGATCAGATTGAGGTGCAGAATAACTTCACAGCTAGGTAGGGTACGGTGATAATGTACACAACATATGTAATAACACACACACAAAAAAAACAGAATCTATGATTTGTTCCCTGTTTTTAGTGTAACATCTCCTTACCCTGCACTTATTACATTAATGAAGAGGGCTAAGATAAGAACAAAACAACCCGTGATATCCTGACTGACAGCTGTCAAATATCCTAGTGGCGGGAAAGATTTATAATACTAAGGAAGTGTCATATCAGAGGTTCAATGCAGTCAATTACAGTGCGGTCTTCATTTAAATTCCTCTACTGTGTACTATTAATATAGATTGAGATGTTAATGCAGGGCCAGGCTAATTAGGTTTGATTTTCCTTGCAGTTTGCAATCAAGTATTTTTGCATTGTATGAAACCTGACTCAGTTATTGACATAATTTCATTTAGTATTCCTTGTATTGAAATGCCCGGGTAGATTATTCTGTATCGAAGATGAGCTTGGTAGGAAATGAAATAGTTGCCAGCGGTCGTAGGGGCTTAAAAAGTGTAGTGGCCCTACTTACGATTTGAAGAAGAGCTACATTTTTTTTTTGAAACACATGGTGGCCAAGCTCCAATTCAGGAATATTTATGCTGTTAATATAGGAAGTAAATAAACTTTGCTTTAATAAGAAAGTATAATTGCAAGTTTGTAAACAAATAACATATGGTTGTCATCTGAGCATGAAAGGCCCCAGTGGGGATCGAAACTTTGGGTCAATAAATGTCACTTTTTTGCATATAGGAGTGCCTGTCCATATATATATATGGTCACGTGGTTTAGTTGAACTACGGTGGTGGAGAAGCTCAGACGCCAGACGCCAGGAAGGGGAAGGAGTTCCCTGAGTCGCACACAATACCAATCAAGTCTGCCAGGAACCACAGGGTGCAGTTTTGGGTTACCGGAGGGACTGTCTACCAGGTGACACCAACAGCAGTGAGGAGTGACGTGACGGAGCGAACAGATGGCGATTTGGCTACATGTTGGCGCATGGGCTTACCCATACAATGCTTTTTATGCAGTGACAAATTGTGAGTGTGCATTTGTCGTGATTCATGTTATTAAACCTTTGTTATTGGATTTTACACAAGGATCGGGCGCTTTTCCTTTTCTTTTTTCTAATAGGTATCTTTTGGGAGGTTGTTGACCCCAAGGACGAAGCTGCCCGGACCCCAAGATATCCTCACAAGGTTTTACCCAACATTGGGTTAAAGGACTTTTTTTATATTTTTATTTTTGATTTTTTTATTGTTGCATTTTTTCATATATTCATTTTTCACAAAACATTTTTTATATATATTCAATCACATATTTTTTTTACATCTCACATTGCACCATCATAGTTCTCTGGAAGTATTTTGCCCAAGTGTGGATCGCACTTTAAAATGCTCCAATGGGTATTAAGTATACCCTGAATGGATCTATGGGATTGGTTAAAGGTGGTAATAAACCGTGAAACCCCATCAGTGTTAACCAATCCTTTCCTTGGAGTACTATAACTAGTATGTTTAGTTGTAGAGCACTTTTTAAGTAGTAATGATCTATCGGAGGCCCTCACCTTACTGAAAGAGTCACAAACAAGACCAGGATCATATCCCTTCAACAAAAATGTGTTACTCAGATCTTTTGATTGGATAATAAAGTTACTTTCCCTGGAACCAATCCCATAGATCCATTCAGGGTATACTTAATACCCATTGGAGCATTTTAAAGTGCGATCCACACTTGGGCAATATACTTCCAGAGAAAATACCTATTACATACAGGAAGGCAAAAAACATTAAGAATATTCTAGCTCCGAGTAAATTGAGACCTATTGCTGTGACTGCCAGTGCTACATCTCTGGGCCAGATGGGTAACCATAGATGTGGCAGGGGCCGTTGCATCACATGCAAACACCTTACTACTAAATCAGAGTTTGTCTCCCTTCATAAGAGTGGACGATATGATGTTAGGGGCAATATCAACTGCCTGACTACATTTGTTGTCTATCTCTTGCAATGTGGTTGCGGCCTTCAATATGTGGGTCGCACCACTCGATCCCTCAGTACCAGGTTCCTGGAGCACAGGAGGAATGTGATCAATGATGTCACCACCCATAGTCTACCTAAACATTTTTTATGTATACATCTTAAGGATCCTGGGTCCATGACTATTATGGGTATTGAGCACATTCCTCCTTGTGCTCTAGGAGGGGATCGTTTTAAATCTTTGTGTCGAAGGGAGACATTTTGGATCCACCGGTTGGGGACACTAACCCCCGGGGGTCTAAATGAATGTATGGATACCAGTACTCTGGTATGAGCATTAGGTTCGGTTCTGTTTCTGTGCCCTCTGGTCTACTCCCTACAAACTCTGTATTTCCCCATCCCCCCTTTTTGCGGTCTCTTTTTCCGACTTGTTTTTATTTTTATTCCTATTTTCCCCTCCCATATTCTTTGTCCCCATTTTCATATATCTTTTGCATTTTCCCACCCTTCATTGCCTTCCCCTTCCCCATTTCCCCTATCCTTCCCCCCCCCCGTATTCTCCCATTTCCCCTCCCCCTTTTTTCCCTCCCCCTCTTTCCCTATCCCTCCTTCCTAATTCCCCATTTATCCTACCTAGATCCTGTCTGGATTATGCCTTCCACACCTTGTAATCTGTGTGCTCTTGCACGATTTTTGTATATATTATGTGCAGATGCATTATTAGTTATCATGCATATTTATGTGCAATTGTAAGTGTCTGTGCACACAGAGACTGTTTGAATTTTTGGAATGATTACGTTAGATTTTAATATCATTGGATGTATATTTATGAGATTTGTTGATGTTTTAATTTATTTTATATAAGTTTTTACATGTTATAGGATTATTGAATCATTTTTTTATAATTTTATATTATTATTATTTTCAGTGGTATATGTTTTCAATTATATTATGTTGTTATTGATGTTATTATGGTTAATATTATGTCACTAGTGTATTACTGGGGTACCTTGTTAATCCATTTTATATAGAATTTAAGTGTTTTATATATATTCCAATCACATTCAGGCTCGTTTTAGGGGCGTAACTATTATAAATTGATGCACCAATTGGATTGTAGACACTCCAGTATATATATCTAGCCATCACTGTTCATGAACAATCCCTTTTATAAAGTTGCATTATTGTGACGAAACGCGTCAGGGACGTATTTTACGACATTACGTCATCACGTTGCCTACATGCTTTACGGCCGGAGCGTGTAGGAGCTTTATTGAGGCCAACTCCGATGCCACACTGCGTGGAGGATTTCATTTGATCGCGCTAAGGACGGACGCTGTCGGGTGCATTGCTCAAAGGTTCCAGTTGGACTGATAACACGTCACGGGACGGTTCCTGCATCAGTGGTGATGATTTTTGTCACAAATTGCTTGTTATTAACTTATACTTTGTAAGTGTTTTTAATCCCCCCACCAACCCCTTCCCATCATTAAATGTACAGGATCACACTATGGGGCGTGCGCTCTCTGTCTTCTTTTTGTATCTATAGATTCTGCCTTGGAAGTGGTTCTTCCATTTGAGAGCTGCCGTGGACCCTTGGATTCTGTATCATTTCCTGTATCACATATCAGGACTCATTTTGGGGTTTGGACTTTTACACTTGGACTGTTTATTATTTTATTATTTATTTTAATGTATATATAATAGAGTGTATATTTTAGTTTGACAGTATTAACTTTTTATTTAACACTAATTATAGGATTGTTTTGTAATTTGTATTTAGCACTTTAAAAGGGTTTATGAGTGGCGCTACTTTATTCACTTTATATATATATATATATACTTGTGAGCACATTCACATGTCTTAGACAGGTCTGCAACACTGCTTTTCTCCATTATCACCCAGCATACAGTGCTTCCACTGCAGCAAATGATTTTCTGGGAAATGACATGCAAATGAGCACACAGTGCCACCTTTTGTCTCAAGACCACATTACATGGAAAACCCTTAAGAAAATGCATGCTGCTTTAAACACAGCTTTTAAACATAGCCTGGATTGAGATGCAAAGCCAATAAACCCACTCACAGACATACTGTTTCGACCTTGTGGATCTCATCAGTGTAAAATTGGTTGTACAGGCATTGCAACAAAAAAAAAATATATATATCTTAGACAGGTCTGCTGCCCTGCCATTCAACCATTATCACCTAGCATACAGTGTTTCCACCGCAGCAAGGGATTCTGGGAAATTACATGCAAATGAGCACACAACGGTGGAGTTTTTTTGTTACCTTTTTCACCCACCATAACTTATATATGTGTGTGTGTTCAGAGGCACTTTTTGCATTTTATGCTTCGGTATTTTTATTTTAATGCTCAGATGAACACCAATTTATTTTTTACAAACTTGCAATTATACTTTCTTACTAAAGGAAAGTTTATTTACTTCCTATTTTTACAGCATAAATATTCCTTAATTGGAGTTTGGCCAACGTGTGTGTTTTTTTTAAATGTAGCTCTTCCTACAATTAGAAACAGGGCACGCACAAAACAAAATAAAAAAATAAAGGTAAAGGGAGGTTGCATACTGTCCAAAAAGATACAGAAAAAGATGTCTCTAATACATATTTCCATACATACATATCCAGAAGCGTAGCATTCCTGATCACATGACCTCAGCATAGGCTGCGAAACGCATCAGTGGTCATGTGGAAGTCTTTTGATAGTCCAAGGAGTGAACCGGAAGAGGCGGCATGATAATTAAGCGGTCCTTTTAAATGTGTATTGGTAATAAAATGTTCGTGGCACAAATGCTGCATTGCAATAAAGTACATTTATACACACACACACACACACACACACACACACACACACACACACACACACCTCATACACTTGGGTGGGACTGACACTGGGAAGGACAGCAGGGTTATTGGTGCTACCGCTCCCTCAGTACTTTGGGGGGAACCACCAAGAGTTGGGTGTATACTGTAGGTTGCAGTTCTATTGTTATTGCTTATGTTATTACATGTGCGTGTGTCAGTAAACATTGTTGTATACCTGTGAGTGTATTCCTTAGTGTATCCCACGCTGGGATCCTTCATAGGTTGAGGCGCTGTACTGAGAGGAGAAATTAGCTCACCCCAGGCTCCCAGCGGCAGAGGCTTAGGCCTCCTGTGAGCCATGGGTATATTCAGCATGTGTAGTTCCCTTA
Organism: Ascaphus truei; assembly: GCF_040206685.1. NCBI lineage: Eukaryota > Metazoa > Chordata > Amphibia > Anura > Ascaphidae > Ascaphus > Ascaphus truei. The sequence continues at coordinate 17,068,010 of NC_134500.1, forward strand.
GTCATAGGGAAAGGGGGCTATATATATATATATATATATATATATATATATATATATATATATATATATACAAAAAAGAAAAAGACTGCGCTCCTTAGGTGTATACTGACACTTATATATATAAAAAAATGGATATGCTAAGTTTGAGTAAATAATAAGGAAATGGAATGAGACTAATGATGAATGTCAATGTAATGGCTGATTGACGCACACTAATAAGAACACACACAATGTGATGATTAATAAATGCTATATGTGCTGATGGTTAAAAAGCTGCTGATAAAAATGCTATACCAATACATCAATAAAATTGCTGTAAATAAGCACTGAGTGACATGAAGGTTCTAATGTTACACAAATGGATTCCCTACTGGAATATAATGTAAAACTATAAAAAATGTATATAGAAAAATGAAAAAATGAAAAAAATATAATTATAAATGAAAATATGAAAAATATGAAAAATCCCCTGATGAAATCACCGTGAGAGTGAAGAAACGCGTAGGGAAGAGAGTTTTCTAGCTGCTGCTACACTGCTGCTACACTCATATACCCATTTGTCACTGCCTAAATACCACGGACACTTGTGGGACACTGGAGAGGTGTATCTGACTATTCCTTGCCTTGCAGGGTCACGAGCAACAGACTTCACATCCGGATCATACTGAAAGTGTGGAGGACTTCCGGGTCACACTGTAGCTGTCTAATTCCTGTATCCCCTGTCGGATGTCGGTTCAGAAGAGCTGGGACTACACGGAAGGAGAGATTGGCGTGCAAGCAGAGTCACATCGTGGGCGGTTGGCGAATGAGTATACTCATTACATGCTTTTACTTTTTAATTGTTTGTGAGTTTGCATTTGTTGGTTCTATCTATTTTTATTAAATTGTATTTTTTCATGCTGCACTAGGATCGGGCGCTTTCTTTTCTTGTTGTCCATTATATATATATATATATATATATATATATATATATATATATATATATATATATATATATATATAATGCAATTATGAACAACGGTATTTATCTATAAAAGTGACATGCTGAATCAGTGCATAATGACATGAATACAATAAAAAAAAACATCAGTTAATTTTACAGAGTTGTACTTTAGAGAGGAAAGGTCAAAGACAGCTTATCGTGTATAACAAATTTGATATGAGTGTTATGCCTGTAAATAGTTACTTACCTTACATCATGGAAGAGAGCGCACATTTAATCAGAAAGCTATAAAACTGTCATGTTAAAATTGATGAAGCGGAAAAAATGGCATTGTAAATCAGCTGTTCAGGAAAACATCATTGTCAAATTTATTAATGTGATCAGGCCAAGCAAAGAGCATTGTAACCGTCTTAGTATTTTGGTAAAAAAGAGCTACTTTACCAATAAGAACAATTTGCACAAGAGCACGTCCATTAAAACCTGTTTGCGTCATTATATTCCTGCAGTACGTACCTTTAGTTTTATGGCATAAGAGGCTGGCCACTTGGTTGCATTTAAAACCCTATGTTCACTCAGGTCCTTCACACAATGATGATAACAGCTGCCTTGCCTTCACAAATACCCCCCTATAATGCCAAAAATGTATTTAGAGCTATAGTTTAGGAATAAAACTGACCCAGATGTATTAGTCTTACCACTCCGCCTGAAGACAGTAAGAGCTACACAAAGCACACTCATATCCCGATTAGGCCCAGAATCTATAGGTGGGCCTGTTTTTAAAATAGGAAACCTCTTTCCCTAAGGATAGGGTTCCCTGACCTCCCCGACAGCAAGGAATATAAAAACCAATACAAAATATGGCCATCATTTGGCAACCCCCGTATTCTTCGTACTGTATTTTTAGGGCTGTCACTGCAGGATCATAATGAACTAATGACAGTGGCATATGTAATGAATTAGACAAAGGTTACTGATTTTTTATTTTAAGTATCAGGATTTTTACATTTCTTTTTAACGCTTAATGTCTTTATAGCCCATGTGTTTAATGCTTTAGAGTAGCCTCACAATCTTTACCTAATGCCTTTTCTGATAAGATTGTTTGTAAACTGTTGTATACACAAGCAAATTGTGGATCTAGACTTTATACCTTTTCTGTTTAAACATCATTCATTAGCCAAAGAGATAAAGGGGCCTATGCAGAGAGCAGCGAATTTTCGAAATTCGCCATTTTTTGGAGATAATCGCGCAGAAAACAGCAGAAAATGGAGATTTCCGAAAAACGCGCCAATTTTTCTTTTCTATTTGTAAAACTCGCCTCGCGGCTGGCGAGAACCGCAATCTCGCCAGTTTAAAAAATATCCGTATGCAGAGAGGCGCGAACGGCATCTAGCGGCTGTTCGCGCCAATAAAATGGCGCGATTGTCTCCGTTTTGCCTCGCCAAAAAAAACTGGCGCTCGCGGCCATTGCAAAGGGAAAAAAAAAGGCGCGAATTTGTTTTAACACATTTCTGAAGCGCGCATCTCGCCAATTTAAACTCGCCACACGCATCCATGTTAAACATAGCAGAATTCGCACTTTTCTGCATATGGAGATTAAAACTCTCCAAAAAAGCTACTTTTTAATAAATTCGCCAATTTTAAAATTCGCTGCTCTCTGCATAGGCCCCAATGTGGGAATAAATAATCACCAGCTAAGATTTTGAATGACAGAAACCCCAGAAAATAGAGAAAAACCTTCCATTTTTACTTTACGTGTGATTGTATCTTTAAAGGGACGCCAATTACATGGGTATGTTGTTAAAAAAAAACCACATCATTTTTGTGCTGCAATGCAGGGCTGCCCCATTCATTAATGCATAAACCAGGGGTTCTTAAGACCCCACAACAAGTACGTTTTCAAGGATATCCCTGCTTCAGCACACCTGGCTCAACCAGTCCCTGTTCAGCATAGGTGGCTTAATCAGAGGCTCAGTCTTTGACTCTGATTGAGCTACCTGTGCTGAAGCTGGGATATCCTGAAAACCTGACCTGTTGGGGGGGGGCGTCTTGAGGAGTGGAGTTGAGAACCCCTGGTATAGAGCATATTCCACTAGGGTGAACCAGAACCAGCCACACATTGGATGATCTGTGGGATTTTAAGTGAATTCATTTAATGATGTGATTAGGATGTAAAAATTATTCCTCATCTTGGCAATGTCTCTGGGCTCCAGTTGGTACCCTTTATTAGTAAGATGACTTGTTTAGAGTGTAGAGATGTGCCCCTTTAAGGAGTTGCAAATCAAATTGACACCTCTCTTCTTTGTCAGTCAACTGGCAGTAGACCATGGGTTGTTCTGTCGGCAAGATACTGTACTTACCCATGGATGTGGCTCAAGGCTGACGCAGAGATTGACTGGCTCACACTAATTTACTTCCTACAGATTCCATTTATCTCCTAGAAGATCCCCTGGCAGCGGCTTATAACTGCATATCTTAGTATGCCTGCCTGCATGAGATTTTAAATCTCCCGAGCTTGGCAAATCTAGTGTCCAGAAAGCAGTTCACAGATTGAGATCTAGACGCAATCGGAAAACATCAAGTAACACAGCTGGGACTTGCTAGCTTGCTTGACTGGTTTCAGCAGCTGAGCATTAGGTGTGCTTAATTTCCTGCTGGCAGCCCTGAGTCACTAGGGTAAATCAGAGCACCACCCTGAGAAAAACGTGGCATCACCCGAGATTGTGGAATGCCAGGTAGCAGTGTAAATCAAAACATTTCTGAGTGTTTGCAGCACTGCGCTGGCGTTAAAAGGATGCTTACATCCACGCAAGATTTTACTGACCGAGGACCTCATTCTGTATCTGCCGCTGCGGCCGCTCGGGGGATTTTCATAGAATTCAATCAACATTTTAGCATGTTCACATAAAGTCTTCGACTGAGCCTCTGATTGAGCCACCTATGCTGAAGCTGGGATATCATAAAAACCTGACCCGTTAGGCGGGGGTGGGGGGGTTCATGGGGACTGGAGTTGAGCACCTCTGTTCCAGATGCTTTTAGGGCTTTCATTACAAAACTAACATCCTCAAAACAGAATAGCTGACAGTGAATGCAATATGGAGGATCTAGGGCACATTTAGTACTTATGAGGTTAAAGACACTTCTGCGGTGTTAGTTGATGAAAAAGGAGGATTACGGCATTTGTATGAGTCTTCACATGATCATGTTGTCTGGGTGCTGTATTAAGCCTCGAAAAAACAGCTGGGATCATCTGCCTTATAACATCCTACTCAGAAAATGTTTAAGCAGTTCCCAATCCAATTACAGAGGTAAACACAAGGAAGAGTCCCACTATGTTTAATCATCTCCTTTTTAATGAAAAGCGGTGTAATTGCAAGTTATACAACCTCCTAATCTCACGAAAGCCAGTAGACTACAGTGTTGCAAAGGAAAGTGGGCAGTGCAGTAACAGTTCAACCTGTTTGCTTACATACACGCCTAATGTTTTCTCGTTATTCTTTATTATATTACTTGTAATTCCAAAAGCCATTAAGAAAGTGCTGCACAGCAAGGTCCCGCTTCTCGGCGCCCTGCTTTTCGGCGATACGGCGGTACAGAGAAGGGAGCCGCCATTTCTGTGCATGCGCAGAACGGGCCGGTCCGGGGTCGGGCATATGCAGAATGTTTTTTTTTGCCGATGTTGCCCATGCGTAGAAAGGAGCATTGCCGGTCTGCGCATGCGCACATACCAAAAATCGTCAGTTCCGCTTTCCGGCGATTTTCGCTTTACAACGGGTCCTTAGAACGGAACCCGCCACATGACTGGGACCCTGCTGTATTTGGATGTATGGATTCCTTTTGTAAAGGTTAATTAATTAAGTGAGTGGTACTGCTTAGGCAAGAAACGGTTATCAGAAAACTAATGATCCATTTCCATTTTTAATTGACCAGGTCCACTGAACCAGTTTCCTTTCTTTCCAGCTAAGCTGTCAGCTCCTGATTCTTCTGGAAAAACTCATTAATTCACGCAATGCAACGGCAGTTCACCTACTCCCTACCACAGCACGATATCTGTAGAATCATAATTTGTATAAAACTGATGACATTCTGCCCACCAAAATGGGATTCTTGTACGGATCCTAAATCCACAGACTACATAATCGAAAGAGACAGCTTAGCAAAGCATCAACATTTAAATAGGTTCTTATAACATTATGTGGCTGAGTGTAACAAAATGTTATTGCATGAGTGAAACCGTTTAGAAGTTTTCCAAAGGCTTGCACATGTGTCCCCTATGTTATGTTAGCTAATATGCATTGATACAATAGGTAAAACGATTGCTGCTTTTAAGAATGTACAATCTGAAGGGGAAATAAAAAGCAGAGTGGTTGAGGAGCACGATGGCTGATGGACTTGAGGCTCCACTCCTTCTTTCCTGGGTGGGAACCATGTTCCTAGTAAACATGGTTTATGCCATAGTTGTGTGGAGAGAGAAATATGAAGAACCTAGAACGTGCAGTTTAAAACTTCTGCAAGAGCAAGATCAAAACAAGGGTTACAGATTCAAAGAATAGACAACCTAGCTACATACTGTACAGTGGTGTGGGGTAGGTCAAAAGATGCTCCAACCCTGAGCACAAAAAATGTCAATAACAACACATCATTTAGCTTTAAATGAATACATTCTGTATAAAAACATGTACTCACTCCTAATTACTGTTCTAGACCCATTCCTAATAATTTCGTCATGTTAACAAGATACTATGGAGGTTCTTGTTGATCCCTAAAAAAGTTATGCCAAGACAAAAAATCTAGTGTGAGAACTCGGTTCTCCTGAGTAATCCCACAAAAATAGGCAAGGCTACATATGAACACATGGCCAACCTGTGTAATGTGGAACATGGAGTACAACACATGGCCAACCTGTCTAATGTAGGAACAAGGAGTACTCTGGGACAGGTTGTGAAACCATGTTTCTCCTGTACACATATTTAATAACATTGAAAAAAACTGAATTGCCAACTGCTGCTTCCTAACACTTACATTAAATAAACATTGTTTGGTAAATGTAATTCCTCCACATGTCATATGCCAAGTGGGTAGAAGAGTCTTGACAGAGGGCTACTGCACGATACGTTGAGTCTCTTCGGGCATTGAGTCTCTTCTATTTTTGTACCAAGTCGTTAATTGTCATTACTAACTGTATGTTACTTTTTTGTATGTGCATGTTTCAATACAATATTGATGTGTCTAAGACTTGTGTCCTTCCTATATTTATATGACCAAGATTGAGATTTATCTCCCCACAATTTTGTATCCTGGATTCTAAGAAGGGAGTTTCCCTTTCAGGGGACATTGAGACTTTACCAGTTCTTTGCATAGAATTTTTTTTTACATATACAAGTATATGCATATACTCGTACATCGTATATTTAAAAAGGGAGCAAGATCACAACTGGGGAATTACAAACCTGTAAGCCTGACATCAATAGTGGGGAATCTACTTGAAGGTTTAGTATGTGATAATATTCAGAAATACCAAATAAACAAAATTATTAGTAATAGTCAGCATGGATTTATGAAAGATAGGTCGTGCCAAACTAACCTTATTAGCATCTTAGATGAGGAAAGTAGGAATTTAGATCAGGGTTATGCAGTTGATGTGGTCTACTTAGATTTTGCAAGGGCTTTTGATACAGTCCCACACGAGGTTAGTGTACAAAATAAAGCAAATTGGACTCAGTAAAAATATTTGCACCTAGATTGAAAACTGGTTGAAGGATAGACAACAGAGAGTTGTCATAAATGGAACTTTTTCAGGTTGGGCTAAAGTTGTGAGTGGAGTACCTCAAGTAACGGTACTGGGACCCCTGCTTTTTAACTTGCTTATTAATGACCTTGAGGTTGGCATAGAGAACAAAGTCTCCATCTTTGCTGATGACACTAAATTGTGTAAGGTAGTAGAATCAGAGCAGGATGTAATTTCTCTCCAGAAGAACGGATAGACTGGAAACTTGGGCAGGTAAATGGCAGATGAGGTTTAATACAGATAAATGTAAGGTTATTCATTTGGGAAACACGAATAAAAAGACAATCTACAAATTAATTGGGGATAAATTAGGAGAAGCCTTGATGGAGAAAGGATTTAGGAGTGCTTGTAGACAGTAGCTTTAGTAATAGTGCCTAAAGTCATGCAGAAACTGCAAAGGCAACCCAGATCTTATCTTGCATTAAACGGGCAATGGATGGAAGGGAAGTAAACATAATTATGCCCCTTTAAAAAGCATTAGTAAGACCACACCTTGAATTTGGAGCACGGTTTTGGGCACTACTCCATAGAAAATACATTATGGAACTAGAGAACGTGCAGAGAAGAGCCACCAAATTAATAAAGGGGATGGATAATCTGATTTATCAGGAGACTCTAGGTAAATTAGAAAAGAGGCGTCTAAGAGGGGATATGATAATTATATACAAATATATTCAGGGACAATTCCATGAAGCTTTCATGGAGACTATGATATGTTCCCAAAAAGGTTGGACAACTTTTTAGAAAGGAAAGGTATACAGGGATATACCAAATAAGTAAACATGGGAAGGATGTTGATCCAGGGAGTAATCTGATTGCCATTAGTTGAGTCAGGAAAGAATGTATTTTCCCTTATATAAGACGGCATTAGATGATGTTTCATTGGGGTTTTTTGTTTGCCTTCCTCTGAATCAATATACTGTAAGTACAGATTTAGGATAAAGTAACTGTCGTCTAAATTTAGTATAGGTTGAACTTGATGAATGTACGTCTTTTTTCAACCTAATCTACTATGTAACTATGAAACTATGTCATTGCTATTCATATTTTTAATTCCAACAGGGAGTGTGCGCTTATCTATGTCAATTATATGCCATGGGCGTGACATATCAAAAATGCAAAGAAAAGGTTGTTTTCTGAGACTGAACCATTATCTGTACATTTCTGAATAAAAAGGCGAGAACGTTTTTTTACTTTACATTTGATGTAAATTGCGAGCCAAGAACATTATGCCACTTCAGACCTCATTGATTTCTTTAATGTTAGTTTAAGCAGAGACGCAGAACTAGTTACATCTCAGTGCAATATGTGCGTAATGTAACTCATCCATAATTCTTCCAAGTGATACTTCTCATGTTGCAGCGCGACACACTCAACGGAAAATTGGAGCAAAGTATCTTGATACACTTACCATAGGTGACGCCGAAATAAAATTGCCTATACAGTATATCACCCACTGACTCACTTTTATACACCAGATGTAGAAAAGGACAGTGGAAACAATAAAGCTATATTAATTTGCATTCATTAGCATGAATGTACCATAATGAATCATGTGATACACTATCACACGTGATTATGTGTCATATGATATTGCTATCAACCGCTAGACCTATAGCATTAGCTCATTGTCTCTCTGACTCAGGGGGATGTACAGAATCCAGGTCCAGTTAGGCAAATAATGTCATAAACCTTGGTCGTGTAAGGCGGTCTCTGAAATTAATTTAAACATTGCACTGCTTCTAAAGAAATGATGCACCAAGTGTTCACATTTCCTCATGGAAACAACATAGATTCAAAGACATCATGGGATAAATCCTTTCTCAGAAAGCAGTAGTCTTTGTAGAGGGCCTGGAAATCAATGCAGGACACAATCCAGTCTGCTATTTAACTTGAATGATGGAAAAAGCGAGGGAGACTGGAGGGGAGATGATCAGTTAACCCATGGAGGGCAATAAAATCAGTATTTGGTGAAGAGATTTAATGACACAATCAAAGTATCAAACCCATACTGTATCTTAGACTACATCTAGTTGACCAAACTGAGTTCCATACAGATTACAAGGAATGAGTTTTATTAGAATACCATTTGGAATGGATATCCTTAAATATAAACAAAATTGAAGGTATTAATAATAAGACTTAATTTTAGGATAAATACATTTTCAGGGATTTAACTCCTGCAGAAAAAAATTAAGCTTCTGTGATGTGCTGGTTTTTTAAAGATATTTAAAGATCTATATGTATAGATCTTTCTTGTTTACTATACAAAAACATTAAGCTACAGTATACTGATTTATTTCCCATTTTCCTGCCTACAAGATGGGAAGAACTTCTAAATAAGGAGTTATACTAATAAAACACAAAACAAGAATAATGGCTATGTGTATAATTACTTAAGATAATGTAATCATTCTCATAAACATAATCAGGATAATAAATCATACTTTGGCAGAACAGTATTAAAGGAGATACAAAGGAAGTTAGAAATTGTTATATTAGCCACGCAAAATGTTGGTTGTGCCATCTTCTATATAATGAAGGGTGATTTGAATGTAATGTCCTTTGACCTCACTGATACAAGGTCAGAGTAAAATTCTGAATAATAAATGAGAACTGGTGACCTTTATGACCCGGGTAGAGAGGTCAGTAGCAGTTCTTTCGCCATATGCTGATTTTTAATAAAGAAGAACAGAAAGTTCCATTAATAGCTTGCCAAATATGTTTTAGATTCTTCAAATATGTTCGTAGTTTCTTAAAAGATCTCTTCAGTGTTAAATGACAAAGGAAACAAAGCTCAATGTTTTTTGCAACGCATTTCAGAATAACGTTTAGCGTAAACAACTTTTTGAAAATGTTTCATTAAAAAGCAGGCAAAATGTTACAATAATTGGCTCTCTCACAGCATTTATTCATGTATTCATATAATTATAGGCCTCTAAAGGGAGAGGACGGTGACTACATGGTTAATTAAATAGAGGAACATGCTCATAAAATATCTGACTATAACCTTGACTAGTGCAAAAATAGAGTATATATTAGTTAAAACCCCATCAAATGTTACTACAGTAGGTACAGTTAGAGCACAATAAGGTGGGAGAGAAGGACACACTGTAAGAGACCTCCTATATACTGTATGGTGCACACCACAAAGTAAAGTTCTTTAGTTTGTGGTGTGCACCACATATAGGAGGTCTCTCGATATGCCTTTCTCTACACCTTAGTTTGTTCTCAACTATCTCCTCAGCAGCACCCACTTTATATTTATCAGGTTGAGCGAGGATTCTCTGTTATCTAGGTCACATGTGTAACAGCATCGAAAGCACTGCTAAGTCAAGGTGTAGCATAATGGTGATACCATAGTCTCTGAAGAGGGTGGGAATCCCAGTATCACCTCCCTCAATGACCTTGACCACTATGTCCTTGCATCTCGGACACCAAAATTAACATGGAAGCTCTTTGGGGCAGGGACTTCTTGTGCCTAAACAAAATTCTACAGCTGCAGGAAGATTCAACGTGACCGTGGTGGTCGCGGCACCGAAGGATTAACGCTCCATGGGTCCCATTTGAGAAACATGGACCCCCCTCAGCGTGATTGCAGCAGGCATGTCCCCAACACCGCAAAACGTTGCATGTTCGTCCACAGTGCTAGGGACAGTAAGTCTTACTAGAGCTGTATGTTTAGCACCGCGTACACTGCAAGCGTTATATAAGACACTAACATTATTTTATTAATGCTATAAGGGATAAAAGGGTTACATGTGGCATACAGTGTGTTGTTTACCAGGGAAGATTATTGGACTAAACACATGAGTAGCTCTGTGGCTGATACTTTACACATCATAGATCGACCATGGCCCCTTGCAGATGCACTTACCAGAACACCGTCCTACTATCGCTACGTTCTTCCTACTTACCACTTAGATTGTACGCTCTTCAGGGCAGGGACTCCTTTTTCTTAATGTTACTTTTATGTCTGAAGCGCTTATTCCCATTATGTGTTATATTATTATGTCACGTGTATTACTGCTGTGACGCATTATGTACATAAATGGCGCTATATAAATAAAGATATACATACAGTACATACAAAACACTATAGCAAAACCGGAGCTAAATGCAAAATGTCACTGCATCATGAAGCTACAGTATAGTAAATAGAGAATTATTACATACAGTAATAGAGGGACTTTGTATTTTTCCATCTCTTTGCATCTTGACATCAATTTTCTGAACCTTTCAAAAAAATAACCATGTCTGACTTAGTTCCAACATATCTGTCTAATAGAGTTACATCAAATATACCTTAGTAAACAATAAATATATATATTTCTTTAATTTAACACCGATGCTAATGGGCTCTATAATAAATTATTGATACATAGCGTGGTTTTCGTAGAGTCACCTTATACATATATCCCATGTCCCCACAAGTTAAAGAGGCATTTCATTTTGAAAGTACAGCTCAACCCCTTATAACGCTGTGCTTGGGGTCCAAAGAATCACATCGCGTTGTAAGCGGATCGCGTTAGAAATAATGTACAATTGTATGCGTTGTACAATAAAGTATTTAAGATACCAATAATCGTGTGGTAGTAAAGTATTCATAAATATGAAAATTGGGAGCCACGCTTGCACCGCGTTATAAGCGGATCCGCGTTGTAACGGATCGCGTTATAACGGGGTTGAGCTGTATTAGACAGGCATGTAACTGCAGTTGAACAAAATTAATTCTCCTGAGCCTTTGTTGACATGTTTAAATCTTAAATCAGTTTTTTTGTATTTACCTTGAACTAATCGTGTAAAACTTGGAGACGTGGAAAAAAAAATAATAAAAGTAACATGTCCAGTTCCAACAGGAGTTAAAAGGTGTATCAATGTAGCCAAGCGCTAAGCCAACACTGAATGGGGAATAAAGGACATGCACTTTCTTTATTTTACTGCAAGCCTCACTAAATGTATCACGTAATAATCTTCAAACCTAAAGAAACACCAACTATTCTGAAGAGGACACTTTGGGGAAGCCTTGTCTGTAAGACTTCCTGTAATGTCATATTTGTGTCTCACCTGGGGTACTGAGCTCCAGCATTAACATCTGAAAACTGCCAAATTATTGTTACCTGCGTTACATTTTAAGCAGAATGTAAGAGAGCTTAGAGAATATAATACAGGGTGGCCAACTCCAGTCCTCAAGGGCCACCCACAGGCTAGGTTTTAAGGATATCCCTGCTTTAGCAAAGGTGGCTCAACCAGTGGCTCAGTCAAGGACTGATTATTATTATTGTATTATTTTTGCAATGTTAGAGAAGGAGTGGCTCAGTGAGTAAAGCACAAGTAAAGCTGACTGGCACTGAGTTTCGAGCACGGGAACCTGGTTCAATTCCTGGTGTCGGCTCCTTGTGACCTTGGGCAAGTCACTTTATCTCCCTGTGCCTCAGGCACCAAAAACATAGATTGTAAGCTCCATGGGGCAGGGACTTGTGCCTGCAAAATGTCTCTGTAAAGCGCTGCGTACAACTAGCAGCACTATACAAGAACGTGCTATTATTAATGTTGAATTCTCTCACTAGTACAAGTGTATAATCTTAAGTTTGAAATATTTGTGCGCGCAAATGTAATTTTTTTTCTGGGGGTAGGAGGGACTTCTTACTGAAATAGCGCATTGAAGCAGAGTGCTGCTGTGTATTGTTCAACACACAATCTTTTATCCTTTTATAATGTGTATTATTTTACGCAGTGGCATGGCAGAAAAGCCACTAGTAGTGATTGATTTTGGTTGATTTTGTGACACAGTTATATCTAACTAGGGATTTTCTCCAGACAAGATAATTTCACCTTGAAGCTTTACAAATGTTTAATTTGGTGTGAAATTACTCAAATATGTTCAAAAGGGTTGTTGTTCCATAGAAAACAATTGAATCATGAATCACCAAACGTGCGCATGGAGAAATAAGAAATTGCATACAAATAATCTCTTTGTAATGTAGCCAGGTCCCCTTTGGCTCCCCAGCTCCCCGTTCCTCTTCCCCTTACCTTCACCAGTGAGAAGGCAGTTGCGGGGGCGAGCGCGTCTCTCGGTGGCGTCAGAGGCACAACGCCGCCATCTCTGTTATGTCCGCGCGGGCGCGGAGGATTGCGCATGCGCAGACACGGTGGCCAATATAGTGAGCACGAAGGGGCAGAGATGGTGCTCCGTAGCGCAGGGACTCCCCAAGGTCGCGCAGGCGCAGAAGAGAGTAGTGGCGGCCATTACAGGGTTGCACAGGCGTGGCAGACATAGCGCACGCGGCCCTAATGTTAAAGGGGGCCATAACGGACTACAACTCCCAGCAGCCTCTGGGGACTGCCCTTTCACCCACATCACTTGCAGCCAGACAGCAAATAGAGTTTGCAGCTTCTCCTGTTGGAGAAGGATACAATGTTGCACAGAGACCACGCTAGTCAGTTGGATCCAGGAAGCGATTGGGGAAGGTAGTGTACAGAGAGCAGTGCTCTGCTGTACTAGGCCAGAGAAACCCCAGGCAGGCCCCACTCCCCACTAGGTTAGTGGGTAAGTTCATAGGGAAGGCCCCTTAGGTAGAGACCTTGCCCTGGTAGCATTCAGTCTTGTCAGTGACACAGTTGCAGTGCTGTGGGCTCTGACAAGAAGAGACAGTGTTGCTTTGTAGTGCAGCCACAGCAGTCAGTTTGGTAGTTTCAGGAAAGGCCCCTTTCAGTGCGAGGGGGGGGGGGGTTGCTTTCTACATTACTGTGTTATGTGATATCACCGGTGCCAGTTGCATGCGGTGATCGCGGCCTGCGTCTGGGCTCAGACAAGCTCTGCTACAAGAGACATTCTGTGGGTGAGACCCTCCACGAGGGAGACACCCCGCGTGGAGGCGGATTCCCGTTCCTGCGTCAGACCCTTTTTGAAGAGCTTTACACCCGGGCACGGACGTGTGCCCGGGCAGGTATCTATAAGTGCACCAACTATACACACGTGAGCAGCGCTGCCACACATCTGGGTGGGGTCCAGGACACTGGGACGCTGGTGCCTAGCACCCAATTATTGTGGGCACTGTATGGTTGGGTTACTATTCGGTGGAGAGGATATTGGTGCCCTTGCACCCAATGTATGTTTGTTATGCATAGAGCTGTTGATACTCTATATGATGATACTGTGTGTTATGTTACTGATCCCTATAGTAAACCCTTTTAGCCATAACCTTTGGTGTGGGCTGGTTACTTTATGGATGTTCCTATGTGAGGGCCATTCTACATTCCTAGAATCTCACATAGGTGGAGGCGCTGATTGAAGAAACGTTCCAGAGAGCACCCCAGGTTCCCAGCAAGCGGAGGCTCAGGCCTCTTGTGAACCTGCAGGTATACGCACCACACCTGGTAACATATAGATTTCCCCACATGGTCCCTATCTGCGATTGGGGGGAGGGGGGGGGGAATAACCGTTACAGTAAAATGGTTCTTAAACGGGTCATTATTTGACCTAATAGGTTTAAAACTTAAAACTCAGTACTAAGATGAAAAATATGAACTTTAAAATGAACTTTCAAATCTTTCCAAATGTCTCCGTTTTCAGATTTCATTTTTGTCTGAAGACAGATCTATTATGGAGATAACCCACTCAGAAGCTCCAATCCACCCACTGACAATCTGCTTCTTCTACTCTTTGGGATAATTGAACTGTGTATTTTAGGGGGTGACATTAGTGATAGGCCACAGTGAATAAGGGCAGAAGGGTAGATTCGGATAGACCATCTGTCAGTAAAATGCAAGGGTGGCAAAAGGAAATCATTTATGAAATTGACTCCAATATGGGCATCTATGCATTATGTGACAATACCTAACACACTAATTAGATGTGATTAGAATTTTGCATCTTTAACAAGACCTTCTTCATTTACATACAGTACACTGGCAAGTTAATGTCATGCCATTCTCAATAGGACATTCCATTCGTATGTGGTCTACTCTGCTGTCAATTTGTATGTTTCTATGATCGTAGTCAACCATATGTTTCACTTATCGCTTCTTACTATGTAAAGTGACTTCTCCAGGGCATCACTTTTAAGTTCCTACTTACCCTAGTGAGGTAAAATTAGCAACCAGACAACCTTATGATGCCTATGAACAGTTAACCAATTACGATTCTATATTAAATCATTAATTAAAAGCAGGGATTAAAATATATATATATTTTGCTGACCAAAAACACAGTTTGACACAAGCACATGATAATGCATTCACTTTAAAAGGAAGTAAACAAAATGATGGCCCTTTATAAAACATTAGTAAGACCACATCTTGAATATGGAGTACAATTTTGGGCACCAGTCATTAGAAAAGACATTATGGAACTAGAGAAAGTGCAAAGAAGAGCCACCAAATTAATAAACGGGGAGGATAATCTGATTTATGAGGAGAGGCTAGATAAGATTTGTTTATATTGGAAAAGAAGCGTCTAAGAGGTGATATGTAAACTATATCCAAATATATTTGGGGACAGTACACAGAGTTTCCAAAATAACTATTCCTTCCCAGGGCAGTACAAAGTACACAGGGTCATCCCTTAAGGTTCCCTGTGACCTTGGGCATGTCACTTTTTCTACCTCTGCCTCAGGCACCAAAACATAGATTGGAAGATCATCTGGTCAGGGATTGTGTCTGTAATAATTTGAGGTACGGAGCTGCTTACCGCACACTATAGTTAAATTGTGAAGCGCTATGAGTTCCATTGGGAGAACAGCGCTATATGAAATAAAGTTATTATTGTTATATTAATGGATTTAAAATATCTATTTTAGGAGGATATTTCCTGTAAGTATGTGTGTATCCTCCTGATGAAATCAGGCTTATAAAACCAGGGCCATTTGCCATCTGCAACCTTCTCATAATGAGTGAGTTACTATAGCTCCTGAAGATGCAAAGTAGAATGGACAATGGCATCAAAGAGCTTAAAAATAAGGATACACAGCAATTTCCTAAGCTTCTGGAAGAAAATGATATAAATGATGCAGTGTTTATTAGGAGTCTATGAACTCTACATGTCATGGTGCCATATCTAGTCACTGGTTGCCTAGCCAAGAGGAGAATTAATATCAATGGTGTCATCATATCACTGACGTGCCCAATGTGATGTTACACTACACAGTGAAAGAAGTCCAGAATAAATAAGGATCCGTGCCCTTACTAACACCATTAAATGACATATTCATGGATGAGAGTAACCTTATACAGGCGCTGCTCGTGTTGCAAGCCAGTGGGAGAGAGTAAGCCAATGGGGTGTGCAGCAAAAGCTCTAATCATTTATCAGCGAGCCGTTATACCGTGAGATACTGTGGGGCAGGCAACTGCAAGAGATAGGTATTCCTAATCCTATTGAGATCCAGGGATATAAGACCCAAAGGACCAGTCTGAGAATATCTCACTGAGCTGGGGAGCAGGAGCATTACTGGTGTGAAAGGAATCAGGTTAAAAAACCAGTACTCAGAAATCTAGCCTTACACGAGAAGCTACATTTTAAAAGGGATAGAGATGGGTTTTTACAAATATACGCTTTGCTGAATTGATGCTTTTAATAGCTAAATTAGAGCCATTGTTGTGCTAACAATATATCCTGTTTCATCCTATATGATATGTACGTATATCTTTATTTATATAGTGCCCTCCATATACACAGTGCTTGGCAGCAGTAACACGCATGACATCATAGGAATAAGCGCTTCCTATATAAAAGTAGACAGGAAAAGGAGTCCCTGCCCCGAAGAGCTTACAATCTAAGATATGGATATCTAGTTACAATGAATGGGATTGGTAAAAATATATGGATAATTGCGATGTGAGATGCGAGTTGCAACATAGACACAAAGAGCAAAGCGTTGATGTTGATAAAGGCATACAGATAGTGCAGGTGATGTTTCACTTAATTACTGTTCCTTAATTAAAACAGTTTGCATACCTGTTGCTCAGTTCAGGCAATTCACTCTGAGGCTTACTGTATCTAAACTTTATAAACCCAAGAGCATAGTCACAACATGACTCTCACTGCCATGTTTCAATCGATAACATCAATACATACTGTAACTATATACAGCTCAACCCCGTTATAACCCGAACCATTACAACGCGAATCCGCTTATAGCGCGATGCAAGCGTGGCTCCCAATTTTCTTATGTATGAATACTTTACAGCACGATTATTGGTATCTTAAATACTTTCTTGTACAATGCATACAATTGTACATTATTTCTAACGCGATCCGCTTATAGTGCAATGTGAGTCTTTGTACCCAAAGCACAGCGTTATAAGGGGGTTGAGCTGTATATATATATATATATATATATATATATATATATATGCACCCCCCTTGATAAAGATCTCTCTCCGGGATCGAAACATTGGACTTTTTGTGCAAGTATTTGTGTACTTTAATACTTTTTTTCATTACTGAACTGCTGAGTGCCTTTGTCTCTTTACCTTTCAGGTATTATATGCGATATACACACACACACACACACACACACACACACACACACACACACACACACACACACACACACACACACACACACACACACACACACACACACACACACACACACACACACACACAAACCATATGATACCGTTTGAAGCACGAGAGCAGGAGACAGCACGATGGTAAGTTTGATCACAAGTTTTTGTATTGAAAAAGACACATAAACCAATACAAAAACTTGTGATCAAATTTACCAGAGTGCTGTCTCCTGATCTCGTGCTTCAAACGGTATTGTATGGTTTATTATTGCTTTATGGGACAAGCACCCAATTTTTTCTACTTCCAAGTGGAGTGCCGGCTGCTTCTGTGGATTATATATATATATGTGTGTGTGTGTGTGTGTGTGTGTGTGTATATGTATATATATATATATATATATATATACATACACACACACACACACACACACACACACACACACACACACACACACACACACACACACACACACACACACACACACACACACACACACACACACACTCTGCAGGTTTTATAACCTAAATATGGTTTTAGATGTAAAATAATATGGAGGTTATAATACAACATTACAAATACAAATGCTTGTATATACAGTAATTGACACACTATGTTTACCTCTGTAGACATAGATATTTGTATCTCACACATGTATGATTTGCATTTTACTCACCTAGTAAAGAGTAGGTATATTTCACACGTTTAAGCTGCTGTCTACAGTATCTTTAGGTGAAACTCATTTGCAGGCAGCTGCAATGTGAGCTTTCCTGCCCTGCCCTGCCATTGACCTCCAACCTGATTTGAAAGAGCCATCCTCTTTCAGAGTGAGAAGTTATTCATTTGCTATAATAGCTCTATTTCAGGCCTTCTTCCCAGAGATAGACAATTGTGCGCAAAAATGGGATATTGACGACTGTTCATACAGAACAACACGGAACCCATTTCAGCTTTGATCAAAGTGAAGGACATAGGAAGAAAGAAAGTTGGCGTTTAAAGACGCTGCCTGATGTGTACCATTTGCAGAACACATTAATAGCAGACACTTGTAGTAGATGGGGTGCATTAGTCTACCGATTGTGCGCTGTTTTACAATGACTTGACCGATTCCTTAAAAATGCTGCCAGACTAATATAGGGCTAATTGGTGTTCTGCTGAACAAATGTTAAAAATGTAGCCACTTTGTAGGTTGCGGGGGGGGGCTGGAGGGGGTGACAAATATTACTAAGTCAATAGGATGATGATTTGAAATAAGTAACGACGCCTCCAACACAAGCGGGTTTGTACAAGGCAGAGCATATTGAAATGCTGCCCAATGTTAAAGGAACAGTTTAAGAGAACATGCCACATTTATCACAGCCTCACAGACAAGTTATTGAGCTGTCTCTGAAAAACAGAGCCAAACAGGAAAGCTTTCAGCAGAAAGCAGTGGTTGAGGTCCTTGATTGATAGAGTTAGATGATGTAAAACTGTCTGATGACCTTTCTGCAAAATAAAGTGAAGGAACTCAAGGACTTTTATGGCGATCTCTGACCACAGATGAACAGCTACTTTATTACAGCACCGATTGAACGGGCACCCGGGCTGTCTCATTATTGTGGCACTTTTGGTTGGCCATGGTTAACGTTACCAGCAATGCACTGTGTCCAACCTGCTATTCATCCTTCAAATATTTGCTAACCAGCTCATTACAGTGATCAGTAAAATTCTTATCCGTATTTTTTTTAACATTTTGCAACAAAGTGATAAGTAAATAGTATTGTCTCCTTTTCCCGATCTGTAAATAATTTACTAGGACCAGTGTTTCTTGCAGCATTAGATGTATTACAAATACAGTATCTGTCTGTAAACTGTACAGGTTTGGTTAATGCAGCGATTTTCACACTGCAAAAGAACCTTCATAATTGCTAGAATTGCTGTTTAATCCCAATAGCGCTATGTACGGTATTTTATTATATAATGTTTCATATGAGTGCTCTATCTGCTTTCTGAAGGCAGGAAACATTTCCGCTGCCCCTTTTAGTTATCAATCAAACCAGCAGATTTGAATGGTGATTATAATTATAGTAAATTTACATTAAAAGCTGCTGATCGGTATCACTAACCAACACAAGCTCTCGTCTTCACATTACAGCATGTGTTAACTGCCAATAGATTGATGATATTGATTAAAGGTTTGGTTGAAACTGTTATTGTCCCACAGATGCTCCCGGCAATAAAAGTAATGCTTTGTTTTGTGAATGTAGAAGTGTTTCAGCATGCACGTGTGACGAAGAATGAAGTAAGAGGCCAAAATACGTTCTTGTGGTAGGCATTAATTTACTATTTTGGTGCCACAATAATCGTTATTTCGTGCTGGTCGTTTCATTACTGGAGGTTTAGGTGTGTGTATGCTTAAAGATAGTATCAAGTGAGGCAATCCATCAGAGTCAATACCTCTCTAATAATGTAAAGAATTGGGTGCCCTTGGACAGCAACCTTTATGTCCAGTAGGAAGGTTTATTTTTGTCGATAACAGACCAGAATATGGCTTCTGTTCTTCAACACTGCAAAATGTGTCTGGAACACATGCTGCTAATTTGTAACCAAATGGCATGGTTCGAGATCATTTATGTACAACAAAGACAACAGGTTCAACGCCTGTTCCCAAACGGGCATGACGTGTTTTAATGTATTACTTATGATATCCTGTTCTCGGAAAGAATATCCTTTGAATAGGACCAGCAGGTTATGATGTGGTAACAACACACCTTGGCCAAGGGCAGAGGTCACAACTGTGCGTCTATGGAATATATTTAACCCATTGAGCATGGAAGGTGTTAAAGTCATACCCTGACCTAAACTTGAACCCATTTAGAAAAGACTGACATTGGGTGCTAGCTTGTTCTAAAGCAATAATTTCACAGGACTGATGCTGCTGTCCTGAGCTCATTAGGAAAAGCTGAGATAAATAATGATCGTACAGATTTCTAATAGCCATATTATTCCCATGGAATGGTAATTTTTTTGTGTGCCAGTTGGGATACCTTCTGATGGACCAACATTATGCAGTACATAGAAAATGTTTTGCATTGGGCTTTATGACCAAGTTGCCTTGTTCAGATATGGACAGCTACAGTATTTATAATTATTCTAGCAGCTCAATTTTTTTTTTTTAATACTGCACACCAGTGTGATTTAAATTTAAATCAAATATACTGAACAATGTCACAGCTTTTGGAATAGAATGTCATGCAAAATAGCCATATTTTATTGGGATGATCCTAATCAACACTGCATCACATCTACGTTAGACATTTACACACAAAAGAGGTTTGATGACGTACAGATCTTTACAAAGCACTTTTTTTTTAACAACATTACTAAGGCACCCGAGTATATTTCGCTGCAAGATTTAGGTTTTTATCAAGTGGATGTCCATAGATTGTTTTCTTGACTTGTCCTTTCAGAAAGCAAGAAGTTTGGCGAGGTGACATAATGAGCATGGGTTTCCCTATCACACTGATTACTTGATGTAATAGTAAGCAAGCTTAAGTGAACTGTGTGTCTTCAATCTTTCCAATCACTTAGGGCTGGGCATCAGAGGATATCATCCATCATTCCAGGCCTGAAACATATGGTGCATCAGCAATCTTAGGCTGACCTAAATGATAGCAGAGGCTGCTATGCTGTTCACAATAAGAAATTGTTGTCCACTGAATTACAGGTTTGTGATTAGATTGCTAACATGGCCAACTTGATGTATACGTGAGGTGTCCAGCAAAGATATTTCCCTGGGATAGTTTGAAGATTAATTTATGCCCTTGAATTGCGCACCGGTCACAAAGTAAAAGAGAAAAAAAAACCGTCAAGATATTTTTCTTGTGAAACACCCCCCAAAAAAAGAAGTACTGCAGTGGTAACAGTGATCTGTTTATATCTGTTCTTTTTTTCATAGCAAAATTCAATAACCTGGATTTTAGTGGTTTCTGTTGCATAGAAGGTATTGTTATGCTCATAAAGGAAGCCGGTGGCATGGTTTTAACGTTCATGCTTTAGCAATACATATTTTACCCCATTGATCCTAAAAGTAAAGCACAGCATACATTAAAGCATGGGGGGCCAACTCTAGTCCTCAATGGTCACCACCAGGTCAGGTTTGTAAGGATGTCCCTGCTTCAGCACAGGTGTCTCAAGAAAAATGACTAAGCCATTGATTGAGCCACCTGTGCTAACGCAGGGACTGATTGAGCCAACTGTGCTGAAGCAGAGATATCCTCAAAATCTGACATATTGGGGGGGGAGGGGGGTCTTGAGGACTGGAGTTGAAAACCCCATGCATTAGACCCTTTGAGGGTTGTTTACAAAGCTCTCCTGACAGCAGGACTTCTGTAATAATGTAATGTCCATTGACTTGTAGCATTAAGCAAACTTATCACAACCTTCTGGAAGCAAACCGAACCAATAAGGGGGACATTCTCATTGTTCGCCAACGCTTGCGAAGGGTTTGCACATCTCTACTTATGACCCAATCATGTTAATGGCCCGTGATGTACCTTCTGGGGCTCGTAAGTGCAATATCCCCGATCTCAGAATCTCACACATAGCCATGTGGCTGTAAACATCAGTTAGCGTTGACAATCAACGATCTGTTGTACGTATGGCCTTATACAGCATGCAGGACAGTGTAAATAATCCAAAAGGACAAGCTTTTCTATTATTAATCATTTAGAAAATCCCATTTTCTCCATTTCTCCTATGTGTTTATAATTATTATAAAAAAAATGTTTAAATCAGGTTACAGGTGTTTATGGCACTGTTTAAAGGTGCAATTATTTTATAACATAGGATTGAAGCTAGGGGTCTCCGCAGCTGAATCCCATTCATTTTAGCTCATGGGGCCCCCTGCTCCCCGAGATATTTACCTCCAAAGGGGGTGCTGGTGTCTTGACAAAGTTTTAAGCTCAATAGGAAACCAAACCTGATGACATCACAGCTTCTTATTGGTCCTCAGAGCGCAGGAGCTTAGAAACCCCGCCATTATGTGAACCCTGCTAGCCGAGTGGAATGGCTACTGGCATCCCCTTCAGAGGTAAGTATCTCTGGAAGCAGGGGGTACCCGGAGCTGAAATGAATGGGGTTAATCCAATGTTAAAAAAAAAAATTTTGCCCGGCTTGGATTGCCTCTGACGCTACTTTGCAAGTTTAGGATACATATCATCCATAACTAGCTTCCCGTTAAACTTGGGGCTCTATTATAATACTACTTTAGTACCTTGGATGTGGTACCTTCCAGCAGAGTTTCAATAATAGAAAAATGGCCCATTGTTGCAAAATGTAATTAGGCTTCCAGTGGAACCTTGTGTCTCCTACATTCCTGCTTAGCAGAACATTCATATCAGGAATCATTCTGTTTTATGTTTAACTGCATAGCTCCTTTGAAAACATAGATAAAAGCAGAGCCCACTTATGAAACTGTACACAAATAGATTTGGATTTTAGTGAACATAAAGATATATTGATCGCCATTGTTAATATTTGCCTCTCCATTCTGGTACAATGTAAACCCCAGCCAGCACTTCTGTGTTCAGAGACAGAAAGGTAGCAGTTGTGCCGCAGAATCAATAGATAAAATCCAAAAAGCATCGTTCTCTAAAAGGCATTGCATGGTCCTCTTTTTGTGTAAGAAGGAAGAGAGATGAGGAAGGATTAAACATGCACAAAAAAAAAAAAAAAAAAAAAAGATTGCAAATAAGAGCTAGGGTCCGATATAACGAGATTAAAAAAAAAAGGCTGGGCAGGTTGGCGGGTTAAAAATAAGAACTGTGCCAATTCAGTACTTTCCGATGTCCGAGTCGAACTCCGGGACAAATTCTGGAATCTGAGCAAGTTCTGATCCAAAACCCAAGAAAGGATCCTTTTATTTTCTTTATATATAAACTGGGCAGACTTTTGGGTTTGCGAATAGTAAACACCAAAGTTGAAATTTCCAGCTCTCTCCAAAAAAAAGTCCTGCAGATCTAAAATGTTTCCATAACTTGTAATGATTTTTTTTTAATCAAAGATCAACTCCCGATAAAACGTAAACATAATTTCAAAAAATTAGAACCAAAACATGTGAAAGTTCCCACGCGTAATTTTAATATAGTATTGGCTTCAGTATGGCTAATGTTGCTAGTTACTTAAGTTAATTTTTCCTGTCCTGCCTTCAAATACTTTCTGGGAAAGCTACCTGCCTATCTGTACAAACTCCTCACCCCTATCACACGCAGCACTATCACCTGAGAGCTGACTCCAAAAGTCTATTCACGGTCCCACTCTCGCCATTGTATTAGCCAGTTTGGATCTCTCCAGTAGAGAGAATAAAGATCAAAGTAGCCGGCCGCACCTCTTCCTCTTACCTCCTCTTATTGTGTACCTCAGAACTGGAACCGCCCCCATTTGCCGCGCTCACGTGCCTATCAGACCTAATGGGAAGGGACTTACTTACCTGTGCCGGCCGCCTCTGTTCTGCCGCCCTGTTTCTCCTTCAAAATCAAGTAGTGATGTACCGAGTACTCGGAATTATCCGGTACCCGGTGTTACCCAGCAGATTTTCAGCTACCCGGAAATTACCCGGACCCGGCAACTGAGAAGTGGGCCCGGTGCCGGGTAATACACTGGTAGCTGAAAAATACATCATTACTTACCTGTTGTCAGCGATGGAAGGGGTGGAGGACCTGTGAGGAAGCCCGCGGCGACATCTAGGCAGGTCAGCAGAGGTCAGCCGGCTGTCCAATAGGGACGCTTCTGCTCCTGCTGCGGTCACATGGTTCCCCAGCTCACACTGCTATGGAGTACTTCAGCTCCCGCGCGGGCTGAACACACACTGCTGATGCTGCCACAGCCACAGGACCTCTGACCTGCCTAGATGTTGCAGCCATCTTCCTCCACCCCCAAGTAAGTACCAACCCGGTAACCGGGTAACCGGGTAACCGACCAGGTAGGTCATTTGATTTTGGCCGGGTACCCGTTTTTTTTTTTTTTTTTAAAAGTAGGACCCTGTCCAACACTAAAATCAAGCGTCAAATGACGCCGCGGATGTTACAAATTACGTCTCATTGCCATGGCAACCGTGACATCAAATGACATACAGGATACTACCATGGTAACGTGACACCGTGCAACGTCATGTTGTGTCATCCGTGGCATCATTTGAAGCTGGATTCTGAAGGGGAAGCAGGCAGGCAGGCAGAGATGGCAGACACAGGCTAGTGCCTAAGGGCATATATTTAACTGTTCATAAAATGTCTTGAAATATAATGTATAACCCTGTTTATTTAATGTAACCAGGTATTGTCACCATAACTCTGTGCCCAGGACATACTTGAAAACGAGAGGTAACTCTCAATGTGTTAATTCCTGGTAAAGCATTTTATAAAAAAAATAAATAAATAAAGATGCATACTGATTTTACCTTTATGATGTCCACCATTTACCCATTCAATGCTATAAGGGTTACACTAAATCATAATTGAATGTTCAAGAACAGCCGCAGACATGAATATGCTGGTTATAAAGCAGTTTTGAATATGGCTACAGAGGTCTAATTATCTAACGCTCCTTATGCTTACATATTACACACATTAACACATTAGTGAAGCCCTCCATGAATATTAGCTGCTGTACACCGACTAACTCCAAATGCCCTTTAACACTTTCCGAACTGCAATAGAAAAAGCATTGCTGCAGGAAAATATCGCTAATTACTATAACTAAGGGCTAAAGCAGCCTGGAGCCCCTTGGTGACGGGGCACCTGACCGCAAGGGCAAGGCTCCCCTCTCCCCCCCTCCCCACCCCTTGTCTCACCTTTTGTGCCGGTCCACGTGCTTCCCCTCTCCCCTCCAGCTTGGCTGGATTGCATGCTGTTCCCCCCCACCCCTCCCCTCCCTCAGTGTCCTGGGGAGGGGGTGGAGCTAAGGTGATGTAAAAGAGTGCAGGAGAGGGAAGGCAGTCTGCTCCCTGGAAAGACATTCCCGCCCACCGTCCCTTTGTTTGTGTAATACCATGACAATGGTATAATATTTTGTATACTATGTTGTATTTTCTTCCCTTTCAAAAAAATAAGTACAGTATACATGGGAAGGATGCTGATCCAGGGAGTAATCTGATTGCCATTATTATGAGTCAGGAAGGAATTAATTTTCCCCTTATGAGATATCATTGATGATGGGTCACTGGGGTTTTTGTTTGCCTTCCTCTGGATCAAAATACTGTAAGTACGGATATAGGATAAAGTATCTGTCGTCTAAATTTAGCATAGGTTGAACTTGATGGGCGCATGTCTTTTTTCGACCTCATCTACTATGTAACTAAGTCTGCCATGTTTGAGGTGGGCATTCCATGGCATGTGTTGCCTACGTCACGGCGGCTGTTGGGGGTGGGGGGGGAGGGGAGGGAGAGTGCGTTAACCTTGCGAGTGGGGGCTATGGTGCAGAAAATTCCTAAAACCCTGTGGTAGTGAGTGGGCAGAGCTCATTTGCGCTTGATTCTTTGGGGCCAGTCTTGCTTAACGGCCGGGCCAATGGGCGCCTGGCTTGGTGGGTGTGCGGGCCTTGGTTGGGGTGCCATCGGCCTTTATCCGGGTGGAGATCACGCTGGCAGGGTTGGCACTTACCAGGG
Source organism: Ascaphus truei (assembly GCF_040206685.1). Lineage (NCBI taxonomy): Eukaryota > Metazoa > Chordata > Amphibia > Anura > Ascaphidae > Ascaphus > Ascaphus truei. Next base: position 17,093,889 of record NC_134500.1, read on the forward strand.
TGGTTTATTTGTGTAAATAAAGCCGTGGTCTTTGTACCTCCAGACCTTTGTTGTGTGTTTACTTATGTATGTGGCTTGAGGGCAGCTGCCTCACAGGCTCCAAGGTCAGGCAGTGGTGCCCAACTCCAGTCTTTAAGCCCCCCCCCCCCCCAACAGGTCAGGTTTTCAGGATATTTCAGCATCGGCACAGGTGGCTCAATCAGAGGCTCAGTCGTAAAGGTCTCTTACCTTCTCCTTCACGCCGCCCTCCTCCTTCTGCAGCATCAAATGATATGGTGATGGGTTGGTGGTGGGTTGCCATGACCACGTGACGGCACATGGCATGCCGTTGTCATGGAAACGCATCATCACGTGACGTTGTGGTGTCGTTTGACGCCGTGACGCTACAGAAGGAGGGTGGCGCTGCAGGAGGAGGCGGTCCAGACGAAGTGCCTATGGGCAGCAAACTTTGAAATCCTCCAGCGGCTGTGGAGCGCTAAGTACATAAATAGCGCTATAAATAAAGATATGCATACACACATACTAGTAGGGTGAGAATGCATACAGTGCAGGTAACATTATAAAATGTGAGCAAACAGTTTTCATTTAAAATATTAAAATGCAAGTATAGATCATTAACAACATTTACTCGTTTGAAAAGTCAACTTATTAAATGAATGGATGTTGTTTAGGAAAAAAAAACAAAAAACCTTATTTCATTATATTTATTTTATATGATAGATTGTAAGCTCACTGGGGCAGGGGACTCCTTCCTATGATCTCAGTATATGTACTAGTTTGTCATACAATGTTATTTTCCTCCCTGCCACATTGTAGGAAAGATAATAATAACAATATTGTCAATTTAATACAGTAATCCTCATTGGATGCATTTGCTTCAATGGTGAATCCATCTCCTGTTGGAGATGTGATAACATTGCCCTGCGGGCCTGAGCGGGTTAAGGGTCCTTTTGTATACAGTAAACTCGAGCTGGTCCCCACCATTTTGTCATAGCACATACTTCAGCATTCTTAGCTAAAGTGTTACACTTGACATTTAGTTTGTTTGAAAACATCAGGAGACTGAAAGGCTTCTCTGTGCACATCTCAGGAAGCGCCTTTATAGGGGATTAAAACCTGAGCCCTCATTGCTGCACAAAGAAAAAGAATTGGTGGTGGGGACTCTTAGCCACCTGTGCACTGTTTTACAGCTTTCTCAGATTTCAGCAAGAATATAAGTGCAGTCCGATGGCGTTTGGTCCAGATAAACTCATACGTGAGCTGTGATGAATAGGGACATACAGGCAGTCCTCGTTTTACAACGCTTCGCTTTACAACGAATGGCTTATCCAACGCTATGCAATGCATACCTATGTTCATTTTTACAACGCCAAAACGGCTTATCCAACGCTCTTACGGTGCTTTGCAAAGTTGTTTATGTGTATATAATATATATACTGTATTATACTATATAATATATTATATATTTATATTATATTATATATTATGTTATATTATTTATATAATACAGTATATACATTATATAATTTATGTGTGTGCTGCGTATCTTATTGCCTGCGTAAAATATTTGGTGTATTTTAGTGTTAAAAATGCCTTCAGGAACGGAACCTTTCATTTAAACAGTGTTCCTATGGGAAAGTGGGATTCGCTTTACAACGCTTCCCTATCCAACGCCATTTTGAGTAACGCATTGTGTCGAATAACCGAGGACTGCCTGTAATTCAAATCTACCAAAAGTTAAATATTCTGACTCATGCACACTGTGGCAAGTGGTAGAGCCAGGCAGTTCACTCACTCCCCGTAGATGCACACAGTGTCCTTTTCTTGTGTTCTTTTATTGCAAAAGGCAACAATAACAAAGGAGGGGAAACGGGATAGGTGGCGACAGTGAGGGATAGGTAAATTATGATAATTTCTACCAGGAGATGGGATAACAGACTGCTCCTGAAGGGTTGCGATAGTGCAAAGTAAATGAGTATTTTCAGTATTAGCTACTACCTATTTTTATTTGAACTAACAATTGATATCATAAGACAAGCTTTTGAGAGTTCTCCTCTCTTCCTCATATCAGTGATACTGATTTACAAAATAGTCCAGGAGTTAAACACAGATGTAAAAAAAAAACAAGATGGCCATCTAAGGCAGATGAGTAGGAAAGGAATGGCAGAGAGAATAGTCTGTTTTTGGCATATTTTATGTCAGTATTTCTTGACCTGACTGAGCCACTGATTGAGTCACCTGTGCAAAATCTGGGACTGATTGAGCCACCTGTGCTGAAGCTGAGATATCCTTAAAATCTGACCTGTAGGGGGGTCTTCTGGACTGGAGTTGAGAACGCTTGCTTTACCGGTATTTCTACTGTTGTAGAACGTGGCATGTGCCTGCGCTTAAAAAAGATTTATGCTACCGTTAATGTGACAGAGAAAAACAATGCATATAGCCATCAAGAAACGTACGCAAATCGCACACTTCTTAATACATACACCTGCGCCAACGTGCAAACATAACGCCATAAATCCCACATCCCATGGCAGACATACATCAAATGAGTGCAACTGCAATGAATATGTAAACACTGCCTGGTGCAGGTATATTTCAGCGGGGGTTGCAACAATATAATAATTTAATAATAATAACGGTATTTATATCGCGCTTTTCTCCCAATGGGATTCATTCACAGTTACAAAAAGGGAAAAAGAAGAAAAAATTTAAGGTTATAAATGAGACCAAACACAAGGAAAGATACAATACAGGATGGGACGGTACTGTAGCTATTAGATGCCGGACAGGTTGTGGTTCATTAATTAAATACCTGGGTAACCGGGTAGGTCTTGAGCCTGATTTTATTTACGTGTCTTCTGGCACCAAAATATGTCTGTGGAACAGCATAGTAAATATGGCTCTATATTTCTGTAATATATTGTACCTTTTCCTGTTGCCTACACAATCCAATAAATTCAAAAGGCAAATGTACCATGTGCTTTCTAAGCAGACACAAGTAAGCAGTATTTTACAGTAAGACCTTTCCTATAAGGCTGTCTTCTTGTGGTATGTCTTGGTGGAATCCTATCCGTGCTAATGTTTGGAAGAAGACTCAGGTGGCGCCTGTACAATTTGATTTTGTGTAAAAATACACACCAAATCTGATTTCTGCTACATTAAGGAGTTCTTCAGTAAAATGCACGAGGAAAGGAATGGAATAAGCCGCCGGTTCAGTAGAACTCAGCAAGCTTGCTTCCCTTTAAACGTGCCCAGTAACATTTAAAGACTATACAATGAGAAACCATTTCAGTTGAGCAGATGAAAGATGATTTAATATATTAAGCCTAAGCCACGGGTTAGCTGCTAAAATATAAATTGATTTGTGTTCTCTTACGAGAAATAACTGTAACATGAAACGCCAAATATTACACTAGAAGTTTTTAAAGCAACAATAGAATGGGAAAAAAAATTGGAAATGTTCTAGGGAATATTAAATCAGGAAACTCCATTGAAGTGGACTTAACAAACAGTTTATAATGCAAGCGTGCTGTAGATAAATATTAACCTAATAGAATATCCATGATTTCCATTAAGAGCAGGAAATGATATGTTGTGATTTTGCCTGCCTGCCAGCTCATTCTATGGCATGGAATACTAACAAGTACTCGCAAGATCGCATGTCTTAAAAACAGTGGGAATGACAAATTACAGAATTATACAATATTTTATCTTTAAAACTTTCAGTATTTAAAAAAAAAAATGATTCACAGCAGGAATACTTTATTCTTAATGAATATGTACAAAAAGTGTGTAAACCAAGCAGTGGGTTTAAAAAAATAGAAGGTGCATCAGCCTAAGCATTACCCCTGCATTCATTTATTGTGAAATGTAATACCTCTTAACAATCAAACATTAGCTGTTGTTTACCACGTACGCCTATGTGCGTCCATTGCCGGCACTTTTGTAGGCCAATGGGTCAAAGAGGATACAACACTCTTCTAGAGGAGCTTGCACAGATAACAGGTTCAGTAAAACCATACCACGCCCCCAGTGCCTTCTCCTAAATACTAAACACCACTAAAGAAGAGGTTTATTATCTCCTGCTCTACTTGTTATAGTAGAAAGCAGCGAGTGAGAGCACTGTATAGGCAGGTTTGGCAAGTCATATGGGGTATGCTTAGGGCAAAAATCACCCCATCTAGGGGAGTGCAAAAGTGACGGAGAAGATGAAAACACATTTGCCGTAATATTATGTTTAATGATGTAATAATATTATTTGTAGTGTTTCTGAAAAAAGTATTCTGGTAATTATACAGTATATGGTAATTGTACTTTTTTTTTACGTTATAAAACCCTATGAAAGGAGAAATATATATTGTGGTGAGAGGGGGAGGTTTGGAAACAAAAAAAGCAATGGTTTACATAGCTACAGTATGCTGGATAGACCCAAACAGGTTAATTTCTGATTCTGATTAGGTACATACAGATAAGTCAAATATTTCTAAGGCAGAACACATGAGAATCCAAACTTTGAAGCTGTTGAAATTGCCTTAGGACTCAGTAAATCCACTTCATAGAAGGAGGTTTCAGATAGGTAATTACTGTAACCTCTTATTTTTTTTTTAAATCAGATTGGTCAATCAGTTAAATGGTAACTGGAGGCCATGTCAGATCACTTGAAGAGTCAGCGGCCGAGAGAAGAATAGAGACACATTGAAGAATATTAAGGAAACTGTTCCTGGTAGGATTTAATAAAAATGAAGACTGTGACCTCCAACATGGTTCATGGAGCAGGCCAAATAAAATGTTATTCGTGCTGCTGATGTGTAAATGACAAGGGAAAGACGTTGAATTATAACATAGTCAGGGAAGAGTATAAAGAACAAAGGAGCATAACATCGCTGACAATATGTTTATCACAAAGAGCAATGTATTAGCATCCTTATTTGTTCTGGCGAAGAGAAGATATGACATGGGTGGTGACACCTATTCAAGCTATTTTTTTTGTATAGATCTAAGCACCCATGTTCTATTGTACTTACTTTGCAGAGGATTAGATTTCATTGGCTGTAACTCTATAGTATCTGATGGTTCTGTTTTTGAAGGCATCGGTGCGTAACCATTATCCACCACCGAAACTGGTTGGGTGACGGTTGTTGTCTTCCTCAAAGCTTCCATGCTTTTTTTAACTTCTGCCAATAGAACTGCTTGCATTGCCTCTGTAATCTAAGATACAAAAGACCAAGAAGGGTCATCTACTATACAAGATTTGATGTGGTGGCAGCATGTACAGTAGGTGTTAACAAAGTCTTTATTATTTCCTCATATACCAAATCTTGGTCCAAGTATCTTCATCAAGCTTTATAAAGTCCTGCACTGATGACTAAGAATGGGCATGTTAGCGGGTTTACAATCTGAACTTTGTGGATTCGACGCCCAATTCTAATTTCGAGTCGAGCAGTATGGGGACTTCGACAAGATTCAAACTCAGGGCTGAACTTCGGAACAAATTTTCGAATCTGAGCTAAATTTAAGCTGAATCCAAAGAAAGGCCCATCCTTGGATACGTTTCCATTTGTTGTGTGCAGTTATTTTAATAAAATGATCACACTTTTTGAGAAACCTACTAATATTTGCCCAAAACACAAAAAGTTTTTAGAGCCACAACACAAAAAATATCTGGAACTAGGGTTGCCAGGCAGGGGCGTAGCTACAGCATGTGCAAAGCCCGGGGGCCCGTGCTCTGGGGGGGGATGCCCGCTCTCCCCTCTGTCTGCGGCCCATCTGTCTCTTCAGATAGACACAGGCTTGGGTGGGCAGGAGGAGAGCGGAGGATGCCGGCTGCAGAGTGCGGAGCTGAGCACAGAACAGCTGTAGGATGGGGGAGGTAGTGGGGAGGGAGGGGGGAGGATAGCAGGGTTGTCTGGCTGCTTAACCACTTTTGGGCAGCAGGTGGCACTGCAAAACTCTCCATAGTTGCTCCTCTCTACATCTCCTAGTTCCGTGTGTGTGTGTGTTGGTAAGTGTATGTGTTGGTAAGTATGTGTGTCTGTGTTGGTAAGTGTATGTGTTGGTAAGTATGAGTGTCTGTTGGTGTGTGTGTGTGTGTGTGTGTGTGTGTGTGTGTGTGTGTGTGTGTGTGTGTGTGTGTGTGTGTGTGTGTGTGTGTGTGTGTGTGTGTGTGTGTGTGTGTGTGTGTGTGTGTGTGTGTGTGTGTGTAAGTGTGTAAGTGTGTGTGTAAGTGTGTGTGTAAGTGTGTGTAAGTGTGTGTATGTCTCTGTTGCTAAGTGTGTCTGTGTTGACACATAAGTATGAAAAAGAATTTGCCCGTGGGCCCGCGAATGTCTAGCTATGCCACTGTTGCCAGGTGTTCAGTATTGAACCAGACCTGTAAAAAACGAGAGGTAATGCTCTCTGGACATAGTGACTTGACCGGCTTGGGGGGGCTGCAGGATTTCCCTGTGCAGGGAGAGAGCAGGGCTGCTGCTAGGGGGCTGGGCACCTTCCTCCATACTGATTGGCTGCTTCTGGATAATGCTGAGGGGGACAAGGAGAGGGGAGGTGTGTGTATGTGTCTTTCACCATTGTGTCCAGTATTTTTGGAGAAGCCGTCTGGCAACCCTATCTGGAACCACAACCCCAGGGAAGGTGCCTACCCTGTCTAATGACCAAGTTGTGTCTCTTTTCATTTGTTAGTGAGTGAGCCTTTGTCATATTAAACAATGCAGCACTGTAAATATGCACATCCTTGTAAATATGTATACATATTAGAAATAGAACACAAAAACACCTTTTACACATAAGAACCTGTTCGAGACTGATACATTTTTGGTGAAGCTGTGCAAACGTTTCACATAAGGTCACGAACCATGCCACATTTCCCCTTTTGTCGTCATGAAAAACAATGTACATTGCAATTCATTTATTATGCTAATTGACTAATTTCTCTATAATCACTAGATTTATTTTTTAAATGCTCAGAAATGGCTACATTTGCTTAATGCGGGGACTGTAAATCTGGCGATATCTCACGGAAAGCTTACTAGTATGGGGACATTATTAGGCCTGTGAGGTTTGTCGATTTTTTTTTTTTGCAGGGAATCAAATTTGAGGGGAAACAGCATCAAATCTCGCAAATGCATTTAGGACAATTTCAGACATTTCTACTGCTGAGTTGATTGCTGCTGTTGTCCTGTAACAGTGTGTTACTGTCTGCTGTTCCCCATTCCAACATTAGCAGCTCATAAATAAACATTGCTGAAATAAGTTAATTTCCCTTATATTGTACACAGCAAATACAAATATCACTTTTTTGAGCACAGTCACATGTCTCAGACAGGTCTGCAACCCTTCCTTTCCCCATTATTTCTTAGCATACAGTGCTTTCACTGCAGCCAGGGATTCTGGGTAATGCCATGCAAATGAGCACACGGTCACCTTTTGCTTCAAATCCATTTAGAATATACAAATTCCTTGAGAAGAATTTATGTACATTTGAAATGTTTGTTTTTGTTTCAGCAATGAGGACATAGACAAAATTAGTTTTGCATTGAATTGTGTTGTTTTTTTCCCAATGGTGTGCTTAAAACGTGGCGTTAAGCTTTTCTGTACTGATGTCACACGTTTTAACACACACACACACACACACACACACACACACACACACACACACACACACTTAAAAAGGTTGCAAAGAAAGGCATACATATTTATTCAATCATCAAAAATTATTAATAAGAATGGTTATTAAAAAGATTAAGAAACCTATATTTCAATTTCTTCCCTAAAATCGACTTAACGGTTCCTTTCTTGTTTTTTAATATACATTATAAGAAACCTGAAAGGCTGGTTCTTAGTAGATATAAAAAGAAGATATAGAAAAACGTAAATGTTTGGTTGATCTTTACTTGTTTTGTGACAATAGTAAGTAGTATACCCCTGAAGACCCATTTGTTGTTGTGCAATGGGAAATATCAGGTCCTTACCTGCACGGATTGCTCTTTCCAGGAAGAAACAAGTTTAACGAGAGTTGCATTTTCTGCATCAGGAAAATGGGATCCATTCCTCTCTACATTAGAATACATAAACACATGGATATAGTTAGTGATAATATAATATTACTATATTTAAGCAGTCCGTCCGGTTTCAAATATTCAAAACTCAAAATAGCTCATCGCTCCACCTGTCAATGCACTCACAAAGGCCCCCAAAGGAGGAGAGTACATGGCGGTATCTCCACTGAGGTTAGGTATCTGCAATCTAGTCATAGGTTAGTCACAGAGAGCTTAAAAGAGCAAATCCTCTTGGCATTGTCAGGGAGTGAGGGAAAATGGAGATACGGTTCCCAAGAAGACCTGCCTGAATTAAAATAGCATTATACACTCAGTCATCACATATTGATAAAGTCCTTAAAAACCCTGGCGAGTATTGCAGTTTATTGGGCAGGTTTTAGAAACTATCAAAAACTGGAAAAAAGGTAGCAGAGATGGAGTTTGTGTTTGGTTGCCAGTTAAAGTACCACCGTGTTTAAGTTATTTATCAATTGCGTTACGGTTATAATGAAGGGTTGGCACTTTCACTGGTGTTTTGTATTTTTTCGAAATTAGGGCAAACTTTTTAAAACTTCGAATTTTTGGAAAATATTTGCGGCTTTTTTCCCCATTTGCTGCCGCAAAACTTTGCCCAGTTCATTATTAATAATAATTTATAATAAAAAAAAGAAACAGAAAACACTTAAAAAGAAATTAAATCTGTGGTTTTCGGCTTTCTCAGACTTTGCCTCGAATTTCGCTCGGATTCGAAAGTTTGTTACGATATTCGACTCGAACGTCCGCATGAACTTTGAAGTTCACATAGTTTGGATTTTAAACCCACAAACCTGCCCATCTTTAGCTGTAAGCAAGGCAATCGTCAACCCTCCGGGGGTCATGAAGTCAACGTGAGAGTTTAATGTAGGATCAACGTTTCCGTCCCTCCTTGGACCATCTGAACTTGAACGTTCATTCAGAAGTTTGTGTCTAACATCGTAACAAACTTTCGAATCTAAGCTAAATTCTATTGCTTTACAGTAGGGCTTCTCGGCATTTCGCTTCTCGGCGATCCGCCAAAACGGCGGTACAGAGAAGGGTGCCGCCATGTCTGCACATGCGCAGAACGGGGATGGCCGAGTTTGAGCATGCGCAGGAGGGTAAGAGATGCCGAAAATCGCCGGTTTCGTTTTTTCAGCGATTTTCGCTTTGTGGTAGCGCCATGGAACGGAACCCGCCGTATGAGTGGGGCCCTCCTGTACTTATTTGAACACCGCATATTGTGGAAGTCCTGAGCACCCGGGGCAGGTAACATTGAAACTAATGGAAGTGCTCCTTCGAATCCACCATCTTTAGCTATAATCATGTCATGTAATATTTGAACGGTTTTTAAACCAAGAAATAAATCAGATTTCATATTGTCTATATTGTTATTTTTGGGTTCCCTAGTAGGCTAAAACATACTTGTTTAAACAGAAGTAGCATAGTTTTACCGTAAGACTGCTATAGAATGTCAGCTCACGTGTCCCTCCATCTGTCACAGTCCGTCTCCCTGCTACATTTTGGCGACCCTGGTAATTTCGGACCTGTCAGAAGCACTTTACATGAAAATTGTCCAATTTTTTTTTAATTGACAAAATGTTCCTCCTGCAAGTTTCACCCAAATGATTTGAGCCTCTATTCTGACATCGCCAGCTGTTTTGCTCAGACAGAAAATCTTATAAATTACTTAAAAGTTGATTTTTTTTTAACGGGTATTTCATCACTAAATTCTACAAACGGCAGGTCGTTCATCTGCAATTTGTATCACTCGTGTTACATGTCGCATTCATACTCTAGGTCGCTCACAATTCTGATTGTAAACCTACCATGTAAAAGCTCAGCAGGAAAAGACGGAAATGATGAACTGAAATTTTCAGAGGTTTTCCATTTGCCACGGACAGACTCCATCTTCTCTTGACTAAAAGGACAAAAGCAAGTTACATATGAATGAAATATCATCTTTCCCAGTCTAAAACAAGAGGTTAATGCTGATATGGGGTTTTTAAACCACTCCCATCATTTTTTGTAATGTTTCTGCCTGCCTCTCTTTGAAATTTAAAATGAACCCCTTCTCCTCCTCTGCATCCCCACCCCCATGCACGCTGCTGATGGATGTATGGCCCTGTGTCATACTGTCCCTTATCCTCTCTCTCCCTGCATCCCCACCCCCTGCACACTGCTGATGGATGGATGGTCCTGTGTCATTGCCCCTTACCCCCTCTCCCCCCTGCATCCCCACCCCCTGCACACTGCTGATGGGTGTATGGTCCTGTGTCATTGCCCCTTACCCCCTCTCCCCCTGCACCCCCACCCCTGAACACTGCTGATGGATGTATGGTCCTGTGTCTCACTGCCCCTTACCCACTATCTCCCCTTGCATCCCCACCCCCTGCACACTGCTGATGGATGGATGGTCCTGTGTATCGCTGTCCCTTTCATCCATGTATTGCCCTGTCTGTTTATTCCTTCTCTGCATCATCTGCCTTAGATAGCTATCTTGTTTTTCTTTTTACACATCTGTGTTAAACTCCTGGAATCTCTGAAAATCCGTATCGCTGACCTGATGAAGGGAGGAGAACTCTGGAAAGCTTGTCTTATAATATCTATTTTTCATCCAAATAAAAAAGGTATCACCTAATATCTACCCAGTTAAACTATGTACCGTATTGGCCCGAATATAGTACGGCCTCGCACATAATATGACCCTAAAGTTTTGAAGGTGTTCTACATGAAAAATTAAAGGTGTTAGGCTGCGCATATAATACGAGGACAGTTTTCGGAAGGACAATTTTAGGAAAAAAACATAGCACTACTGTATATTCAGGCCAAGATGGTCATTTACACTAATATCCTGATGTGATTGACACTACTATACTGTAGTTAAAGGTCCACAGTACTTTTAAGTATACAACCTACACCACAAACATGCTCTTCAATGTATTGTACTACTAACTAAATGGCCAACTACAACTAGCTAAATTGTTGACAGAAATAATTTACCTGCCACCTCGGCCGCTGAATTTGGAAACAGAATCCATCTTTAATGTTTTGTAGACTACAAATATCTTCTTTAGTAAAGCTAAAAGACTAATTAAAACCATGCCATTGTTTTCTTGTCTGTCATGCTTTGCGAACTGTTTTTGTGTAGCAACAGAGTATTTCGTCGATAGTTCCACTACTTTCCTTGAGAATAAATTATGAGGGTGTTCTTTAGCCGTATCATTGCTTGTGTGGTTCCATCCAGGTAACATTAGCCCCACGTGATCTTCATCTGATAGAGTTCCAAATGTTACTGTACCCTGAAGTTTTAGGATGTCCAAGTGTCTAATGCAAAAATTGTCCAGTTCCTTATCAATGCCCCAAGGTAAGAGACAAGACAGAAGGAGCTTTGCTGCATCAGTGATCATATTTACATCTATTTTTCCTGACGATGTAGTCTTCATCTTTTTAGTACTTTTGAATTTCTTGTGTCTTTTGATGCCCCCACTTTCTTCTGAAGGGCGTACAGCATTTTCTTTCAAGACAATGGTAGGCTCACAAAGTTGTCCATCCATTTGAGACAAAGATCCAGCAGTTTTGTTTCTTTTCAGTGTTAAGGGCCGTTTCTCTGATGAACTTTTGCCTGTTTTCAATGCATCATAACTGTGGAAGGAGTTTGCGGACTTCAGTCCATTGGCTTGGGTGGAATGTAAAAGTTCCAAAACATTTTCCAAATCAAATAAAAGCAAGTGTAAACTGACGTTATATTTGGTCTTTACAGGTAAAACTGTGAAGGGCCTTGTGACGTAGTTGGAATCTGCACACTGAAAGCAAAAACAAAACCATGTGCTTACTGGCAATGCAGAAGTCAGAATTTTTATATTAAACATTTGCAAACAATACCAACTTTGCTCATACATAAGATAACTATAATATTGCAAATTCAATATTGCCATTAAACACTCAAACTGAAAAACTGACCTTAATGAACATATTATTTAAATAATGAAGAATACGTGATGAAGACATTATCTGATGTTAGTATGATTCCTGCAGTATTCCATCTTAGAACCCTCTAAAAGCTCATGTTCATTCTAATGAATATGGCAGAAATGATTAAGTATTTTAATCAATCTGGCACACAACAGGTTAATTGGTTACATCGTGTCTTTAAAATACATGTATTGTCTTATGGCAAGACGATGCGCAGTCCATGCCTACTTTTATGTGCTGATCTAAGGATAAAGGATATCTGTTTGTGGAAGTGGGGGGATTGAAATATGACTTCCCTGTCATTAGAATTAACCAGACCGGTTTAAATGTACATTGAAAGGCATTCTTTAGGGGCTTCTGCAGAGTGTCAGGGTGGCGTGGCTAGCACGACAAGTCAAAAAGTTGGTCGTTTGCTAAATATGATTATCCTGGGTCTAACCGCACTTTGCCAAAATAACAAATATATATTTTTAACCGTTTCAATTACACAGATTAAATGATACCACAAGCAGGGTTTTCTCTATATAATCTCTGATATCTGTTTCTCCTGCAAAAATATATGTTAGGTTGTCATGTTTAATATCCAGGTGTGGATATTATGTACACAGACGCAACAGTGAAGATGGCATATGGGGGAAATATGTTGTTTTCAATTAAAGGGTTTTAGTATAGAAGTCATGCTTTTGAATTATGAAACCAAAGTCAACAGAGGTGTGTTTTGGGATCAGACACGTGAATTACCATCTTTCATTCTCCAGCAACCTCTCTGGGAAGAACCTGTTACATGTTCTGTGGTAAGTTATAGGAATTTTTTTTTATTTGAAGACATTGTCTGCATTGTTATATCGTATGTTCTTGTAATAATCTTTTTCTGTAACCTAAACAATGTAATTTTTGTATATTAAATCTAAACTTTAATAAGTAATATTTTGGTCTCTGATTGAACTGTTGCATGCATTGTAGAGAGTAATTTACATTGCTGGATGCATTTTGCTATAACAGGTATATATATATATATATATATATATATATATATATATATATATATATATATATATATATATATATATATATATATATATATATAGAATAAATGAGTTCTTCAGTATTAGGTGATACCTTTTTTAATGGACTAACAATTTATGTCATAGGACAAGCTTTCGAGAGTTCTCCTCTCTTCTTATATATATATATATATATATATATGAGATATCAGCAAAACTCATTGACAAATAAAATTAAAAAATCTCAAATCCAAGCTGAATCCAAAATGAGACTCCTATTGTAACCTCTTTGGATAAGCGGCGGATACTATACTTAATGACCATTTGAATCTACATTTTAAAATGTTGCCTAAGGGAACCCTTAACAGTAGAAATGAGGACAATGATGTAAAAAAAAAAAAAGATCAGCACAAATGTGCAGAATGTAGCATGTTTCAAACAGAAATTCTGAAAAGACTGGTGATTGCTTCTAAATTGATATTTATTCTTCAAAATAAACCAGTCTTGCCTCTATTATGACTGTGGTAGCCAAGCAACACTCTTCAAATAAGATCCAATATTTGGGGAGGGGAGGGGGTGCGAGGACCCTTTAAATGTTTCCAAGCATTCCAAGCAGTTTAGTACTGTACAGTATAACCTACAACAGACCTACTTTTGCAGCAATTGAGCCGCGACTGTAATACATTTCCGCTACCATACCAGCCACATTTCATTTTTTTCAACACTAGCAGTTTTAGCCATAGGAGTTTTATTTTACTATCTGAACTCACAGTAGTGGCATCTTACAGGCGCCTGTGTGAACACGAGTGTTTCTCCATGACCAGCAGAGTTGATAGCTGCAGGGAAAGCTGGTCACATCCTGAAAAAGCTATCACAAACAGTCAGAAACCTTCCCTTATTGGGCAAGCTTTCTTTACCCTTTTACTCTAAAAGTTGTTTCTTGCACGATTATTATTGAAAGTGAATAAAGCAGTCGCTCGCGCTGCAAAAGAAAAATAGCCTCTCTTTTTCTCTCTCTAAAAATAGACTAGCTCAACTTATCCATCCAGCTCTTGTTTTTTGAACAATAGCCAGAGGTCAAGAGCGCTTCCACCAGTGTCACAAGTATTAGTGAATACAGTGTAAAAAAAAAACCGAGTGAATAGTGTCAACTTTAAAATATATATATTTAAATAACTAGTACAATAGTGCCACATTTGTTTTGATGTATGTAGCCGCCTTTCCCCCGTGTCTAGGGTGACTATGTGTGGTGCGTTACCTAATTGGGTCACAGGAGGCCTGATCCTCTGCTTCAGGGAGCCTGGGGTGTACCTGATGTGTATAATGACAGGGCCTCTACCTTGGAGGGATCCAAGCACAATTGGATAACCCCTGCCCAGGAACACACAGTAAAGGAATGATATGCACAGTGATATAATAGATTATCTTTAATGGTAACACAACTGATAACATAAAGTTATATGTCGCACGGCCGCACCCACACAGTATCCCACTGTCCAACCACCACCTTATATACCCTGCGGTTCCCCCAAAGTACTGAGGTGCCCTGAGCACCTCATCACCCGGTGTCCACAGGAGCCAAACCCACCCCAAAGTGTGCAGTAGCGCTACCCACAGAATGTGTGTGATCATTGGTTCACTTGTAGGGCGTGATAACTGCTGGGCACTCCAGCCCCGGGGTACCGTCTACTGATGACAAGACCAGTCTGATCCCACGTTGTCATCATCAGCGAAGGCGTCCGCCTCTGCATGGGGTGGACTCACGCTGGAGTGTCCCACCTTAGGAGAGTCTCTATCACCACAGGCCGCAAGTCTTTGCACAGCGTCTCTGCTGTGTCCCTGACACTATAGAGCTAAATGGGCAATGTCCCTATCTAATTGGCCTTTCCCTACAGTAACAACAAGCTACTGGTGAGTCAGGGCCTAGCTTGGGCCTGAAAGGGGACTCAAGGCCTACCGTACCCTCTTCTGTCCAGCTCCTGACTGCCGTGGCTGCAAGCATGCTAAAAGTATCAATGTCTTGAGCAGGAGAATGCTGCAGCCCTATTGGCTGTGCTGTGCCACATGTCTTGCAGCCCCTGGGGCTGCTGGGAATTCTAGTTCCCCTGAGGTGCTAATCTGTAATGGCCACCGCTACTATAGAGCTTCTGCGCGTGCACACTTCTCCCCCAAATGGCTGCCGCACCTCGGGGCTCTTTGCGCATGCGTGATGGTCAATATCGTGGCCCCCGCTAGCCGGGTGTGCCGCGGAGCCTCCGGAGAACCGGAGCCCCCTCTCTTCACTGCCCACAAGCTCCTGCAGCCTCCGCTGACAGCCGCAGCCTCATCAGAGGTAAGGGGGACCAACAGGGACCCAGAGGGGACCTGGCACATGCATATAGTGACATTTTCTCTTCACAAACAAAAAGTGGTGCTTTTTTGTGAAAAGGATTGCATCTCCGACCTTGTAACAGGGACTTATCACTGTTTGAGAGAAACTGCCTCTAAATCCCGCAATGTGCTGGTTAATTTCACACAGGCAATCAACCAGACTCCACCTGGCTGATTAGGACTTTTAGAAAAGCCTGATGTGAGAAACAGGAGAGGGATTCCTGAGTTCACAATTGGGCTGACACAGGAAAGGAGAGAAGCCTGCACACAGACACTGTCTTGAGCACAAAGGTGTGCTGAGATCAAGACACCCAGAGACCTATATTTCCTGGACACAGAGGACCCAGGAACCTGCCAGAGACTGACATGGAGGGCCACCTGCTTAAGGTACCTCCTGAGACTTTGGGGTGATAGGCTGGTAATGGGAATATCTCTCCAGTCCTGCAGATAGGGTCTGGGGAAATAAGTTTGCCCTTACAAAGGGATAAGGGTTTGTTATTTTGTTGTGTTTGTATATTTTGCCTGGGTAAAGGAAGAGGCTCAATAAAGCCATGATATAATTGCACTCAAATTGATCTCCATTATATGTACCTCTGTACACATATCTTACTGTTACAGTCTTTTTTTTTTTTTTTTACTTGAATGACAAAGATCCTCCATTTTTATGGAAAACCGAGTGAGATCATCAATGGCCCCAGATCTGATGACATTGGATGAAGGTGCTTGTATGCACCGAAATGTTGGATGCTAGTAGGACTTCTTTAAGTCATTAAAATTACCTTTTTTTGCTACCCATTGAATTCTCTCTATTTTTGGTGTGCTTGACTTCATGCCCCTGACGAAGTGACTACCGTCACGAAATGCGTAGGGTGTTTCGCAATCTATAGAGGACACTATAGAGGGTCAGCAGTGAGGACAGTTTGGACTTTGTCATAATTTCCCTCCATACTCAACGTCTGAGGAGCCTGAGAGGCTTGTGGCCGGATTCCGCATTCGTGGTGCAGTTTCAGGACTGGATTAGATCCCTCAGTTTGTGTTCCTCATTTTTAGGCAATTGTTTTGTCTGTATTGTGTTTATTAAATAGCACTGTTTAATTTTAGCTATTCTGTGTTTTATGTTTTTTGTAGTATTTGTCTAGTGGTTTACATTTAATTTTTTGTCAGTGTTGCACTATGATCTTTTTCTTTATCTATTTGCATATGTCATGAGACTACAATCAAGATCCTATTGGAGATTGTTTGGACATTAAGGACTGTATCATCTTCTGGTCAGCTATCACCTTAAGGCTAAGGCTCCGCTCCCTCAGTCAGCGCGCCCGCACTGCAGACCGGCGGCACGCTGACAGACACAGACCGCGATATGCGGTCTGTAGGGAGCCGGAGCGGGAGGGGGCGGAAGTGGGTCGGGAGTGGGAGGAAGGTGGGGCGTGGCTTGAGCGGAGGGACCCGCTTCTCCCCCTCCCCCCCTCCCTCCCTCCACGGGCTCGGGCTGCAGGACAGGAGGGAGCTGCTGCGGGCTGCTGCAAGGTAAGCAGCTCCCTCCCCCTTCCCCCACAAATGCCCTTCTTACACATGCGCGCACACACGCACACACACGCGCACACCATTGTGAAGCTGTCTGACAGCTCCCGCTCCCGCTCCCGCCCCCGCCGCTGATTGGCAAATCAGCGCACCACGTGACGCGTCACCGCTCGGGATCACAATTTTCTTGCATCCCCTGGCGGCTGACGCGTCACAGTGCATAGCGAGCCGTCAGCGAGGGGGGACTGGGATCGGCTAGGAAGGATTCCCCTGCCGGGCGCAGCGGGTCCCAGCCCTAAAGCTGCAGTTCAAGCTGCCTTTTTTTTTTTAAGTGTTGTTTTTTTACTTCAATAGTTAAATGTGTGTAATACCAACTTACCTACTGAAGATCAAAGCTCCAGGTCAATCCCTTCTCCTTTGATTGATCAGTGAAGATTGGTGACATCATTAAAAGTTGGTGTCTGTTAACGCCCCCTTTTTCAGTGTGAGTGAAATGCTTATGAATATTCATGAGCTCTCCACTGACATGTGCAAGAGGGAGGGCAGGGCTCACAAAGGGGTGTGCCAGGGCTTGTGACAGGACATGAAGGGGCTGTGCCTTAGCAAATTGTTGCTACAGGAACAACATGCTTGTTAAAGTAGAATACAAGAAAATTGGTTTTTCAAAGTTGTTCTTTTAAAAACAGAAAATGCTAAAAGTATTTTTTCTTAATACAGAAGTGATTTATTTAAAAAAAAAACACACATGCAGGATACTGATTGAACTGCAGCTTTAAGGTTTATGGTTTACTTTAGGCGTCAGTATATTGTGTTGTTTTTGTATGTCATTGGTGATCCGAGTCAGATCCCCAATACTAGGCAGCCTAGCCCTTATATATTTAAGGTTGTTTTTTGGTAATCACCTTAGTACTATTAGTACATTATTCTTTAAGGATTAGCGCTTTATCACATATATATTTTTTTCCATGCTATGTATCTGTACACTTTCCTCCCAAACCTCACTCTTTTTCTCACCCTCCCTACATCAGCCTTACAAACGCTTGGAGAGACTTCACATTTGCGGTGGAAATGTGTGATTTTTGCTCGTTTTCAAATCGATTTTGAGACTTTGACCAACATCACACAAGAATAATAATAAAAAAAAAAAAAAAAAAGAATATTGTAATAAATTTGCGATCCACTTCTGGATGCATTCGTATGGCTGACGCTTACATGAAACAATCCGACTGCTCAAACACGGAGTTACTGTAAGTGAAAGCCAACTTATTCTGTAAATGGAAATAGTGCTCTTTCCCTTCTGAATTGCCAGAACACTCTGTTTCTGCTACAGATGGCTGTCAATATTAAGAAAAGAAGGGGTGGGGGGGGGGGGGGGGGGAAACCTCCTTAAAATTCGCTTGGTGGAAAACCGCATGTTGATTGGCAGCACAAATAGAACGTAAACTAGAAAGCCTTCAATCTGCAGCTGATGCACACGGAGGACCTGGGGCTCGGAGTTTACAATAGAGAAAGCATTACCAAGCTAATGGCACAGGCAATCATTTGACCACCATGCATCTCTGATAGCAGCAGGGCATCCATTTTCGGTTAAGTGTTAGAGTACCTTTTCTCTTTCTCCGACCACGGCAGGGGTAAAACAACCTAGTGTGCGAAACCCACTGACTGGTAATAAATTACTATATTGGATACTTTTTGTTTTCTCTCAGCAATGACTTTACTGAGAATACCTGCTATCATTACCAATTAAAGTGGAGGCTGCTTTAGCAGGCCGCATCTAACTGCATATCAGTCCCTCTGCTTCACTTGATTTGGCAGGAATCACTAGGTCAAGAGGTTTCATTGACCCTTATCTCCGACCAGTCACTATGTAAATAATGTTAGCTGACAAAATAGCTAAACATATTCACCTGCACTTTCTATATACTGTATACAGCAGCAATCCAGTGCTTTCAACTCTTTGGGGGATGAGGGTTGGGGCAGGGATGTATCAACTTAAAGAAAATTGCAAAGAGACGTTTATTTTGAGGCACTGCTCTATTTTCTGCTGGCGTTTGAGGCATGGGAAAGAAAGCGTTCCCTACATTTGACATAAAGTGTTTACTTCAATACATTGGCACAAAGTTGCAAGATGAAAATGATGCAATTTTGCTCCAGATTTGCCCAAATCATCACCCCCTGTGTTATTATCAGTGGGTAATAACCGTTCCTTAATTCTGCAGCACCACACATTTCCCATTCCAACAAGTATATACTGGTCTGTATCAAGACCTAAACTGGTAAAAAAAAATCCACTTTTGCTCCCTTATTTGTAGTTCAACATTGCATATCAACTCTAAAAGTACAACTGGAATTATGTTTTCTCTTTGATTCCTTCTCCACCTCTCTCTTGGCAACGTAAAGTTTAGAAGTACAACTATACAAGACCTTGTGTACAGCCAGTAGTACTTGAGTCAGACAGGTTATTAGCTATGCACTATACTATATCTAGCTCAGCATTCCACCATATGTCCTTTTTAAAGGACCCACAATGAAGCTGCACACTTGAAACATCTTCAAAATTGAGCAACATTCATTCTGATATGTTTTGCTTAAACTGAGGAAATACGGTACGAGTGTTAGAAGTGAGCCAAGCTGTGCTTCTAATAATATCCTTCTGTCAACAGACCCAACATACTGTATTGCAAATGTGAGGCATTTCCAGCTGGTAGATAGGGCAGGTTCCTTAAGATTAGTCCAAGTAACGGTACACTCACGGTACCAGATGTAGACACCACGGGTGTTCAGCAAAAGTAGTACCGCTATTCACAGGACCACCGATGATGTATTGTAGAGAGTGAAGAGAGAGGGGCCCTCCAGTGGTCTTTCAAAATGAAAAAAATGTATTACAATGCGATCAACGTTTTGGTCTGCTTGCGAACCTTTGTCAAGAGGTCAAGGTTCCTTAAGTGTGCCGATAAAATAGGCACAGAATACAAATGGTGCAAATGTTGACACCTGTAGTACTTGTAGAGAAAATATCTGTTTGTAACAATAAAAAAAAAAAAACTTTATTTCATATAGTTTTTTTCTCCCAATGGGACGCAAAGCATTTCACAATTACAGTATAGTGCCCAGTACACAGAACATAGGATTATTACAGACACAGTCTCTGTCCAGATGAGCTTACCATCAATGTTTTTGGTGCCCGAGGCACAGGGAGACAAAGTGACTTGCCCAAGGCCACAAGGAGAATTGAACCAGGTTCCCCTGATTCAAACTCAGCATCATTGTTTAATGCCAGTGTTTTTACTCACTGAGACACTTCTCCTCCCTACATTGCACACCAATGTTATGTGCAGAAACTGGTCATCTTAAAGACTAATAACAAAATTACAGACATTATTTCATTTACAAAATTTAAGTTTTTAGCATGGTTCATTATTTTAGGGACATATGGTTTCAGTGTATATATAGAACCAAAATGTCCAAGCGCATCAATATGTGTATTAAATTATAAATCAAAAAACAATGTGAATCAACTTTGTGAATAATATATGACTCAGAGGTAAATAACTATGGTTAACAAATAATGTGCATAGTGTATAATATAACGTGTGTGTAATAGTGAAATATACAAATACACCACAAATGCAATGTGTATTAATTAATAAACTTCTCTTTGGAATGGAGGGTCTGCTGCTGTACTGGAGAAGGCTGGAGTCAGGATAATGCTAGATAGAAAAACAAGGAAGAAAGCGCAAGACCCTCATAGTGTAGTAAATAAAATAGAAAGTTTTATAAAGAAGGTAATATATGCACGTACAGAATATAGGAGGAAAATGGGCACGTGGGTATAATAAGCAGTTTGGAACAGACGCCACCACGGCTGCTGCACAGGATCATTAATAGACTCCTCGTCCTCCTACAAAGGCTACGATTTGCCATAGATGTTCACCTCCGCCGGACAGCTGAGGTAAGTGAAGGATATTCACCAGAGGTCGCCTTCCCCGTTAGTTGTATTCTCCCGGGTACTGCTCGTCTCCACATCCACGAGCGGAGGAAGGGGGGATCCTCACACCGTTTAAGCTGTCAGGTCACCTCACAGGGTAAGGAGCTCCACCATTCGTCTCCGCATCCGATCACCAGATACTCTGTCCGGGTACGGCAGTATGTGGATGTGGAGACGAGCAGTACCCGGGAGAATACAACTAACGGGGAAGCCGACCTCTGGTGAATATCCTTCACTTACCTCAGCTGTCTGGCGGAAGTGAACATCTATGGCAAATCGTAGCCTTTGAAGGACGACGAGGAGTCTTTTAATGATCCTGTGCAGCAGCCGTGGGGGCGTCTGTTCCAAACGGCTTATTATACCTACATGGCCATTTTTATCCTATATTCTGTACGTGCATATATTACCTTCTTTATAAAACTTTCTATTTTATTTACTACACTATGAGGGCCTTGCGCTTTCTTCCTTGTTTTTCTACATATGGTTTCAGTTTAAATAATGAAATGATGACAATCTATTTCACATCCCTTTGTAAATATGTACAACTCTTGCAAGAGAAATTCACTTCATGACACAACCACGTAACTCTAACCTACAGTAAAGAAAACTGGGTTCACAGTAGTTCCCCGTTCCAGAATCTACAGCAGCCTTGCAGTTGTCTCAGCTGCCCAAATGCAAATGTTTGTCTTCCCTCCTGAGCCTCTTTTGGGCTGCAAAGCTTTATCAGATTTCTGTGTATGACAGACCTCTTTATCAGCCTGGCAGATAGGAAGGAGCCATCATATATCAAGCGCTATACAGTGCACAAGAACCTACGTTAATGAATGTCTGTCACTGGAATAATCCAAGAAAATGAATACAGTCACACAGAAAACAGATGAAATATGTAACAAAATCCAATGACCCTTTTAATGGTGTTCTGAAGCATTAGAGACAATAAAGAGGATCAGAATAAATAGATATGTCAAATAAAATGTATTATCTTTCAGATGTTGCCTCCTGTTTAAAACATTCTTGACTTGCAACCACATACAGAAGTGACACTTGGAACTGGCCATTAGAGATGTATACATCTGTCCCTGTTCACTTTGTAAAAGTTACCACAAAGTTGTTAAGAAATATATTCGACAAAACAGTTGAGAAAAGGCTACTTGTTAGTTTGTAGGGTAACCAAATGTATACGACTTGCTTTTTTTATGCAACTATTTGCAACATTCACAAATATTCAATATATTTTTCCAACAATTGTCAACTTTAAAACAAACATTTCTATGAAAGTTGACATTAAGTTGATTTTTAAGTAATATATTCATATTCGCGGGTGGTGTTTTTTGGCGAAGTGTTCATGATGTTTTCACCATCCATGAAAGTCTAAAATGCTCAGGATTGGGGAGGGTTGCCACATCTTTGTAGGATATAGTAATGTTCAATGCCATACAACAGTTGGGACCTTAGAGTTCCTTCATGCATTCAAGATCTAGTTCTACTCTTAGAGAAAAATAAATACAAGTTAAGCATCTTGTATTCGCTATTTAGAGTCAGGACCAAATCACTTGCAAAATATGTTTAATGAGGATGGCAAGTGTACAATTCCATAACTTTTAGAAGGGAGTCACATGATGGCATGGCCTTTTCTATTGTCCAGTCTTAAATTGGACACCTGTGTATGTTACGAATGGCAAGGTGTGGGCTAAACTGGAATGGGTGAGAGGGTGCTAACTTCTTGGTTGTCATGTCTCTCCTTTGAATGCATGGGTAAAGCCCCTGCATTTGCCTCCAGCCACCTCAAAAGCAAAAGCCTTCATACAGTATAAAGCAAATGTTTATTGTACTGGCTCAAAATACCAAGTAAATAGCTTCGGAATGGGGTATTGATTTGGTAGTGCCAAGTCATTGTGACCAGTAGGTTTCCATTTCTCCAAACCCATTGTAAAAGGTAGACTAAGCTATGAAAGTACGTACTTATGTATGTGCAGTGTCATGCATGAGAAGCTGGCAGATGTAAAAGGCCTTGTAGTAAAGTGACCTAAAGTGAGTTAGTGTAAGGCTATGGTCCCGCTGTCCGCACTGCACGCGCAACAGCCAGGCTGGCGGCGTGTGCAGCCGAGTTCCCCGGTCTGGGGGAGTGACGGGGGGGCGCCGCCATGATGTCACCAGACACGTTTGCCCTCATTGGCTGAACCGCCGGGGGCATGGCCTAGCGCTGCCCCATCGCTAGTGTTCATCACAATTTTCCTGTCTGCAGGAAAAAGTGGCCCCGCGGCGTGGCGGCCACCCCTCGCAGCAGGCCCGGCCCCATTGAGGGGCGACTCTTGTCCCCGCAGCGCCCGCCACAACTCTGTCCTCAAGAGCCACTAACAGTGCAGGTTTTAAGGATATCCCGGCTTGAGCACAGGTGGTTCAGTGAAAATGATTGAGCCACCTATGCCAATGAGAGGATAGCCTTAAAACCTGGACTGTTAGGGGTCATTGTAGACTGGAGTTGGGGACCTCTGGTTAGTCTAAGAAGACCTCTTATGAGCAATCTTTTAAACAGCACTGGAAAAATTTGCAGTGTTTCATTATTTAATATTAGACAAACACTAGGAACAATGTACAAAAGAAAAACCCACTGAAAACAAACAGAATATACACTTTTATACAACTTCAATTTTTTGTTCTTTGCATCATCAATATGAGGTTTATAAACTCAAGCAACTGTGACTTAAATGAACAGTGTTACACCACTTTTACATTTATACCGCCCCCTGGGTGGAAGAGTTGAAGGGCCGTGGGGTTATTACTATTATAGGCTAATGTTTTGATATTTTCCATTATTACATTTTTTTAAATACCAAATAGGCCACCATCTACACCCCTTCCCCCTCCAGTCCACCTCTAGACTTTACCCTGCTCCTCTAGCCCTCTGCAATATCCCTCTTACCACCATCTCCCCTCCTCCCCACACCATGGATGCTTTTGACCCCAACTCCACCACACCCAGGATGATTTTGCCCTACGCCTCTCCTCCTTACTCCATGTGATGTTTGCACTCCCACCCATCCACACCCTCAGATGCTTTTGTTTCTCCCACCTGCACCCCGGATGATCCTGCTCCCCCGGTGACCCGCATTCACTACCTAACACCCGCTCCCTTTGACCTATCTCCCGCCTGCACCAGCAGAGCAAGTAATGAACTCCCCCCGCTCTGTGATTTGGCAAGGTGCCAACAATTCCAAGCATCACTAACGAGTGTATTAATGCCCTAAAAGTTGACCAATCAGAGAGCAGGGATTTCAGTAATTCCTGGAATTACAGTTTAGCCCAGGGGAGTGCAAACTTTTGCTGCTGCGCCCCCATGTCTTCCCTCCGCTGGTGCTCGCGCCCCCTCCCTTGCCTTGATGTGGCGTCAAATGACGCCACGGGGTCATATGATGTCACGTGACCTGCAGCATCTTCTGATGCAGGTGACGTCACGTCACGTCAAATGACCCCGCGGCATCATTTGACACCATTTTGCCATGGACACAAGTGACGCCGGCAGAATCAAGGTAAGTAATAGCGTTGCAGAGGCCCCACGCGATCCCCCGGCATTTAATATTAATGCCTCGGGGAAGAGCGTGGGGCCCCTGCAACGACCCGCACCCCCCCAGAAAAATCTCCCGCCCCCCCCCATTTTGCGCTCCGTTGGTTTAGTCTATATTTACATAACATATTTGTGAAATGTATAGACACATTTTCTATGCCACATAGGTGTAATTCTGTCTATCAAAAAATGGTATTGCATATACAGCCATACCCCGCATCCACGCAATGGGACCGGAGCAGGTATGTAAGGCGAAAATGTACTTAAAGTGAAGCACTCCCTTTTTCCACTTATCGATGCATGTACTGTACGGCAATCGTCATATACAGGCATAACTGATGTAAATAACACATGTGTAACAGGCTCTATAGTCTCCCCGCTTGCGCACAGCTTCAGTACAGGTAGGCAGCTGGTATTGCTGTTCAGGACGTGCTGACAGGCGCATGCGTGAGCTGCCGTTTGCCTATTGGGCGATATGTACTTAAAGTGAGTGTCCTTAAACCGGGTTATGCCTGTACATTGTATTCAGCTTTACTTAATATTGTAAGGTACCTTCATGTGAGCTTTATCTTTATCACATAAATGCCTCCAAAATATGAATGTAAACGCTCTTAAAAATGAATTGAACCTTTATTATTGCACAGACCTGTATAAGTATTATTTCTTAAATCACCAAAGGCGCTATGATTTTTAGATAACCGTAGGAAATTAAAGAAATCGTATACGTGGCAGGATCCCTCTGAAATCCTACATCGCACATATATATCCATTGGACAAGAGATGCCATGTGTCCTTTTAGTCTCTATTACTGTAGTTCTCACACTTCCAAAAACGCTCTTAATCCATGCAGATATTGCTATGCGCTTATGGTACAACATGAAATAGAAAGGAAAGAATCAGCGCAGACAACATAAATGCATTATATATTTAAAAAAATGTTTTATAACTCTTCTATTAAATTGCTGCGTTAGTAATTTAGTTAACAGGGGGATGAGACATTGCTACCAAGAAAAACATATTAAACAATGTACTGTATACATTCTAACCAGAAATTACATGGCAGACTCATAAGACAGTATGACAAGCAGAACTCCATAAGTATGGAAAGCTAATTTTGCAACATGCTTGGAGGCCTTTAAGAACAGTCAGAGGGAGCGGTGTAGTTTTGGGTACCACCAGGGAAGGAAAGCACAAAGCTGATTGTAAGGCCGAGTCCATAGAAGGACAGGCCGCGCTGAGCCGTGCGGACGCTCCGCGCTGAGCCCCTGATCCTCATTGAGGATGCCTTGAGAAGGGGCTCACGCCAGCGTCCACAGGCGTGCTGAGGCGCTGGATTTTTCAGCCGACAGCCAAGCTGTTTTTCAGAGCGCTGTCGGCTGAAAACATCCAATCAGCGCGGAGCAGCGTCAACATCACGGCGCCGTGACGTTGACGTCAGTGCGTCGCGGGCGATTGGCCCAGCGACGTCACTGCCCCACCTCCCTCAGTCTCCCCCCGCCTCCGATCGCGACCGCTGGCTCGCCTGCATGGGCATGAAATCGCGCAGATCTCAGCAGGCGAGCCTCAGCGTCAGCGCGCCTCAGCCCTGCTACCCCCTCTATGGCCCCAGCCTAAGAAGCAACACTCTGCAAGCATTGAACGATCACAACATATATCATGGGGCTACAGCCATTGTATCAATAAGCCGGGCTGTATCAATACACCTAATGTGAAATAAGCAGCAGTAGTACAGCTCCACCTACTTTAAAAACGGAGTAACATACCACATGTTATATGTGTATTCAGTGCCAGAATAAAATGAACAAAATAATCAAGAGATTCAAAATTAAACCAATGCTAGTCATAGTTTTCTCCTTTAGGAGGGGGCTCCATATTGCTATCCTCCCTGCAGCATACACTGAAATTGCATTTCTATCATTTATAGATATTATTTTTGACTTTATCTTGCGAGGTCTATTGTAGGTTTGTATAAATCGGCAGAAAAGAGCAGGTTACTGTGGACAAGAACCCACTATTGATTTTTCTGCGGTGCAGTAAAGCATCTCCATTCTATTTGGCTGCTGTCAAAGCCACTCTTTAACAGCTGGAGTCAAATTGCACTATTTACAGCAAGAGCCCTTGTCAAGTGGACCATAAGTATTCTAACAATACACTATTCAAATGGCACTTTGCCACACAAATCGCTGACTTGATTAATACCCGATGTCAATGACGGAGGCCCATATACAAAAAAAAAAGAAGTTTCATTTTTAGGAGAGGTTTCACATACAAACATTACGCTTTTCGTTACTTCGGGAGCCTACGGATGCATTGCAGACTTCTCTGGGAGTGAACGGGTTAAGCAAGCATTCCTTGGAAAAAAAAAACTATTAAACCGCATAATATAGGGATTGTGATGCTGAAAATAATTAAAATCTGCTTAGATACATCAAGGATGCTTGACAACATTAATATGGATCTTGTGTCAACTGCATTTGTCACACAAGGCCGAACAGTGGCCTTCTGTTATTGGGACTCCTTTTGGCACGTGCAGTACAATAACCAAGTAAGAAAGGCCACAGCACCATGAAATTGAGGCATTCTTCCTTTGTGTCCCAGATTTACATGAACACAAATGTTGTGACACAACAAAGTCTTTGAAGTTCGGCTGTGGCGCGCGGACTTCTTTCCACGGCCGTAGACTTTTGTGAATTCATTAACCTGCAGGTCTTTTTGAGAGCCTGACAATAGCAGTAGCAGAGTGAGTTATCACGGTTACATTCTAACAAACCGTGGCACTGCTTTCTTACTGCGTTGTTACAGGAAAATACATTTCACACACACGTTTACTTCTGTAACCTATCAGTTTTCACCACCAACGTTGATGCTTTGGAGTTTTAGGGCCTCATGCAGAGAGCAGCGCTATTTAGAATTGGAGAGGGGAATAAAATTTAGCTTTATTGGAGAGTTTTTTTCTCCATATGCAGAAAGGGCATAAAACTGCATTTACAATCCTTTCTGCATATGGAGAGTTTCAACCAGCGCTGAGCGCTGTTGAAACTAGTGGGAAAGAAATCGTTTTTTTTTTTTTTTTCTCCTCCATCGGCCGCGGAGCGCCAGCTTCATGGTGGAGAGGAAAAATGTTGAAAATCTCGCCATTTTTTTGGCGCGAACAGCCACTAGATGGCGTTCGCGGCTCTCTGCATACGGCCGTTTTAAACACCGGAGAGATTAGGATCTCTCCAGCCGCGCGGCGAGTTTCAAGAAAAAAAAAAAAAATTGGCGCTTTTTTTAAAACGTGCCATTATCTGCCTTTCTCAAGGCAGAATTCGCCAAAACATGCCGCTTTCCCTGTTAGCGCTGATCTCTGCATGAGGCCCTTAGTGCTTGTTTCCATTTTTAGTTTATTAGTAACCATTGGATCTGTTTATATTTTCGCTATAATAATAGTTAAATAAAGCTTAATACTTTTTTGTTAAAATCCCCAGTATGCATGCATCTACTCTTTTAAAAAAAGTATGTCAATTTAAGAGATCCATCTTTTGCAATGGGTCGCATTTTAAATGACCACAAAAAAATTTTCAACACAAAACAACCACATATTTTAGCCCTCTCTTCAATTCTTTTTCCCCCCTACGGAGTTGTTACTCTTCCCACGTTAGAAAGCATCAAAATGTATTAGTCGCTTGATTGCCTACACCAGGGGTGCTCAACTTCAGCCTTCAACGCACACCCCACCCAACAGGTCAGGTTTTAAGGATACCCCAGCATCAGCAGAAGTGGCTCAATCAGTGGCTCAGTCAAAGACTGATTGAGCCACCTGTGCGGAAGCAGGGACTGAAGCACAGGGCTGAAGTAGGGACTGATTGGGTCACCTGTGCTGAAGCTGGGACATCCTTAAAACCTGACCTGGTAGGGAGGGCTAGAGTACTAGAGTTGATCACCCCTGGCCTACACCACTTGCATACGGTTTACAGCAGGCCTGCAAAACTTCAGTCTCCGAGGGCCGCAAACAGGTCAGGTATTCAGGATATCCCTACTTCAGCACAGCTGGCTTAATTAGTGGCTCAGTATTACTGAGCCACTAATTGAGCCAGCTGTGCTGAAGTAGGGATATCCTGAAAACCTGACCTGTTTGCGGCCCTCATGGACTGGAGTTGTGCAGGTCTGGTTTACAGTGTACTGCAGTTCTGTGCCTTTTAGCCCCAAGTACAGAATGGTCATAACTAGGGGGATATTTAACAAGAGATACAGTCAAGCTTTTAACATTACCACCTTAAATCTAACACAATGTAGATATGTGGAAATGTAGCAGGGATATATGGTAATAAGCATGGGCTTTGTAATATACTGTGTATATAAGTGACAACATTGCTGTTTCGTACAAATAAGCATTTTTTTTCCTTACTTTGTTTGAAGTCTTTTCAGGGTGCATTAGGTTATGTGATAGTGTGCCAAGTTTATACGAGTTTGATGACTTATAAGTGGTCCGAATGGTTTTTTGTGCCTCTTGAGAAACGGAAACCATAGAGTCTGTCATTACAATATTGAAATCTTCACAAGATGTTAGAATTGCTTTTGCAACGTCTCCGGTTTCATGGCGTTCCAGAGTACCTACAAGAAAATAATATACCAATGAGTTACTTATAACAGCATAAATGATAGTATTGTACAAAATATGTGCATTACAGTCACTGGATATTTTATTTGGATTTTCAGCTTACCGTTTTATCGGGGATAGAGTTTCTCTTTTCTGATATTTTTTTTTCATACTTTACTGCAACGATACTTTGATTTTATTAGCTTAATAAGTATCTTTCCTTAGATCGAGGTGTTCAACTCCAGTCCTCAAGACCCCCCAACGGGTCAGGGTTCTTTGACTGAGCCACTGATTGAGCTACCTGTGCTGAAGCTGGGATATCCTTAAAACCTGACCTGTTGGGGGTGTCTTGAGGAGTGGAGTTGAGCACCACTGCCTTACATGAGCATTTTTTAGGTGGCGGCCTCTTAGAGATTATTTCCCAAGCAAATAAGGAACAATACTACACTTGATACATACAGATGTAGCAAGATTTACTGTCAAACACAGGTGTCTCACACATCCACATGGAGGCAGAGATACAGTACAAGAAGCCCCCAAACGACATGCACTCAGTCACGTACACCAGAGTAATGAGGTGTATATATACAGAACTACAGAAGTCAGAGTGGTAGGAGCTTATGATATGAATACTCTATTGTCAGTGATACACAAGATCCCTTGACAAACTGTGTAACGAGCGTCAGGATGCACGCCTGCATTCTGAGTCGTCTGCTGTACCTGTGATTGAGTGCAGGTGATTGAGTGCATGTAATTTGGGGGCATCTTGTATCTAAACCTCCACCTGGATGTGTGAGGCACCTGTGTTTGTCTGTATATCCCTTAGTGCACCCACCACACACCTTACATTAGGTGTGCGGGTATCTATTTCATGTTTGGTTGTCCAAGACTTACTGTCGGCAGTGCCGCGGCCAAAAATGCAAACGACTGCGGCGCTAGAGACCATGTTTGTCGCAATCGCGCTGCGGGGGGGGGGGTCCATGCTTCTGGATTGGACCCCCCCACAGCGTTAATCCGCCCGGGCCCCGATAGTAGCGGTCGCGGCAACACAACAGTAAATCTTGCTACACCTGTACATTAAAACTCTGAAAGTGTCACCCATTCTGTAACTTGGATTTAAACAATATGTGTGCTATAAAGGTTTTTCCATTTTCTATTCTGACTATGACACACTGATTACTTTTCTCAGCCTGCTAACGCATGCTTATTAAAACACCGAGCTCGAGAATACGCAATGTTTTAGCGCTAGCGCTGTCCTCTAGTGTTCAAGTCTGTCAACAACAAGAGTACCTAATAAAGATTTGGGAACTGGTCGCAAACCAGGTCATACGTTTATCATGTTTGTTTTTTTTAATTCGCGGTTTAACAGCATTTTGAGGATTTTTGGGACGTAATAAATTTTTTTGAAAAACGTCACAATTGTTGCCAATTTTTTTCCAAAATGTACCAAAAATGATGATATTTGACTGTTTCCAACTAAATTTTTCATCAATTTTACCTCAAATTTGTATTTAAAAAAGCAAGGTCATATAAACGCGTGTGACCGTGCACATTTTTCTGACGAAAGTTGCCGGATTTTTCTAAAAAAATAAATAAATCACAAAACACGTCAAATTTTGTACGTCTATTACATCAATGGTCCTTACTCACTAGATGGCAAATAGGTATTCCAAAATATTATTGCAAATTTTGGTCCTCATTACTCATTCGTAATGCTGCATACTAACTGCGCTGAATTCCAGCTGAGAAACTCGTATTATGCAGAAGTATTCTCTCTTTTTTATTTTAAGACACGTTTTTGTTAGGTTTGGTCAGGGGTGGGCAACTCCGTCCTCAAGGGCCACCAACATGTCAGATTGCAAGGATATCCCTGCTTCAGCACAGGTGGGTCAATCCCTGGCTCAGTCGAAGACATAGCTACTGATTGAGCCACCTGTGCAGAAGAAGGGATATCCTTAACACCTGACCTGTTGGTGGCCCTTGAGGACCAGAGTTGTCCACCCCTGGGTTAGCTGGTACACAAAATCATCCAGACGGACGTCACAAAGTGTATGAGGCTTACAAGATGGTTTAACCTGTTTTTTCCTGTTTGTGTGATATAAGGTGTATGCGTTACAACACAGAATGTCTCCGATTTTGCATAGGATTCAATAGCAGTGTGATGATGCAAAATAATCACGGAATATCTCTCTATAACAAACCAGTGGGTGCAATAACCTATTGCTACATTTGTATCATGCATGAATAAGGGAGAAACAATACAAGCCAAGAAATAGATGCATACATTTAGAACATGGGTATCATCCATCTATGGATGGGATTGACACTAAACCACCATGTGGGGTATCGCACCCCAATCTAGCTGTAGCTGCCATGCACTTAAATTGCAATTATCACTGGATTGGGGTGTGATACCTTGTACCGGTGCTTAGTGAACCTCTGGCTCGGCCTGCATCCTTTCCTCGTCTCCTTTCGCAGCGACTCATTGAGGTAAGTATAGCAAAATAGCTTGATAATATAGCTAGCAACATAACACCAAAACACTCATTTTCAAAGCTTGGTCTATAACCCCCTCTACATTGGAGATACCCAAACTATTTGAAGAGTAGGAACGTTTGGGAGCTCTAAAGGAAAGGAATCCCATTGAAAGCAATGGCAGTTTTTCCTTTTGGATAAATCTGGTGCAACCCTTTTGCACAGGCTTGTCCCAGTTTTTCAGCCGGGAGACTTTGGTAAAGAACACCCTATGTCTTTAGAAACACTCAGCATATTTTTAGGGGGTTGTTGAATTTACCCTGAAGCAGAAACAGCTGTTTTGAGCATATTCTAAAGCAGGGGAGTGGAAACATTTGATGCTGCACCCCCCTGCCTGGCATCCCCCGGTCTCACGCCCCTTCTCCTACCTGACATCCGCGTCAAATCATACTCCAGGGTCATGTGACATCAGGTCACATGACGCCGCGTTGCCATGGAGACGCGTCTGAATCCCAGTAAGTTTTATGTACAGTAGCGGCCGCCTTTATTCTCCTGCGGCCGCCACCGCAATGTGCGGGCAGACGCGGCTGGTTTCTGACACGTGCCGCGCGTCACTGTGGCGCCGGTCACACGTGGCAGGGTTCCGCCGGCATCCCCGAAGGTTGAAGGGGGTAAGCGGGGTCAGGGGAAGATGCGGGGAAGATGCGCGAAGCTGCGCGAAGCAGAGGCGGACCGGCCAGGGGGTCGCGAGGGGAGGGGAAGATGCGACTGGTGCGCGGTCAAGTTCGGCGCCAGCCGGAAAAAGCCCCGGAAAATTACGGGCAAATGTTAGAATTAAGCTGGCCGCAGCAGTAGCAGAAGCCTCACGCGATCCCCCAGCATTAATTTAAATGCCTTGGGGAGGAGTGCGGAACCTCTGCCACTGCCCGCGCCCCCCCAGTTTGCGCACCGCTATTCTAAAGTATGAGTTGTTTGGATGATCGTATTTATGTAGACTGCTACGGTCTTAAAAAAACAACTACAACTTACTTTAGGGGGTAGACCTCACATAGGGTTTCCAACTGGCTTAGAGTTTCTTCCTAAAATAAGCATCTATAATGTGTTCTCTTCTGTATCCTTACAGCACAGCTATAAATAGAAGTGCTGTCTTCTGACTACATGTGAAACAAAACCCTATATATCAGTGTTTCTACTAATCACCCCTGCAGAGGTGTATATGATTTCAGGCAGTTCTGATCAATGACTTTGATCTTCTAACGTGTAAAAAAAAAATCTTCCAACCCTCCAGTCTAATACAAAACACCAAGCAAAAATGTTTATGCTGCACAAAGATCCATAATAGTATGGTCCATAGTGATTTTATACCATTGTGGTCTAATGTCAGGTGTTTAGAAATGGAAACTGAAGGGAAAAAAAACCACTTAATTGACAGACGTTTTTTCAGCTTATGTATCGTTTTTTGAACCAGCATAAAAACTCTTAATGGAAACTGAAGTGTGTGAGCCTTTCAATAACAAAAAAAACCCTTTCTCCTTCGCATTTGAAGACTTTTGTATTCTTGAAAACAACTGTATACAATATTTATCAGGGTTTGTCCATGCAATTTCCATCTAAAGTACAACAAACTGTTGCAGTTGTCTACTTTCCTCCAAAACCCAATACTTGACTTTTTTTATTTTATTTACCAAACAGGTACTGTATGTAGTGCAAAATAAATTATTATTTGAATACATTCATGATTCATCAACACTGCGGTGATAGTGAATGGGTATAAAAAAAATATATACAACCTCTAAAGTTCTGTTAGAGTCAGGCATAAGCTTTTAGGGGTCCATGTTAAAATGGATAAGAAGTCATGAAACACATGACTGCCACATGCTGCTATCCGGAAAGGAATGAAGCCGACCATCTCTTCTCTCTAGAAAGTACACCTGAAGATGACGGGCGGCGAGGCTACAAGCTAATGGCTGAAGGGAGAGAATGGACCTCCGAGATGCTAAGGAGAGTCCGGGTGTTTGTTCAGAATATCTCCCCGTATCCCATGCCCTTCGATTATGGCCAAAGTCTAGGGCAAATATATCCTGTCACTCTGTCACTCTGTCACTCCCGTCAAGCAGATAGGAGTGCAAGCAAATACGGCAGCAATATCAGAACAATCAGCCGGCATGGCCTTAGATTTTGGAGACTCCACCCTGACTGATGAGTGGAGAGAACAACTAAGGGCCAAACTGGAAGCGAGACGAGAAGTATTCTCAACTAGTGATATGGATGTGGGTTGCAGTCGCAACTACTCCTTTTCGGGAGCGGTCCCGCGCATAGCCCCTCGGAATGTGGAAGATGTGAGAGACATCCTGCAAGAGATGGAGTCAGCGGGCATAGTCACGGAATCCCGTAGCCCCTATGCATCGCCGATTGTGGTGGTGCGGAAGAAAAATGGGTCGGTCCGGTTATGTGTGGATTATCGGACCTTGAACAATCCCACGGTACCCAACCAGTACAATCTGCTCCGGATTGAAGAACCCCTAAATGTGCTATCTGGAAACCAGTGGTTCAGCGTACTGGACCTGAGGTCAGGGTACTATCAAGTGCCAATGAGCGCCGAGGACCAGGAGAAAATGGCCTTTGTGTGTCCCCTTGGATTCTACCAATTCACGCGTATGCCCCAAGGCATAGGTGGTGCCCTAGCCACGTTCCAGCAGTTAATGGAAAAGACAATTGGGAATATGAATCCTAGGGAATGTCTAGTGTACCTGGACGACATCAGCGTGTTCGGTAAAACCCTGGAAGAACACGAGGAACAGCTACTAAAAGTACTAAATGTTGTTTCTGTCGCACTTCGGTGACCTACATGGACCACATAGTATCTGCAGATGGAATCGCCACCGATCCGGCTAAAATTTAAGCTGTGGTGAACTGGCCCTGACCAGAGAACCTCATGGAATTACGCTCCTTCCTGGGGTTCTGTGGATATTATTCTTTGTTTTTGCGTAAAATTAGCTTTTTTGACATGTGTTAACCTCAGGGAAAATAACGTCTCTAATTTATTTAGGTAACGTGATGTTATGAGCCCTGATTTAATGTGTTCTGTATTGTTCTATATCATGGAACCATGGAATGATGCCTTGCTACACCTCATCACCTGACTAAGTAACATGCTATTATTACCCTCACAGCCCCCCAATCGCAACTGATCCTACTCAGCATTATTGGTTGCGCATAATTCAATGCCAAGCAGGGCTTACTGTTCACTGCGTAACACCATTCTCCATCAGCAGACTCATTCATGCAAGCATTAGTTAAAACAAGACCATAAGCCTCATTAGATCTGGCCTGTCTTCCAACTAAAAGTGAAACTAGAGCCTCTCTTGCAAAACGATGTCTCTACAAAGCAATTCTCATACAAACTTATAGCCTTTCTGACATTACTGTCTGGTGTTTCAAGTCATATAGATATTTCCTTAATGCAAAATGTCATAATAAAATTAGGTACATTAGAGAATTTACTTGGTTCAATAATGATGTGTACATTTTCATCCTGGCTGATTAATGTAGTACGTAAAGTGCCACTGTGTTTGAGTGATATTTTTCCTAATATCTCATGCCAAATCCTTTATTCTTTTCTAGAACTATAAAAAATATTTGCTATCACCTGCATAGCAAATGCATTTCTTTCTCTAATGATTTGGAAAACAAGGCATCTAAAATATGTTTCTCCCTGGGACACAAATACAATAGCATTATTATTACGAATCTTTTAAAAGGTGAATAGTTCTTGTTGTTCGTCTTGACAAACAAAGGTTTCTTTTTGTCAAACAATAAAATGTATTTCATTGACAGGATTGCTTATTATTTTAAGCCTTCTGTCAGAGTTCAAGAAGCCAGTGAGTGACAGTTGAATCAAGCGGTATCTATCATGGAACTCGGAGCAATTGAAGATTTATCATTTATCATCACTTACAGATGAAGTTCATTGCCTTGCTCACATGAGCTGCATAAAGATCGACCTAGTGCCCTCTCCCCAACAAACCATTTCACAGTTACTGCATCTAACTGTAGAAATACATAAATGACTAGAATTTCAGACCAGTAGTTTCAAGCTTTGTTAACTAGAATATATATATATATATATATATATAGATATATATATATATATATCTATATATATATATATATATAGATATATATATATATATATATATATAAAACCAGAGACATAACATAAAACACAGACAAAGCTCAGTGCACATCCAGAAAAACTTATATACGGTACAGTGCCTAAATATACATGTATAAATAACTAATAAATAAAATGGTCTTTTAGTTTAACATTTTGGCCAAATTGTTGTAAGCCCTTGAGCCAAACTTCACGGCAGACCACGTTTCAAGGGTCCCTACACTAATATAAATTCTTAATAACCTGTGCATTGCCAGGAAGAATGATTTATAATAAATCTGTCAATATAAGTTGCAAAAGTTCTAAGTCTGATTGAAGCTTTTATTAACCTGTACATTACCAGGAAAAGAACTCTGTAATAGATTTGTCACAATCACACTGCATGCAGGCAAGTTCCCCTGATAGTGGGAGATGCCATGGAGTGAGCTTTTAACCATTTAAATGTGGGAGGGAGTGAGCTTCAATTGGATAGGAGGTTGCCACCCTCCAAAACAGCCAAGACTAGCTGCACAAGAATTATAAAACATACAGAACACCTACAAGCTCAAATTGAACCCCCAAAATACCCACAACATATATATAAGCATATAAGTTTCACAGAGGAGTGCTACTGAGCATGGCAATATGTATTTAAAACCAGAGACATAACATAAAACACAGACAAAGCTCAGTGCACATCCAGAAAAACTTATATACGGTACAGTGCCTAAATATACATGTATAAATAACTAATAAATAAAATGGTCTTTTAGTTTAACATTTTGGCTAAATTGTTGTAAGCCCTTGAGCCAAACTTCACGGCAGACCACGTTTCAAGGGTCCCTAACACTAATATAAATTCTTAATAACCTGTGCATTGCCAGGAAGAATGATTTATAATAAATCTGTCAATATAAGTTGCAAAAGTTCTAAGTCTGATTGAAGCTTTTATTAACCTGTACATTACCAGGAAAAGCACTCTGTAATAGATTTGTCACAATCACACTGCAAAGACAATTTTATTTATTAGTTATTTATACATGTATATTTAGGCACTGTACCGTATATAAGTTTTTCTGGATGTGCACTGAGCTTTGTCTGTGTTTTATGTTATGTCTCTGGTTTTAAATACATATTGCCATGCTCAGTAGCACTCCTCTGTGAAACTTATATGCTTATATATATGTTGTGGGTATTTTGGGGGTTCAATTTGAGCTTGTAGGTGTTCTGTATATTTTTATATATATATATATATATATATATATATATATATATATATATATATATATATAGCAAATGGAAATATTACCGTATGCTCATTTGCATGTCTTAGACAGGTCTGCAACCCCACCTTTCACCATTATCCCCTAGCACACAGCACTTCCACTGCAGCAAGGGATTCTGGGAAATGACATGCAAATGAGCACACAGTGCCACCTTTTGCTTCAAAACCATAAACATGGTTCCTTATAGGCTTAAGCTTGCTGCATGGTCACAGCTTTGAGTACATCCAGGATTAAGATGTATAACCAGCAAACCCACCCACAGACAAACTGTTTCGACTTTAATGGGTCTCCTCAGTGTGGGGTTGGTTATACTGGCTATGCATATATATAATTATGTGTGTGTATATGTGACACTAAGTTATTTTTTGTGGGAGAGATAGAGAGAGTAAGAGAGAGAGTAAGAGAGAGTAAGAGAGAGAGTATATATATATGCAAGGGGCTGATAACATGATGGTTAAATTCTCACAGTTATTATTAAGCATTTATTTATATCGCAACACTATATTCTGCAATTCAAGTCAATGGGAGTTATTAATTAAAATGCTATAGTGTCGATCAGGGCACTATCGTACGAACATTGTGCGGAAACTTCAATGGGATTCACCATGTGACAGTTCCCAGTTTACGTTAAAGACAAAATATCAACATGTAGAAGAATATTACAATGGTAGGACTTGCTGGTGCAGCATGTGAAACGTTCCCTGCTCCTTTGCAATGTAAAAGGAAGTGGGGGGAGACTGCTAAAACAGGGCATGTTTGGGGACAGGTTGGTAGCGTTAAGGATTCTGTGGTTACTCAGCAAAAGACTAGTAGCTGCAAAGCCTTTTTGTGGTCATTGGATGACAGGAGTAATGGTGGAATTGGAGCAGGAAGTGTGAAGACATCAGGGAAATGTTGAAGGGTTTTTCTTGAAGAAAATGAGATCACATACCCTCCAATTGTACCTCGCAGGTGCACTACATGTTTTGGGGTCCTGTAAGACTATAGTAGCTGCACCTATTAAACAGAATATTGTTAGTGTGCAGTGAGCTACATCGGTTAGGGCAAGGGTGCTCAACTTCAGTCCTCAAGCCCTCCCCCAACAGGTCTGAGCCTCCCCCAACAGGACTGAGCCTTTGATTGAGCCACCTGTGCTGAAGCAGGGATATCCTGAAACTTGACCTGTTGTGGGGGATTATGGACTGGAGTTGAGCACCACTGGGTTAGGGGACTTCAAAAGTAAATGCTTGTAAGTACCGTCATCCAGCACCAGTAGATCAAATATTGTACAGATCAAAATACCGTAGACACAAATATAAGATAAGTATCTGTTGTCTAAATTTAACATAGGTTGAGCTTGATGGACATGTATTTTTTCATCTTCATCTACTATGTAACTATGTAACTACAGTGGTGTTAAATGTTAGATGGTCTATACAAGTGCCAGAGGATTTGATGTTGATGGGCAGACTAGCGAGTGCAGAAGTATGTCATACGGTGACAAAACACTTGACTAACCTCTTAAAATGTCAGCTTTGATGAGCATTTTATGGAATTACAGTTGTATCCATTCCCTGCTACTCAAAACACAATACCATAATGAATCTTGCAGTATATCTAATTGTAGATCGGTCTCTAATTGAGCTTCGTGTATCATAAAATTAAAGCACAGCTAAATTTGACGTTATATTTCTGCATACTGTATAGGTTTGTGATCCTATGAGATTGCACACACTGACAACATCATAATAACGGACAGAACCAGAGATATCAGCACACAGACACTCTGCCACTCATTGTGACTGAACAAACAAACTATTACAGAAACAGCTAGACTGCCTGAGTGAAGCCTGAAGACAGACAGATGCACTAACTGCAGAGGTCAAATGGAGCAGATGACAGATACTGCCTATGACATGCTTGCGTAGGTGAACACTGGGCAGCAGCATATGTTCATTCTCTCTCTCGCCTCTCTCTCGCCTCTCTCTCGCCTCTCTCTCGCCTCTCTCTCGCCTCTCTCTCGCCTCTCTCTCGCCTCTCTCTCGCCTCTCTCTCGCCTCTCTCTCGCCTCTCTCTCCCCTCTCTCTCCCCTCTCTCTCCCCTCTCTCTCCCCTCTCTCTCCCCTCTCTCTCCCCTCTCTCTCCCCTCTCTCTCCCCTCTCTCTCCCCTCTCTCTCCCCTCTCTCTCCCCTCTCTCTCCCCTCTCTCTCGCCTCTCTCTCGCCTCTCTCTCGCCTCTCTCTCGCCTCTCTCTCGCCTCTCTCTCCCCTCTCTCTCCCCTCTCTCTCCCCTCTCTCTCCCCTCTCTCTCCCCTCTCTCTCCCCTCTCTCTCCCCTCTCTCTCCCCTCTCTCTCCCCTCTCTCTCCCCTCTCTCTCTCTCCCCTCTCTCTCTCCCCTCTCTCTCCCCTCTCTCTCTCCCCTCTCTCTCCCCTCTCTCTTCCCTCTCTCCCCTGTGTTTTATGCATAGCATCACTTAGGCCCATAATAATATATAGCCAAACTTAATGCCATCAGCGCGTCTGCCACACACAATCACGTGACTGCGGCAGTCACTGCCCCAGAGGATTACTGCTACAGGGGGTTCCATTCAGAAGGATGGACCCGCAGCTTCACCGCGTCTGACACTATCCAGAGCATCGTGGACTTTTGCATGTTTGTCCGCGACGCTGAGGACAGTAAGGCACGTTTTAGTTGGCTGACGTTAGTCAGCCTTTCTATAGAAGGGCCGCGCGCACGGCAGGGAGAGGGGAGCTGACAGACAGCAGCGAAGATGAGGAAATTCAAAATTTCGCGCCGCTGCCTGCGCTCAAATGTATGTGGATGTGTGTGTGTGTGTGAATGTGTGCGTGGATGTGTGTTTATATGGATGTGTGTGTGTGTGAATGCATGGATGTGTGTTTATATGGATGTGTGTGTGTGTGTGTGTATGTAAGCGTGTGTGTATGTATGCGTGTTTATATGGATGCGTGTTTATATGGATGCGTGTTTATATGGATGCGTGTGTGTGTGCGTGTGTGTGTGTGTGTGTGTGTGTGTGTGTGTGTGTGTGTGTGTGTGTGTGTGTGTGTGTGTGTGTGTGATTGCAGAAGTTAAAAAAAAATATTTATTAAAGCTTTTTTTTCTTTAAAAAAATCTTATTTAGGACTTACATTCACTCACACAACCCATGCACACACATATACTCACACATACACACACACACACACACACATACACACACACATATACTCACACATACACACACATATACTCACACATACACACACACACACATACACACACATACTCACACATACATACACATACACACACACACACACACATATACACACAGATATACACTTACCTGCAGCTCCCGGCACTATACACAGGAAAAGCATGCGGCACGTGCACGCGCGTTCGCATAGGAACGCGCGGCCGCATCCTTTATATAACAGCCCTAAGTCTGGCTACACCTGTACATTAGTATCTTTGTGATATTTCCAGTATGTGAGAGTATTTACTCATTCCTCTGTGCACCTGGAACATATCTGAGAATATTCATTGATCATTCTTCACTGATTATTTTCTTCTTCTAACCTCAGGCTGCTTTAAAGGAGCAATTTATGCAGTTTTAATTGTTTTCATTTTTTAATATAGGATTGAAGCAGGGGGTCTCCGGAGCTGCACCCCATTAATTGTAGCTCCGGGGACCCTCTGCTTCCGGAGATACTTACCTCTGTAGGGGGTGCTGATAGCCCCTCCGGCTGCGCTCGCTAGGTTTTAAAGTTTAAAGCACCTGCGTCACACGGATCAATAGGAAGCTGCACCTGAGAGCATGGAAGCTTTGTAACTCTGCCATTACACGAACCCTGCTAGCTGAGTGGACCGGCTACAGTACACCCTACGGAGGTAAGTATCTCTGGAAGCAGGGGGTCCCCAGAGGTGAAATTAATGGGGTTCAGCTCTGGAGACCCCCCCCCCACTACAATGCAATGTAAAAAGAAATGGAGAAAAACAAAACGCCATGGATTGCCACTTTGAATTCATCATAACCGATAGAAAATAACAGCATTAGCCCTCTCTCATGTAGCCGTTGTACTCTCCTACTATATTCATTAGTTATTTACTCCCTCAAACCTTACAACAAACATTACGTCTCATTAAAGAGCCAATCCAAGTAGCTTTAAGAATATATATTGTTTTAATATATGCAGCCTTTCATTACCTTTATTGAAAACTAATTGCCTAAGCTGCCGATCGATTCGCTCTCCCGTGATCGATCAGTAAAGATCCTATTTGAGAGGGTTCACTAAATGGCCGCCTTGCAGGTTTAAATCAATCCTTCAGTCAGCGTAAACTTGGCAGCTACAATGTATTCTTATATTACTACAGTAACATTATCTAGTGTTACAGTTTATAGTACAAACTGTCAGGTAAATTATCACAAACAGGGAAGTGTTACAAAGATCTTGCATTGCTGGGGTGGTGGGTTAAAACCTGCAACGGAAATGCTCAGTGTATTAAAACATGAAAAATGACATCTATTGCTAAAGTAATGACATTCTTTTTTTGTCTTTTCCTTTTTCCTCTCCCAGTCTTTTTAAGTTAAATTATTGTACCAGTTATTTTATATGCTGTCCCAACAGCGATGTAATTTTTGTCTCCCCACTAAACGATGTTATATAACAGGATACAATGCTACGTAACTCAAAAGTAACATCCTCCCCTTTTTATGTTCTGTACCCCACTCCCAATTGGTCTTAACAAAAAATGCAAATAAAGAACAAGTTTACAAAAAAAAAAATGACATTATGAGTTGATTTTTTAAATGAAAAAAAGGTAATAAGCATCTAACACCACAGAACGGATTTATTTATATTTCTCCTTTTAAATGGTAATGCAAGATATATAGGGATGAAAAATAACATACAGCTCAAATATAAACTAGCCTGCTAAATAGGGGATAAAGAATTAAAAAGTATTACCAGTTTCAATGTCCCAGACATAAACAGAGTCATCTTCACAGCCAACAATCAAAACATCTTGCACAGTATGTTGCTTCATGGTCTTTACAGGAAAGAGATGCTTTCTGGCATGAAAACCACACACCCGCTCCTGAAGATTTAGCAATGCCACGGAATTATCACTGCATATACAATATACACTCTGGAACAGTTTCACCTGTGCGATAAGAAACAACAAATAATAAAAAAGGTCAAGGACTTAAATGTATAAAAAGTTCTAACTATAGAACACCTTATGGAGACTATATACCTTGTATGATTTTATTGCATTTCAATCCCATGTCTAATAACATTTTACGCTTATTTTATAACGTGAAATGCGTTTTTTTTGTTTTGAAATGTATTCTGGTTTGGTGAACATTTGTTTATCCTTTTATTTTTTTATCTGAGATATAAAAAAAAGGCCTGACTTTGTTTCAGTTATCAAAAAATGGAGTGTGTGGCTACCAACAACATACAGTATATATAATACACTTAACATATATACATATCTTCACTGTTTTTGGTAGACACATACACACATATAAAAACACACACATATATATATATATATATATATATATATATATAGCCAAATAAAGAATATCACTTGTGAGCACATTCACGTCTTAGACAGATCTGCAACCCTGCCTTTCACCATTATACCCAGCATACAGTGCTCATTTGCACGTAATTTCCCAGAATCCCTTGCTGCAGTGGGAGCACACACACACACACACACACACACACACACACACACACACACACACACACACACACACACACACACACACACACACACACACACACACACACACACACACACACACACACACACACGTGTTAGCCGAGCTTCAATAATCAAAAAATAAATAGATGATACCGTTCAGTGGCTAACAAAATGCTTTTATTTGTGCGAGCTTTCGAGATACACTGATCTCTTCTTCCGGCAATGTTACATTCATTGTAACATTGCCGGAAGAAGAGATCAGTGTATCTCGAAAGCTCGCACAAATAAAAGCATTTCGTTAGCCACAGAACGGTATCATCTATTTATTTTTTGATTATATATATATATATTCTGTATACATATTTGTCTTAAAGTCAGCTGCAGTTACCATCGACATAAAAGTGAATATTGTAGATTTTTCCCACTGCAGGATAGAGACTGTTTCTGTTGCATGCTGACTGTCTGTCAAAGTTCTATGTATTTTATTCAAAAGGTCAGACGTTTTCTTTAAATGTCAACTTTAGCTGAACTAATGCTGTCTCTTTTTAAATTATTTTTAACCATGCCAAAACAAAAGTGCAGCAATCAATAATTAAAATGGAAATACTACTGCACATAAGCTAACAATTTTTCTACAAATACAAAACACACCTTTTGATTATACCATCGCAACTAATATGATGTAGCTTCTCCCATGTGTAATTTTTTACTTAAAGAAGCATTTAAAATAACAGTGATAGGAAGACCTTTTCTCCTTACTTTGTAATCATCTGGTGGAACTAGTGTTTTCAGTATTGAACCAGCCTGCAGC
Source organism: Ascaphus truei (assembly GCF_040206685.1). Lineage (NCBI taxonomy): Eukaryota > Metazoa > Chordata > Amphibia > Anura > Ascaphidae > Ascaphus > Ascaphus truei. The sequence continues at coordinate 17,137,356 of NC_134500.1, forward strand.
ATAAACCTGTGGAATATCTCTCCAGTAAAAACATCCCTCCAAATAACAGTTGAATTCTGATCACCAGAAATGAGCCATCCTTGGTCAAACTTCTCAGATTTTTCATGTGGATAAAGTATGCTGGTAACGCTGCAACTGTGGCCTTCAAAGATCTTATGTGGCAGTGAGCCTGTGGACAAGAAAACAACCAATCTTGTTTTATTTAAATGCCTCTTATTTGTGGTCTACATTGGGTTGTGAGCTACAGATATAGCCGCCGGTATTGCTCTTGCTGGCGCGTTGGAGCGAGACACACAAAACGTGGCCGCAGAGGCCATTTCAAAGAAAACTGCTTTGAAAAGGCGCAAGGTTATCCTAATACAGAAAAACGGCCAGTGATCGAATAGAGCAGGGGGTGGGCAACTCCAGTACTCAAGGGTCACCTGTGCTGAAGCAGGGATATCCTGATAAACCTGACCGGTTGGTGGCGCTTGAGGACCGGAGTTGGTCACCCCTGATATAGGGCAGAAGGATAACGAACAGCAGAGGAATTATGGGAAGACTCCTGATAACCAGTTGGCCTGATTTGCGGACGTTGACACGCATGCTTCTTTATTTCCCGACAAACGATTATTGTGCTTCTTTATGGCACTTGCAATAACTTACAGTTCCATTCCATTGGACCACTAGTTTTTTTATGTTCCAGATTAAAAAAAATTGTAAGCAAAGACCATTTGTGTTTTAGTTTTCAGTGAGTGCAGTGTGATGGTACAAGGGGGTGTGGAGTGCACCCATTTTATTTATTTGAACACTACAATTTTACTCTGCTTTTAAAGAAAGGTGATGTTCATTAGCACGGTTCTCTTGATTTCTGCTTACACAGCATAATTAACTTTTTTTTTAACCGTGGTCTAAATAGCTTATCGTTGTTTACGATGATTGGACTCTCCTAAAATCAGACTCAACACTACTACTTTATAAGAGCACTTTGACCAATGTTAGTTTAACGTATAGGAAGAATAAGTACCTTTAAACAAAAATTCATCAACGTTTCCATCTTAAGAAATCCAAGCCGTTTTTTTGTTAGGTTTTTTTTTCTTCATTTTTTTTAATACAGGTTTGAAGCTGGAGATTTCCGGAGCTGAACACCATTAATTTCAGCTCCGGTGACCCCCTGCGTCCAGAGATACTTTCCTCCACAGGGGGGGCGCCGATATCTCCTGCAGTTTCCTATAGTTTGCTGCTTCCTCGTCACGTAGGCCAATAGGAAACCGCACCTGATGACATCACGGCTTCCTATTGGCCCGGGAGCTTTGAAAAGCAGGCATAAGGTGAATCCTGGAGTGTCTACCGGCGCCCCCTTTGGAGGTAAATACAGTACCTTCGGAAGCAGAGGGTCCCCAGAACTGAAATGAATCGGGTTCAGCTCTGGAGACCCCCTGTATTAAAAAAAAATGAAAGAAATAAACGGCTTGCATTGTCTCTTATATATCCCACCCCTACACTTATGCCAATGTTACCTTTTAGTAATGGGTGGTCTTCGAGAAGTCTTGCCCTGGCGGCATGCAATGCAAGTGTGATAACAATTTTGCCATCTTCACATCCGCACACTAGCTTATCAAGGCTAGGGATATATATAGATGAGGTGACTGCTGCATATGTCGTTCCTTCTTCAGGGACACAAAGATGATCTATGATTCCCTCTGACATAGATCTATGCCCATCAAAAATCTCTTGAAGTGTCAATGTTGCCTCTATTTCAATCTCTGTAAAACATGTAATACAAGCAATTGGAACATTACAGACAAATTCATTGGGGGTAATTGCCCACATTCACTAATTGGTGCTTTATATGACCTATTCAAGTCAATGAGTTGTAAGGTGCCTTGTGAAATAGCAACCCTATGTAAATATGGGTTATCTGTTGAATTTAACATAGTATACAGCATATCTCTATCTCTATCACACACACACACACACACACACACACACACACACACACACACACACACACACACACACACACACACACACACACACACACACACACACACACACACACACACACACACACACACACACACCAGTAGTGTACTTTGTAGCCATGTGTATGGTATATAAAAATATTTTTTTACTTAGTACATTGTAACACCAAAAGTAGATTATTTTAGTAGATCCAGTAGAGGATAGTTTCAAACTGTTAGCCATATAAATGGCAGACTATATAAGGCTCTAGAGAGGAAATACAATATCTTACCTAGCGGGGAACCATCAAACTGGGATACTGGAACATCTGGAATATGCCAGAAGCTGATCCTTCCAGATGCATCACCAGAATAAAGTATTTTAAAGAATGGCTCCTTCCTTTCATTCATGAAGCCCATGGCACATGAAAAACTCTGTATCAATGGAAAATATACCCTTGAAATTTGTCATGTCAGTTTACAAATTATCATTACTAAAGCAATAAGCAGTTAATTATATTAAAGCAACAGTTCAAGTTGACGTTTTTAAAATAAAAATATATATATTTTTTCATTCAATATGTGCATCAATTCAATCTACACACTGACAAGTGATTAGACAAGTTGAGCCGTTCTCCTGTGATCGATCAGCGAAGATTCGGCTCGGGGGTTCCCTAAATGGCTGTCAGTGCAGCAGAAGGGGACCCAAGATGCAAAGTTCTGTGGGAAGATCATGTGACCAAGCAGTCCCTAGATACAATTGGTTCACTGCTAGAGAGAGGGCAGGGCTCAAAAAGGGGTGTTTTAGAGCCTGTTTCAGAAAAGGAAGGGGATGTGACTTTGCAAATGGATGCTATAGGAACATAGTACAGAACTGATTTAATAAAAAAAACAAACAAAAAAAATAACAGATATAGGATATTGCTTGAACTGCAGCTTTAAAGGGATCATACATTCTAGTAACAAATGGCCAGTGGCTACGTGGCCTACAATGGTACGCTAATTACTGAGGCTTTAATACACAAAGCATAGTATTATGATAAAATATGGACATTATGATTAGATATTAGAACAAAAATAAGGTGTCGTTATTTTCATTGAGGTCCCAACAATAGCAAAGTTCAGTAAAGGAGTTAGTCTCTCAAATGTGATGGTCACTTTTGATTGCCTTTCAAGAGATGGTTATAATAAATGGCACTTCATAAATAAATCCACGCCTATTTCCCATCAACTAACTGTGAAAGGGGTTAGGATAATAATAATAATAATAATAATAGCATGTTCTTGTATAACGCTGCTAGTTTTACGTAGCGCTTTACAGAGACATTTTGCAGGCACAGGTCCCTGCCCTGTGGAGCTTACAATCTATGTTTTTGGTGCCTGAGGCACTGGGAGATAAAGTGACTTGCCCAAGGTCACAAGGAGCCAACACCAGGAAGTGAACCAGGTTCCCCTGCTCCAAACTCGTGCCAGTCAGTGTCTTTATTCACTGAGCCTACCGCTCCTTCTTAGGATAATTGAATAGTTTTATGTGTGGATAACAAAAGTGTTGCATGACTTAAATCCAATTACAGTGACCCCCATTTCCTGATTGCTGCATATTCACGTAGTAGGCATCTGACAATCGCTCAATTCTCACTCGCCAGAAATTAAGAGGTTCTTCTTGTTCTTTTGATCAATGCATTTCATTGCATGGAAGGAGAGTTAGGGAAACGTATGATGACACAAAACTGCTTTATGAAGGCATCTGAACTTGAGGCTACAAGACACTTCTGTTACAATACAGCATGTTTATTAGCAGGGTGTATGGAAAGTGATTATTACACTACTGTATATCATTATATAACCTTAGCAAGTGAAGGTATTTAAGAAAAAGTAGCACAATGTGGAGGTTTAGAGGAGCATCATTTGTTCACCAACATCTCAGTCCAGAAAGGCTGTTAATGTAGAACCAAAATGTTGGTGGATAAAATGATGCTGGATTAAACCTCCTTTGTGTGCTACGCTTATGGATCTGACTATAAAGGGTGAACAACAATGCCAGTCTTCCTATTAGTGAGATATAATGTATCAAACTAGTTGTTTTTCCAGTTGAGTTCTTGTTAGAATCAACCAGTGCATTGATGAACATTGATGAGAACTTTGGATGAGCCGAAATAACATTGTCTTGTTCATGATATTCAGGTGCAACAGGATAATATATTAATACTAAAAATAGATTGATCTTTCTGTTTCGAACAACATTGATGAATAATATACTGTGGCAAGTAGCATATATTTTCTACATGACATACTAGAGTTGATGGTAGGAGAAGTTTATCTGAGTCTAATGAATTAAATTTTAAAAATATCATTTTTTTTCCCCCCTCTGTAGAATCCTGTTACCTTTTCATTCCCACTTGTAGAGCAGAGTAAGTGAGGGGTGATTGTTTCTTTAAGTAATCCTCCTTCAATCGGATGTATACTTTTGGAAAGTCCGCTGTGCAAAGGAAACAATATGAAGCTTTAAAGTGACATCAAACAAAACAGGGTTGGCTGGTTTAAAACTCTTTTCACCAAAGAAAAGTTGTTGAGATGGTAACTAATTACTTTTGTGTTCTTTGAAATCATAGCACCATCTGCCCAATAAAGTTCTACATGGCTAATCTCGTTTCTTCATCTCCTGCTGCTTCGCATAAAGACTCAAGACTGCCAAACTCAAGCCAAATGTTCTAATGTCAAAGAGGTTTTGTCATGGGTTTTGATCAAGTGTGACAAGCATGGATTTTCCACAATAAACTTACATACAGCTTATTTTGTACCTGAACTCATCATATGCCATTGCCATTTGATCCCACCTGTTCAGCAGCTGGTAGATGTAACTGTGACCATCCTCTGTCCAGATGATAAGTCTGTTAGCAGCTAGGAATGCTCCCCCAGCAAAGGATTGGCCACTCTTGTAATTTTCAGAGCAGAGTAAGGAAAAATCACAATAGTCATAAACCTAGTGGCAAAAGTAAACAAAGAATGTATCAGTGACATTACTCCCTGCAGGCGTACAGTAGTTCACTGGTAATGTCACTGCTTTTGAAGCAGGTGAATCCGATTAGAATGCCAGGGTTAGCTCTCTTAGGAGAAGGAGCAGAACAGTGAGTGAAGACACCGACTCTGTAACCAATGACAGGGAGTTTGAATGACACCAGTGTCAGCTCCTTGTGACCTTGGGCAAGTCACTTTATCTCCCTGTGCCTCAGGCACCAAAAACAGATTGTAAGCTCTGCGGGGCAGGAACTGTCAGTAGAAATCCAATGTGCTGCTTACAGCGCGGGTGAAAAGCGCTATATGAAATAAAGTTATTATTATTATGTGACCTTGGGCAAGTTACTCCATTAGATTGTAAGTTCTGAGGAACAGGGACTTATTGGGCCTGTGAAATTCTATAATTCTCTGTACAGCACAGTGTATACTATAAGCGGTATAGACAGGGGGAAGGGTATGCATGAACGTCTTTATTTATATAGCGCCATTAATGTACATAGCGCTTCACAGCAGTAATACACGTGACAATCATATAAATAATAAATAATAGAAATAACAGGTCATGGGAATAAGTGCTTCATACATAAAAGTAACATTTCAGAAGAGGAGTCCCTGCTCCGAGGAGCTTACAATCTAATTGGTAGGTAGGAGGAATGTACAGAGACAGTAGGAGGGCGTTCTGGTAAGTGCGTCTGCAGGGGGCCAAGCTTTATGCATCATGTGTATAGTATTATCCACGCTGCTACTCATATAATCATAAAGCATACGATGCTAAAATATAATATCAATCACATAAATGTAACATATGAGAGTACGAAGATCATTTACATATGGAGTTTGGAAATAATTCATAATGATAAAACTTGTGGGGTTTATCGACCAATTTGAATGGCTGACTGTGTGACGTAGGATCTACTACAGTTTTGTAAATGATCCTCAAAGGTCAACAGATTAAGAGCTACAGAAATGATTAAATGATTTTATGTCTGAAGCACTTATTCCCATGATCTGTTATTTGTATTATTTGTTATTTATATGATTGTCATGTGTATTACTGCTGTGAAGCGCTATGTACATTAATGGCACAATATAAATAAAGACATGCATACATACATTAAATCAGCATCCCTAACTTTTAATTCAGTTGCATATACAGTACAACTTAAACATCATGTAAACCCCAAATTGTGAAAACCTTTCGTCAGGGATCCACTTGAAGAGATCCATCCTATAGTTTCATGAATAATACAAATACTTAAAGCTGCAGTTCAAGCAATATCCTACATGTGTGTGTTTTGTTTTTTAAATAAATCAGTTCTGTACTATGAGAAAATACTTGAAGCATTTAAAAAAATGTAAATAAAAAATGTTTTAAAGACATTTTTAATGTTCCTAATGTAGGAAGCATTTCCAAAGTGACAGCCCCTTTCCTCTTCTGATAGGCTCTGGCTCTTGAGCCCCACACTCTCTCTAGCAGTGCACCAATTGTATCTAGAAACTGCCCAGTCACTCAATATTGTTGTACTACATTGCCCACAATGCTGTGTAAGAACCGAATTAAATAACCCGGAGCAAGCAATTGATTACAGGAGAATGGATGGATCGGCAGCTTAGCTAATCACTTGTCAGTGTGGAGATTGTATTGATGCACATATTGAATGGGAAAAAAAAAATATATTTTTTTTAAACAGGAGCTTGAACTGCAGCTTTAATTCCAAATCCCAATCTTGCACGAGGAGGAGATTTTACATTGCTATTCATGGGTGTTGTCTATATCGAAGAGGGAAGTACTGTATCTATGCGGTAAGGGGGAAACTGTCCCATCTCAGAGTTATACAGACTCGTTCTGCACACTACCTATTTATCCCTCAGACAAGATCTTCAACATGCTCTACATAGGCTAAATATACCGCAATCAGAAACCAGTTATAGGACCGGTACTGGAATAATGGGAAAGTGTTTGAGCATTGAGAGCTAAATTGTAAAAGAATAGAAACAGATCTTGCTCTTCTCAGCCATGTGATTTCATTTGTTTGTCTTTTTTTAGAAAATCTGAAGTGACACTTGGACCACTTTAACATCTCTATATGGTGAGAAAAAAACCGATGCACGCCAATCTAACATCCAAGAAACCACCATTATTTTTTTATAGGCTTTGAGCAAACGTTCAGATTGTCTTAAGAGAAAGCATGAAATAGTGTAACCAGCCAATACAGCACCTTCCAAGAATTGTAGCATATCACCAACAAAAGTCGCTCTGTGTATGTGCAAAAACGTACAGCACGGCAGTTTGTAAGGCCCAGAGATTTTGATTCTGTTTCATAGACATTTTGTTTTTCCTGTTCAAAAAATAGGATATAAAAAAAAATTAGATTTAAAATAAGATGAAACAATGCAAGTATCTTTCAGTGTTATTCATTAAACGGTAAATTAAGTCAATAAGGTTTTCCGTGCAATATTATTTCCCCGGTCGGCACTATCGCAGTTTAATTACCAACTCCCTTTGAGTTAGCAAATTATATATTTTTGGACACTTAAATAGTGTAATAGGTTATCTTAATGAATGAGAACAAACAAGTTTTTCCTGACCACATGCATAAAAGTGTATATAAGAAGTATCAGCGAAGAAGACAGATACACACACATCTATGAAATACTTTCAAGTACAGTACAGAACCTATAAAACTGTTTACAAATGGAATTACGACAATAATTTGTTTATAATTACACTGTGACATCAACACTTTTGTAATATTTATAATACAATCTTAATTATATTTTGTTGCAAGACCTTATGTTTTACCAATTATTTGATGGAAACCAGCGGTAGAGTAGAAAAAATAGTAATGATCAAATAACAAAAATTATCTGGCAAATGAGAGCCAGGAGTCAATACTACTTGAGAATCAATTACTGATCAGTACTAATGTTCATCTTGCGTAAGCCATTTAAAAAAAGGAAATATTCGTAAAAATCTTGTTAATATATATATATATATATATATATATATATATATATATATATATATATATATATATATATATATATATATTGCTAGCACGTCTCTCTGTTCAAAGGGGCCAGTGGTTTTCAATGTTTTTTTAGTTAAGGAACCCTATAATAGCGCGTTTGAGATCAGATGCATTGTAAGGAACCCCAACCCTCTCTAATAGCGTATCTGAAATCAGATGCATTGTAAGGAACCCCAACCCTCTCTAATAGCGTATCTGAAATCAGATGCATTGTAAGGAACCCCAACCCTCTCTAATGGCGTGTCTGAAATCAGATGCATTGTAAGGAACCCCAACCCTCTCTAATGGCGTGTCTGAAATCAGATGCATTGTAAGGAACCCCAACCCTCTCTAATAGCGCGCCTGAAATCAGATGCATTGCAAATTCTTCTGTATTTGGTACAATTTTCAAATGACCTGAAAATTGCAGATAACCCTTTAGGAATGCCCGGAGAATCCAAGGCTTCCTAAGAACCCTTGTTGAAAAACACTGAAATAGGGTGTATAGCCGGATAATCCCAATTTTTACTTTTTCATTATTATACAAGGCATTGATTATTTTAGCTCAACTGACCTGCAGGCTATTAACCGATGACGACAAATCCCACACTTTCAGATCACCTGCAGCAGAGATTACAACCAATGAATCTTCTGCAAGAGAAAAAGTGCATCAGTCAGACATTTTTTAACAACAAGGGTGTAGAAAAAGACCCCCCGATCCCCCCATGGGTTTATGCATGAAAATGAATGGTTCACAGTGAATGGGCACACTTGATCATAACTGTGGAGTTTCACTAACCTTCCTATTTTGCTTCTTGATGCTGCATTATAGATTCATCTCAAATCCAGAATACAGAGTTCACATTGTTTCACTTTGGTCTGTACAAAAAAGTAACATCTAACCCAGGGATGCGCAAACTGGGGGGCGCACAGATTTTTGTTTGGGGGGGCGCGGCGATTACAGAAGCCCCGCGCTCTTCCCCAAAGTATTTAAATTAAATGCCGGGGAGTACGTGAGGCCTCTGTAACTTACTTACCTTGGCTTCGGGCGACGCATCGCCACGGCATCATTTGATGCGCGTCACCACGACAACGCGCATCAAATGATGCCGCAGGGTCACGTGACATTGCATGATCCTGCTGCGTCATTTGATGCCGGTTCCTAAGTAAAGTGGGGGGCGCGAGCACTGGGGCTAAGCAGGCAGGGGGCGCAGCGCAGAAAGTTTGCACACCCCTGATCTATCCTGTATTATTAGTTTTCCTCTAATATTAATATTTTAACTAATATGATTAATATTATTCCTGTATGGGGTATATTAGTGAGTCATCACTATCAGGCAGCCTTTTTTTTTGCCTTGGTCTAAATTTTCGTACTAAATTTGCAGGGAAATTGGAGCAACAGATTTGAGAAAAATGGAAAAATTGATCAAAGTTGATAAATGGGGAACGTATCCCAATGTTACAAATTCAGTTTTTAGCTTGTATTGAAATGCCTATCATTTTTGTAGGACCACTACATACTGCATTGGTCTTGTAACGGAGGTCTAAAAGTTGTTAGAGTCCAACCTGGCTGTAGCCATTGTTGTATGCCAAGAGCTACCACTCCTTGTGAATATCCCTGTATGCCAGGGAGTGCCCATCAGTAATATAATAAAGCAGTAAAGAAAGGGTTAGACCAGCGGTGAGCAATCTTTCCCCACTGCCCCCCCTGCCTGCTTCCCTCCCTGCTCGCGCCCCCCTACCTTACCTTGTCTTCGGCGTCATTTGAGGCTGCATTGCCGAAGACAAGGTTAGGATAGTTGCAGAGGCCTCAAGCGATCTCCCAGCATTTCTTTTAAATGCCTTGGGGAAGAGCGCAGGGCCTCTGCAACCGCCGTGCCCCAAGCCCCCCCCTCCCTGAAAACTTTTGCCCCTCCAAAGTTTTTGCACCCCTGGGTTATACTGTAGCTGAGTTTAATGTTCACTGCAACAACACTATTTCTTCTTTGGTAGAGTACTGTACATTGGTTAACTCTTAAGTACTTGGAATATATAAACTTGGGTTTGGTTTTGCTTCTAAAAAAAAACGTTTGACCATTTTCTAAAACAAATCCACCACAAAACATAAAAATGAAAAAGAATAAAAATGATTCCAAGTAGTGTTGGACCGGGTCCTACTTTAAAAAATGACGGGTAAGGGGTACCTGGCCAAAATCACACGATCTACCCGGCCGGATACCCGGTTGGCATTTACCTGGGGGTGGAGGAAGATGGCGGCAAGATCTAGGCAGGTCAGCAGAGGTCCTGTGGTGGCAGCATCAGCAGTGTGTGTTCAGCCGGCTGTCCAATAGGAACGCTTCTGCTCCTGGTTCCCCAGCTCACACTGCTATGGAGTCCTGCAGCTCCCATGCCGGTTGAACACAGACTGCTGATGCTGCCACCGCCACAGGACCTCTGCTGACCTGCTTAGATGTAGCCACGGACTTCCTCACGAGTCTTCCTCGCCTTCCATCGCTGACAACGGGTAAGTAATGATGTATTTTCTCAGCTACCTTGACATTACCCACTTCTCAGTTGTCGGGTCCGGGTCATTTCCGGGTAGCTGAAAATTCGCCGGGTAATTCCGGGTACTCGGTTCATCACCAATTCCAAGGATTAGCTTTTTGGGGGTTTTGGCTCTCTATACGTAAGCTTGACTCAGAGTTTTCAGAAATTGAACTGCTCAAATCAGACTTAGAACCCAACATCAAATCTATGAAGTTCAGATTTCAAACTTGCGAACGTGCCTATACTTACTTACAATATCACATTGTTTGTAAACTATCTTTTTCTATTAGACTTAACATGTTTACTGTTATGCCATTTTAAATTGCACTACATATAAGACACTTGATCAAAATACACCTACAGTGTATCTATATTTGTTTCTGACAGCATACTGTATCTATTCAAGTGCAGTCAGAATATATGTCCAGCAGTACAAATCTCAGTATCTGTCACTGTATATTTTGATTAACTGCTTGAAGAAACTACATTTTTTTCATAACTGCACAATACAAAATGTACATATATAAAAGGCTTTTTTGTGTTCATCTTAACTTATACGTCAGAAGCGGACAGCCATTGAAGCAAATACTGAGTTTAGGTATTAAGAAAATATGAAAAGCTCACTTAATCATGTTCTTGGAAAACAATATTTACAGTCTTTTCACCTTCTTTTGATTTGACTTTTTTTTTTATATACGTGTCACCTGCTGAAGATTAAAAGTACCACCGTGTGATGTCATACACCTGCACTGAACACTAATCCAAAGTAAATGCCTCATCTATTATTCAAGGTGAAAAAGTAGGGTGTATGGCAATCACAGTGATTAAGTCAACAAACCATGTTTGAGAAACTACACACCAAAAAAAGCAGATAACCTGTAATGTTTGAATCAATGCAAATTAAATAAGTGATGGTTGGTAAAAAAAAAAAAAAGGAACAAAAACCCTCCAACATGTAGCATACAGCAAATAGTTGTGAGCATATTCACGTCTTAGTCAGGTCTGCAACTCTGCCTTTCCCCATTAAAGAACTTCTTTGGGTGTAGGCTTTGTATCAGTTTTTGCTGCTAAATCAACACTAATGCCCTTATTCAATATAGCCAGAAGTGGCTCAACCCTCAGTTAATATTGCATGAGCTTGAATGGAATTTGCTGCATCCGTAACTGTGTGTACCTAATTTCTCAATATATGGAAGAGGGGCATAAGAAAGGCATTTTAAACTTGAAATGCCAAGAATCAACGTAATAAAGCACTCTGCCCCTATTTTGCTCCACTGAGTCAGCTTTGTGATGCTAGGAAGTAATTACCACAGACACATATCATAAAGGGATATGTCACATTTTGCAGCTAAGCCACTTATTTTCTGCCTACTTTTGAGTCGATGACCCCCCTGATAAGTCAGCTTTTGCTTAGTCATCTGTGATAAAATTGGTGGCAAATGTAAATCTTGATGTTCTCGTAGGCCTCGGACATGGTGCCTCGGGCCGCGCTGATCCGCGCTCCTGCTCTGCTTCGCCTGCTCAAACTGGAGCTTTTTTGTGTCCTGGCAGGCGAGGCAGTGAGCGCGGTTTGGGGGCGGGGCGGAGGCGGGGCAAAGGCGTGGCGGAGGCATGGTGGGAGACGGGGCTAGTCCCTCGCTCCCATTGGATGTGAGCGGTCACGTGACCGCTCCTCTGCTTCCCTGAGTGGCAAATTTTAAATTTGCCTGTCTGCTCAGAATTTCTCAGCCTCCGCACGCATGCGGAAGCGGCTGCTAAAACCGCGTTGATGACAGATGCAGGGGGTAAGTGCATCTGCTCAGCGCGGCTCAGTGTGGCTCAGCACGGCCTACGGTACTATGTCCCAGGCCTTACGTTAAATGCAACAGACACAGTTTTAAAAAAAAAATCCCTTGGAAACTAGACGTAATTCTCAGGTGTTGTATATGTTGTATATGTAGACACCTTAAACGGATGTGATTAATTATTTAGTGGGCAAAGGAGTGAAACAGACATAGTAACTGATTCAGACCACATTTGTCATTATACAGTTGACAGTATATTTACTGTAAGTAACTTGTGTCAGACACTGTAGATAAGACAGCATTGTAAGTGACCAAGTGGCTCTGCGAACAATGACCCTGAGCAGGGGAACCCGGTGTCAGCTCATTGTGACCTTGGGCAAGTCACTTTATCTCCCTGTGCCTTAGGCACGAAAAACATAGATTGTAAGCTCTGCAGGGCAGGGACTGTGTCTGTAATAATTCCTATGTGCTGCGTACCGTGCGCTATACTGTAATTGTGAAGTGCTTTGAGTCCCATTGAGCGAAAAGTGCCATATGAAATAGTTATAAAGAAAACAAGACACTGTTTGTTGCAATTATGCCAGTGCATTAAGATATACTTTTAACATTATGAAACTTGTATACACATGAAGACTTTTTTTTTATAGCTGTGGAAACACTAATAACTTTCGTCCACTAAGACAGGGGTGTGCAAGGTTACCAACATTTCAATTAAATGCCGGGGATCGCTCGCCATGCCTCTGTAAGTTCCCTCACCTTGTCTCCGGTGGCTTCTGGTGACACGTCACCATTGCAACGCGACGTCAAATGACGCCACAGGATCACTTGATGTCGCGTTGCCATGACAGCGTGGTGATACGTCACATGACGTTGTGACATCAGAACACTGGAGACAAGGTAAGGAGGGGGGAGCGCGAGCAGGGGGGCGGGGGGGAGAAGAGCAGGCAGGGGGGAGCAGGGGAAAAAGTTTGCGCACCCCTGCACTAAGATATCACAATACATAAATGATCACTAAGTTAAACGTGAGCATATTGTCTTTTATTTCCCAAGTTATTTGATTTACTGGCGTTTGCCTTTTAATTGTCCATGTGAATGTCTCTCTTTGTCACTGCTGTACCTTGAATCCTTGTCGAGTGAACAATACACATGCAACTAATCCAATCAGAAGACTGTGATTTGAAAGTATGAAGAGCTTGCAAGGTCTTCGCGTCAACAATGAGGACATCTTGATACTGTCCACAACAGAGAAGCCAGCCTTCCCCAGTCATTCGAAACGAGCAGTGATAGTACTGGAACAGCAAGTTTAAAAAGAAAAGAAACACAGGCATTTAGTGCAGCACCATAGCATTCAGAACACAGAACTTCAGGGGTTCTCAACTCCAGTCCTCGAGACCCCCCAACAGGTCAAGTTTTAAGGATATCCCTTCGTCAGCACAGGTGGCTCAATCAGTGGCTCCTGAAAACCTGACCTGTTGGGGAGGAAGGGGGGGAGGGGGAGGTCCGAAGACTGGCGTTGAGAGTACATCGTTAATACGGAAACGGGGTCTCTCCTTTCTCCATATGATATTTACAATTATTGCTAAAATATGTTGTCTGTTTCAAATTATTTATGTAAGCTCCAGTACATATATACATACATACATACATACATACATACATACATACATACATACATACATACATACATACATATACCTATAGGAAACATGGTGAAGTGCTTTTATTTTATAGCAAGTCCAATACACAATTAGGTCTTGGTGTGCAAGAAAGGTCTGCAAAGCATTGCAAAGCGTTTCAGGTTCTGCTGCATAAGAGGTAAAGGCAGAGTAGCTTCTGGGCAACCCCAATCAGGAATATTGTGAAGGGCCATTCAGCATCTTACTCATTTCCTCAAACCCCCAATGTTTTACCCATTCCTATGAATAAACTGAAGGTGATGTATAAAAAGTGTTATTTTGTATATTTTCCCCCAGTTCAGGGATCGATATGAGCTCTCACTACGAACCCTCTCATTGTACCCCATAACTGTCACAGTCTAAAATATGCTAGTATCAACCATTTGAGGCTTCTGGGTCATACATTTAAATTTAATTACTCGTACTCCAATGCCTCATTACTTAAAAGGGGGCGCTGATCAAAGTAACATTTTAGTTGCAATATGACTGAAGGGTCAACGTTTCTGTATAACCTTTGAAATAGCAAACAGGTGAGACAATTCTATGATACTTACACAGATTGCAGTGTGCATGTATGGAAGCTTTGCACTCTCAATGCAGAGGCCGTTGGTAACATTCCACACACACATCTCCCTGCAAAACATAACCTCATATTATTCTTTGTCATTTCCAGTCAATTAGTTGGGATCATTTTGTGACACCGATTTTTTTTTTTCTTCTTCAGTCCTGTATTTAAGTGCCCGCTGATCATTTCTGTGGCTTTTTGTCCCAGATTACTGATGAAGAAAATGTTGTGGTCATTAAGAAGGGAAGGCATACAGAATCCGTTCCCTTTTGTTTTGGTAATTACACCCTGCTGCCTAGCGTCCAACCTAACTTTAAGGCCATGCCTGGTCTAAAACAAATTGTACGTATACTGCCATTATGGTCCATCAATGTGTCACCAGAACTATCATTCTTCTGAACTGCATCCTGTTGAAAATGGGTCATTTCACAGAACCTCAACTACACATTTTGCATCTTCTGCTCCACCAGTATTCTTCCAAGGCAGCAATCTAGTTTTAAGATTAAACAGTGCCACCAAGAGGACCATTGTATTTTATCAAACCCTAATTTGGCTGTGTACCAATGTAGTAATAAAATTCAAGATCAGGATTTTGTGACCAACATTATTTTAAAAATATGATGTTATTCCTCACATTTTAAATTTACTGTCATTTGGCTTGTTTTTTGGTTTTTTTAACACTGTATTATATTACCAAGCAATTTCAGATTACATACAAAGCATTCACTCAGAAAATGTTTTACTAAAGTGTATTCTGACTAACAGAATTTATCACTAAAACCTTGTTCATTTGCATGTGTGCATACAGGTAAGTAGCTAAAGGTATATACATATCTTTGTTTTATACAGATTCAATTTTAAGTATAGGTATGTACAGTATACTAACAGGCAATGGAATACTTACAATACTTATTAAAGCAGCCGTCCAAGCTGCTGGATTTTTTTTAAATTCTCTATTTTTCCCTTTAATATGTGCATGAATACAATCCAAACAATGAAAAATAATTAGCTAAGTTGCTGATCGATCGGTGAAAATTCGGCTCGGGGATTCACTAAATGGCTGTCAGTGCAGCAGAAGGTGACCAAAGATGCAAAGTTCTGTGGGGAAGATCATGTGACCAAGCAGTCACTAGATACAATTGGTGCACTGCTAGAGAGAGGGCAGGGCTCAAAAGGGGTGTGCCAGAGCCTGTTTCAGAAAAGGAAGGGGATGTGACTTTGTAAATGGTTGCTATAAATACAAAAATGCTTGTTACATTATAATACATTAAAAATTTAATTTAGGGTTGATTTAAAAAGAAAATGCTCCAAGTATTTTCTCATAGTACAGAACTGATTTATTTAAAAAAAAAAAAACACATGTAGGATTTTGCTTGGTCTGCAGCTTTAAAAAATAAACATGAACAAAATATATATTTAGCAAGAACTGCTTTTTTATTTGAAACTATAGATGTATTTAATTAGATAACACAAAAAGTGTCATGTACAAATTGATGTATTGTATTGCTAAATTAACAATGCGTTGTTCTTTGTGAAATACAGCACATAAGCATTGTGTGTACTATAGAATGAAACAATAAGATCGGGAACCCTGGTGAATATTCTATAAAGTTGTCGCCTTGCTCAGGAAAATCTCAGCTTCCTTGAAATGACGCAGAAATCTTTTAGAGCAACTGGAAGACAACTTCATAACATAATGATTAGGGCCCCCAAACTGTTATTCTCAAATAAAACAACACAGTCCCTTATAAAATAGTGCTTTTTATTTATAACACCATTTATATAGCACCATTATCCAGGGTGGTTTACATTAATTGGTAAAACAATGGTGGGGTTACATATGGAACATTTCATGTGATGGCCATAGAGTCATTATTAATGTGTATTTGTGGTGGGCAGGGTGGGAACATTATGGTCAGGTTATGGGTTAGATGCATTGAAAGTTTGCTTGGTTGGTGGGCAGGGTGGGAACATTATGGTCAGGTTATGGGTTAGATGCATTGAAAGTTTGCTTGGTTGGTGGGCAGGGTGGGAACATTATGGTCAGGTTATGGGTTAGATGCATTGAGAGCTTGCTTGGTTGGTGGGCACGGGTGGGTGTCAGGTCTCTGGATTTAGTCTTTTTTTTTCTTCCTCTAGCTAATAAAGTTAGGCAAAACCATTGCACACATTTTCACACTTGGTGAATTCTGGTGGGGGAAAAAAACGCTCAGACATTGAACTTCACCCAAGATCTGTGAATATCTTTTTTGGAGAGCACCTTGAAACCAACCTTCACAAATGTTTCAAGATTAATGTTGAGGAAACTGGTGAATATAGAGATTTGGAGAAATGTGGCAAATATTGACATACATAAATTGAGAAGTACCCATTTTAAATCTGTGAATAAACAAATATCCTTCACTCCTACTTTTCGTAACTTTCTTTAAATAAGCGCAGAACTTTTGCGGAGGGAACTAGAACAGGTTTGCACTTCTCTACAAGAACATTTTGAGACAGCTTCTATGCAAGTACTGTGTGTAAGAAAGAACCAAAATACGGTCTATTTAAGAGACATGGTGAATTTATTTAAAGACTGGCTTGTTCACATTTATAGCACTACCTGACCAAGGTCCCACCTATCTGAAAGAGCTTTTAGTTCCCTACACTCCCATTCGCTCACTGCGATCTGCAGATGAAGGACTCCTAAAATTCCCAGAATCTCTGTGACTTCCTTTGGGCCCGAGCTTTTAGCTACGCTGGCATTTAATTAATGAACCACAATCTTTCCGGCATTTAATAGTTACAGTACTGTCCCATCCTGTATTGTATCTTTAGTTGTGTTTGATCTGTTTTACTGTATTACCTTAAATGTTTTCTGCTTTTTCTCTTTATGTAACTGTGAAGCGCTATGAGATCCATTAAGAGAAAAGCTTAATATAAATAAAGTTATTATTATTATTATTATGAGTATGCAGAGGTACCATAATCAGGCCCGCCAACAGGGGGCGTCTGCCGGGGTTGGCGTCCCGGGCCCCCTGCACGGCCGTGCCCTTGTAATAAAAAAAAAAGTGTCAGAAGAAAAAAAAATGCCAGCGATCCCCGTGTGCATGTGCAGAGCAGAGGTCTCGGCGCGCATGCGCTCGGCGGGCTGCCCCCACCAATTGCTGCACCCCTTCTTCACTCCCCCCCGGTCCTGTCTCCCCACCCGCATGGGCACTCGAGGGGAATGTGGGCTGGAGGGGAGCGTGCTGTGGTCAACCTTATTCCCCCCGTGCCTACCTCCCACCTGGGCAGCAGCCCCGGGGGGCAGGGAGGGGGGGAAGCGCCACAAATGTCTGTGGATCCACTCCCAACGAAGGATGGAGGGGAAGCGCCATGGCGAGCCTGCGCCGCGGCGAGCACACGCTCACCAACCAAGCTCCCCTCACTCCAGCCTCCTGCACCAGTGAAGGCAGTCACCCACCTAGGCAATCAGTCAAGGCAGTCAGTCACCCAAACACACAGGCAGTTAGTCACCCACCCAGTCAGTCGCCAACCCACCCAGTCAGTCACCCACCTAGTCAGTCACCCACCCAGTCAGTCACCCACCCAGGCAGTCACCCACCCAGGCAGTCACCCACCCAGGCAGTCAGTCACCCACCCACCCAGGCAGTTAGTCACCCACCCGAGCAGTCAGTCACCTACCCACCCACCCAGGCAGTCAGTCACCTACCCAGGCAGTCAGTCACCCACCCACCTAGGAAGTCATTAAGTCACCCACCCACCCAGGCAGTCTGTCACCCAGGCAGTCAGTTAGTCACCTACCCAGTCACCCACACACACAGTCCGTCACCCAGGCAGTAAGTCAGTCACCCAGGCACAGTCACTCACCCAGGCAGTCAGTCACCCACCCAGGCAGTCAGTCAGTTACCCACCCAGGCAGTCAGTCACCCACCCAGGCAGTCAGTCACCCACCCACGTGCCTTCCATCTCCCCTCCGAAACCAGCCCAACCACCTGCCAATTGAAGCCCCCCCTTCGGCCGGTTGAAAGCCCCCACCCCCCGGCCAGTTGAAACGCGGGCTGGTTGAAGCCTCCCCCCCCCCACGGGCCAGTTGAAAGCCCTCTCGCTGACCAATCGAAGGCCCCCACCGCGGACCGGTTGAAGAGAGGTACTGTAATTCATTTTAGTCCCACACTGTACTTTACCCCTTAGGTCCATAATTAACCCCCCCAGGCCCATACTGAATCCCCCCAGGCCTTTTGTCCCATTGGGTATCTTTGTCTTTTGTTGTAAATATTAAAATAAACAGATTGCATTGTAATGTTTATTTTCCATATTACAATAACAAGAAAACAGTTACGTAAAAGTTGTACGCGGAATTTTTTTTTCCGTGGTAGGTGCGCTATGGGTTGCGGGGGGGGAGGGGACTGCTCCTTTCATTTGTCCTGGGCCCCATGATCTCTGTTGGCGGCCCTGACCATAATGACATTAATTTAATGTCTATGTAATGCAGAACATGAAAACAACACATTATAGCACTTACCCATTTTCTGTTCCACTAACAATGTATGGTTGCTTTTCAAAATCCCTTGCCTTTGCCAAGCATGTTACAGAGGCAGTGTGACCAAAAAGAAAAGCTTTAGATGTAATCTGAAAAAACAAACAAACAAGGTGTACTTAATGGTCACAATAACCTAGGCTGTTCTAATTTAGCAAATATGTTTCCAAGACATATCACTGAATCAGACAATGGTAATTTGCAGTAATCAGTGAAAATATAGAACTTGGGAGACAGTAAATACATTTGCTCACTGCTATTTTTCACACACACCCGCTAGTAACCAACTACTGTATACTGTGATCAAGCTGCACAAATTCTTTAGGAGTTGTGAACCATACAATTATGCTTCATTTCAATTACTGCTTCTCAATTCAAATGAACTGGTTTGGTATTCTCAATTAAGTACATGTGATCAAACTGAGACACAAATAACTGAATTCCGAACATACTGTATGTATCCAATTCTAGACCAGCTTTTTAAAGCCATCCCAAAGCTGGCAGGCATCCTCCTAATGGGACTGTGAGAGGTTGAAGGGTTAATTCCTTCACTCTGCTAGGATTAGGAGTAAAGATGGGCGAATCCGCCGAAATCCGTCTCCTGATCTTACCTGTAAAATCCGTTTCGTGGTGTAAAATCTGCAAACGGACGTGGCCGGTTTCAATACGTGCTGATTAATCAATATCTGCCTTTTTTTATACAATCTGTGGCTTCAGCAATCCATTGGCGGATTATTAAGAATCTGGAATTCTACAAATTAGTCCACCAGTTGCCGAATCCACGGAGAGTATTGGTAATAATGATAATAATAAATTCTGCAAAACGCGAATCGCCCTTTTTGACATTGATCCGCTTTAATCCGCGGTTCAAAAGGAACCGGACATCTACTGCTGATCCAAATTCACAAAAATAATTTGCCCATCTCTAATCAGGAGACCACACCCGGACTGTCAGGTTCTCCTAGGGCAGCGTTTCCCAAATGGTGGGTCGCGACCCGGCACCGGGCCACGGAACCAAAATTGCCGGGTCGCAGCGAGTCTGGCCGCGCGGTGCCCCCCCCCCCCCCCCCCTCTCAAGTTAAAAAAATTGGTGCGATTCCCCTGCGGTCCCGCGCGCATGCGCAGGGCAAGCAGGGGCAACCCTCCCCCCCAACGTGGGACAGAGGAGGAAGTACCAGCTCCTACTGCGGCCCTCTTCCCCCCGCGGCCAGCTTCCCGCGTTCCTCCCGAGCCCACCTCCCGTCCCGGGCAGCTGCCGCGGGGATATCGGGGGCAGCAGGGGAAAGCGTCCGGCGGCAAGGTAAGTCACCCCACCCAGTCACTGTCACCCACCCAGTCACTGTCACCCACCCAGTCACTGTCACCCACCCAGTCACTGTCACCCAGTCACTCTTTCCCACCCAGTAACTGTCTCCCACCCAGTCACTCTCTCGCACCCAGTAACTGTCTCCCACCCACCCAGTCACTGTCACCCACCCAGTCACTGTCACCCACCCACCCTGTCACTGTCACCCACCCACCCACCCTGTCACTGTCACCCACCCAGTCTCTGTCACCCACCCACCCTGTCAATGTCAAGTTACTGTCACCCACCCAGTTACTGTCACCCAGTCACTGTCACCCACCCAGTCACTGTCACCCACCCAGTCACTGTCACCCACCCAGTCACTGTCACCCACCCAGTCACTGTCACCCAGTCACCCTCTCCCACCCACCTACCCACCCAGTCACTGTCACCCAGTCACCCTCTCTCACCCTCCCAGTCACTGTCACCCACCCTGTCACTGTCACCCACCTACCCACCCAGTCACTGTCACCCACCCAGTCACTGTCACCCAGTCACCCTCTCCCACCCACCTACCCACCCAGTCACTGTCACCCAGTCACCCTCTCCCACCCTCCCAGTCACTGTCACCCACCCAGTCACTGTCACCCACCCAGTCACTGTCACCGTCTCCCACCCACCCAGTCACTGTCACCATCTCCCACCCACCCAGTCACTGTCACCGTCTCCCACCCACCCAGTCACTGTCACCGTCTTCCACCCACACAGTCATTGTCTAAGTCACCGACTCCCAGCCTCCCACCCAGTCAGTTGGTGCGGGAGATGGGCGCGGGGGAGGGCAATGGTGGCTGTGCAGTCGCTGGCGAGCAGGGGGAGGCGGTGGAGCCACCTGCTTGGATCGCCATCCTTTCCTCTCTCCCCCGCCCCCCCCCTCCAGTCACTCACATCCATCGCTGCCTGTAATTCACTGTGTGTGTCTGTGTGTGTATAGGGGAGAGTGTGTGTGTGTGTGTGGATCAGTGGCTGTGTGTGTGTGTATCAGTGTATGTGTGTGTGTGTGTGTGTGTGTGTGTGTGTGTGTGTGTGTGTGTGTGTGTGTGTGTGTGTGTGTGTGTGTGTGTGTGTGTGTGCGTCAGTGTCTGTGTGTGTGTGTGTGTATCAGTGCCTGTGTGTGTGTATCAGTGTCTGTGTGTGTGTGTGTGTATCAGTGGCTGTGTGTGTGTATCAGTGGCTGTGTGTGTATCAGTATCAGTGTGTGTGTGTGTGTGTGTATCTGTGTGTGTGTGTGTGTGTGTGCGTGTATCAGTGTCTGTGTGTGTGTGTATCAGTGTCTGTGTCTGTGTGTCAGTGTGTGTGTGTATTAGTGTGTGTATCAGTATCAGTGTATGTGTGTGTGTGTATCAGTGTCTGTGTGTGTGAGTGTGTGTGTGTGCATGTGTATCAGTGTGTGTGTATCAGTGTGTGTGTGTGTGTGTGTAGCAGTGTCTCTGTGTGGCTGCGTGTGTGTCAGTGGCTGTGTGTGAGTGTGTGTGTGTATCAGTGTCTGTGTGTGTGTGTATCAGTGTCTGTCTGTGTGGCTGTGCAGGCCAGCAGTGGCTGTGTCTGTGTGGGTGTCTGTGCATGGTCAGTGTCTGTGTTGGTCTGTCTGTGTGAGTGTCTGTAGGTCAGTGACTGTGTGCTTCTGTGCAGGTCAGAGAGAGAATGGGGGGGGGAGAGAGAGAATAGAGGGGATTGGGAGAATATATGAAATCTGTATGGACATTCATAACTGTTTTATTTTACCTATAGGCGATACATTTTTTAGTGGGTCACGAAGGAGAAGTTCAAACATAACAGGGTCACAGAAAAAAAAGTTTGGGAAACGCTGTCCTAGGGTATTTCTACTCAACTCCTGGTTACAACAGGGTTGAAAAAGAAGGAAGTCGCTTCCTGTGAGTGGGTCCTGCACCAGCAAGAAAGGAGGGTCACCGGAGAATTATGGGGTTCATTCTCCTTGCTACACATGGATGGGAGTCAAACCTATCTCCTATCCCCTACCCACCATCCCCAATCCTGCAGAGTTCCAAACCACAGACTCTGTAAGGAGACAAGTTCATATTCCCAGAAAGATTGACCGAAGACAGCTGGGAATAATAGGACTTAACAGCCTACAATAAAGGCCTGCTAGGAAAGCTGAGATTCAAATCCTGGAAACACTGTCTGCAAATGTATGCTTGTAACGTAACCTTAACATTACCGTGTGACTATATATTGTATCCGGTATTCCCAGTCCGGGAAATAAAAGGCTATTTTGTGTTCCAAAGGAGTGGTGTGAGAGTACATTCTGACCTACGAGCACGGCAGCCTGTCACAGGGACAATTGTCCATAACAATTGTGAAGTTCATTACTTTCCTGTTTTCAGCAATTAAAACAAGGTAGGTACAGTATGACACTGAAGGAATCAATCCACCGTAAAGATTTATATGTGGTTAAACAAATATGCCCAAAACAAGGTTTTTTTCAATGTTAGGCCCCATATTTTTATAAGAAAACATTTGAACCAATAAAAAGTTCTACAGTTCTCTCTAGCAAAATCTGTACATTAACACAAAACCTATACATTTAAACCATTCCACATGTCATAACTACAGCTGATACATTCATGCATGCTCTTTATCAGTAGTCACATTCATTGAAACTGGCTGGATACAAGTTAGTTCATAATGGTCGTGCCACACAAACCTTCATTTCCACTGAGAGATGCCAAAGGCATATCTGTCCTTCCAAACTCCCAGTTACAATGGTTTTCTGATCATCTGTCATCATCATGGTTGTGATACTGTGAGCAGGTGCCTTTTTCCCCCACAATGCCACAGCCTGGATTGTGGTCTTCATGGTGAACTCGAAACTGAAATAAAGAAATATATAGCTTAAACTTTAATGATAACTACAAATTAGGGAGACTGCCTAGTTAATATGACCCACTAGGTCTTCCTTCAGAATAGCTGGACCCATCTGTCATCATCATAGTGACTTCCATGTTAGTAAAGTATAACTTGCCAAATGCAGTAATCTTCAGAATATTAAAGATCTCACAGAGCAGATATAGCGGAACACATTTTTTACCCATTAATTTACAAGTATATATTCTGAACGAATCCACCGATATATCAAATTGAAGGGTTTGAAGGTGAATTATTATTTCTATAACAGATTTGCACCTCAAACTAGTGGAAGAAAGATGGAAGTATTTGTCCGTGCTGTGTTGCAACTTGTACTGCAGGTGTAGAACCATAGCAGAATGCTTGAGAAGATATAGACAAGGCCAACTCACAATCTGCATGAACGTGGGTATTATGCTGCTTATGCTGTGCTTTGTGGAATGTATCACTACCCTTTGACACCAGAGGTGGCATATTAATGAACATAGTTTAAAAAATAGCCTTTGGCAAGCATACCTAATCAGTGATGTATGGGTGACCATACTTAACAAGCATCTATTTGCAGCATAGTCCAGTTTTAATTTTTTTTTTATAGAATATGGATTAAGACATTTGGTAAATAATAATTGGTGAGGAAACAAGTAGCTGCTGGAGTTAAGTGTGTGCATTTTAATGATACTGTAGATTACCAAGAACAACATTTTAAATATAACAACTTAGAATGTACATAACATTTACTCATCCATTAATTTTTTTCATGTACATGAAGTCCGAACCATACACCAAAAATCTATGATAACAAGCAGCCCTGAAAATGTTGGCCATGTCTTGAATTCTTATTAGATTAGAAGTATTTTGGGGCATACTCTAAGCAGTAATACCTGTTTCCACATATTGACAAAATACATTTGAACTTTTATCACATCATCTAAAAATCAAACAGTACCGGTATCAAGTTTCACAAGCGCATAATTCTGTTTACATTTATATCAGCTGAACATAACCCATTTGCCAATTCCTGATGTAATCATCATTCAATTTAAAAGTGATTAAATCTCCCAGAGAGATTATCATGTGCAAGTTATGAAGTTATATGCAATTGTTGCATAATTCTTTTTCTAAACAATGATGTTACAATATGGAATCAGTTCTTCAACACAACGAGTATTCTGAACTTAATACAGTATTTTGATTATATTTATAATGTTACACACACAAAAAAAACAATTAATTGCATTTCAGAGAAAATGTAAAAAAATAAAGGAAAAATTATTTGTATGTTTTATCTTGTCTATATTTACTCCCATCAATTTGAAGGTTTCATGTGACTCAGCATATCGCTCTTGTCATTTTCTACCATTGTCTGGTTTTCCTGCGTCTAAACTCATGTGGTTTCTTGGGGTCCAACCCCGACAGCAAGATCCTCAGGTGACCCCAGGCGCTATACCCACAGGCATTCAGGCCTCGCAGGTAATTAATAGTTAAATGATTGTGGTTGCCAAATTAGACATGTTTTCATTACAAGATTTGATACAATATGATTCACAGTAATGAAAACAGTAGTCAAAGCATTACATTAATGATAAAAGGGGACAATATATTGTCTTCTGTTACAGTGTATAGAGATAGTTCTGCATGTAGCACTTTTCCAGAGTTCTAAACAGATATTAAAATACAGGATTTAACACCAAACATAAAATAAAACAGTATTCTCTGCCCCAGTTTCTCAGCATTTCCAAAACATGTGTTTTAAACCATAACAAAGGCATGGGTAGCCTAATTCCAAAATATAAATGATGGCGTGTGAATTATGAGTATACAATTATGATCTATGGAGGAAATTACACCAATGGAAGTTTAAAAAAAAAAATGAAATAGATACTTTTCATTGGCCTTGGTTAACAAGTATGATTTCACCATGATCATACCATGACCATGTCTAGCAAAACGTATATATGAATATACAAGTAGTAGGTTATTGAGAAGCTACTTCTACAGACACTGTTAAGGTGAAGGGATGCTAGGCAGCTGGTGGAAAGACACCCCATACGGACTTGCTGTATTGGGAAATTCCAAGAGTGCACTGCCCATGTTGTAGCTTCCTTATCTGCTATGAATCGTGATACTAAGTTTAAAGGGGCAATCCAACCTAACTTTTTCATTGGTTCTTCCCGAGCTCAACCATACTATCTGTAGCTCCAGGGATCCACCAGCCCCCACAATAATCACTGGTGAAGTTATTGGTCTTACTTCCTCATTTTTCAAATGGATTTAAATGGCTGTCCAATAGGAAGCCACAACTTCCTATTGGCCCGAGATTTGGCAAAGAAACGAGTAAAAGGAACTGCTCCTTCAGGAGATAGTGACCTCAGAGTAGACCTGTGTGACCACATTCATTACCAGCCGGCACTGGGATTTGAACCTGGCTCACCCACTTTAAATGACACAACTGCACTACTTATTCTCCCTGATAATAATGGCTATAATAACAAATAAAAGGTTAGTGTTAGCATGAGTAGCTGATTTTAAATAGTTAAGCAGCATCCATGGTATTGGATTTAAAATGCTGCCTCACATATTTGTTATTTTATTTTAATATAATCCAGATTGACATGAATAAATCACCTGTGTAATAATGTTCTCTAGCTTGTGTCTTGGGTGTGGTGTAAAACTGGATATGGCTTAAAACAGGGGTACGCAAACTGGGGGGGTGCAAGATTTTCAGGGGGGGGGGCGCGGCAGTTATAGAGGTTTCGCGCTCTCCCCCAAGGCATTTACATTATATGCCGGGGGACCACGCGAGGCCTCTATAAACACACTTACCCTACAGCAACACGTCGTCATGGTAACCCGCACATCATTTCACACCGGGCCCGAGTGGGGGGGAGGGGGGGTTGCGAGCCGGAGAGGAGACAGGGGTACGCACAGGGAAAAGTTTGTGCACCTCTGGATTAAATGACTCAGAAAGCAAAGGGAATGTAACAAAGGGGCATTGAAACTAACAAACATCATTCCATGTGGGACACTGCAGAATACTTTATGGTTTCACAGTGAAAAGGGTTCATTTAAACCTTTTGCTGGTCATAGTATATATTTTTTAGAGCAACCAACATACTGAACCAATGCATGGGTGAAATATTGAAGGCATAAAAACCAAACACAGTCCCTAACTAGCAGGTCCTGATATATACTTGTGAATGACCAGTCTATTGTGAGACTTCTTCTCCAGTAGAGAGTTAAAGAGAACATGTACAGGTTATGTAGGACCTGCAGAAAGGTTTAACCTTGACGTGGTATGCAGGCTTATAATGCTGTGGCCAAAGGATTGACTAATGACCCTTACTTTATGAGAAGAATAGCAGATAGTATTTAATAATTTGCCATATTGGATGTATCGCTGGGGCTTCTTTGTCTTGTGTTGTATAAAAACAAAGTCTGTACCTATAATTTTACTCATTGGTGGAAATTTCTGAAATTGGTGCTACTAACTATTTAATTCTATAGACAACCTTACAATGAAAGTGATTTATAATTGTAAGACGGGATTTATAAAAGTATATCCAAAATGTAATCAAGTTTATATCTGTAGCAAACAAAAACAATTTTTTAGGTCGATATGCTTATTTTTTTACAGCTTCGAAGACGTCCTTTTTTCGTACCGCAATATAAAAAAACATTAAGAAACAGTCGAGAAAAAGGTGGGGTGTTCAGAACCATAGAGGAGAGATACAGGATATCAGGGGTGCGCAATCTTTTTCCCCTGTGCCCCCCCCCCGTCTGCTGGCTCTCCCCCTCCAAACCTTGGCTCCGACGTTCTGATGTCGTGTGACGTCACGTTGCCATGGCAACGCAGCATCCGTGACCCCGCAGGGTCATTTGACGTCGCATTGCCATGACGATGCATCTCCAGAAGCCATCTGAGCCAAGGTAAGGGACTTCACAGAGGCCTTTGCCGCTCCCCCGGCATTTATTTAAATGCCTTCAGGAAGAACACAGCGCCTCTGTAAGCACAACGCCCCCCGTAGAGAATCCCCATGGGGGGGGGTGCGCCCCCCAGTTTGCGCACCCCTGCAGTATATAATGCAAACATGTAGATTTCTCATAGGGAAAACTCTTTGATTCACTTATAAAAGGCGAACAACGCCTGCCTGGAAACCCTCAAATATCCCAATTGTATCTGATTATTGTACAAAAATCTAGATTGTACATGTATTCACTATTATCAATGGCTGTCAAAGTGAATGGACGTAAAAACATAAATAAATCTTCAAATGGGGTTAGCATCTCTAAAATTCCTAGACAATTCGCTATTAAAAAAGATCCTTTTATACGATTTACCACATAAAACAACACAATAGCCTCTTGAAGAGCTCTGTGTTCCGTCTTGTCACTTTCAGCCACAATGACAAAAAGCACTACTGTACAGTATATGACAAGGGAAAATATAAGATGCCGCAATCTAAAGAAAACAAAAACACAATTTTGCTGTGGATGCTATCTGCCACTGTCCCGCTACAATTTATTGCAGACGATGAGAGTGAACACTCTATCTTCTTCCCGCGTCCTCTATGCCTACAAACTACTACACGCTGCAGCTATTCAATTTCCTCTATTAATGGCTCTCGGCTCCCCTATCATATATAGCTTTTAAAGAGGGTAACAAATTGTGTACTTACTGTACTAGGTGTTTCTGATTTCCCAAATATATTCCTATCAACACTAATGCAGAAATCCATACAATTGTTCCCTAGAATATTTGACCTACTATAAAACAGGTTTTACTTTCTCAAAGATGAAATTTTTATAGTGTCATTACATAATTCCGGCACTGAACTCTATTCATTCTTGTTGTACCGAGTCAAATGCAGTTACTGTTCTTTGCATTCACAGTTGTACCTGCTAACGCAATATAACTAAAAAATAAACAGTATACTAAAGGGGGTCATTTGATATAGTCCAATGCAGACGTTCAGTTAGACATTTCTGTTGACTTCAGAGGGTATATTTGTGCACAAAAAAAAGTCTGAACTGTTTTGGACGACATGGCTTTGCAAGCACTTGCAGAACACACAGGAATAGCCAGAGGAAATCCAACACCTCCCAAGTTTCAGCTCAACGTGTTTACCAACTACAGTAATTTACAGGGGTCAGATTTGGGTAAAAAACAAAGGGGGGGGGGGGGGTGAAGAATCTGTCACCCAGAAGTAGCCCCTTAAACATGCTATTGCCCCCAGTACCAATCAATCAATTAGAATATTTTCTTTTTCATGTCAGGATTACTGAAAAGTTTGATACACTTTATGATATCCCTAATAGATCTGGGAAATGTATACCCAAGTGGAAACCATATTTAAACACTCTATCTCCAGCGTTCTTTAAAGAAGTTATGGCTCAGTTTAACTACTCCGAATGGGTATCAGTTGCGTTATTGAGTAGAACCTGTCAAAAACTGCATTTGTTATAGGGAACGGGATAGATGTTTGCAAGAAATTGGAAGGTTTTGGATAGACAAAAAGTGATTGAAGTCTGTCACCGCCCAATCCCCCCTCCCATTATTTATTTGATTTGTTTATTCTTTGTCTTCCCCTGAATGGAGACAAGGTAGAGTAGAACATCTTCTATTAAACTCAGGGCCTCATGCAGAGAGCATCGTTATTTTAAAATTCGCCATTTTTTGTACAATTTCGCGCAGAAACCGGCATAAAATGGCGAGTTACGAAAAACGCGCCATTTTGTTTTTTTTATTGTTAAAACTCGCCTCGCGGCTGGCGAGAACCGCGATCTCGCCATTTTAAAAACTCTCCGAATGCAGAGAGGTACGAACGGCATGTAGCGGCTGTTCGCGCCAGGGAAATGGCGCGTTTTTCTCATTTTAGCCGCGCCAGGAAATATTGGCAATAAGATGGCGCTCGCCGCCTATAGCAAAGGGGAAAAAAAAGCCGCGATTTTTTTTTTTTACATTTCTGAAGCGCGCATCTGTTCCTTTCAAACTCGCCACACGCATCCATGTTAAACATAGCAGAATTCGCACTTTTCTGCATATGGAGAATAAAACTCTCCAAAAAAGCTACTTTTTATGAAATTCGCCAATTTGAAAATTCTATGCTCTCTGCATGAGGCCCTCAATTAAATACACTCTAGTTAGAAAAGTAAGTAAGGTAAAAAATATTTAAAAAAAAGAGGTGAACCAGGATGTTTGGCCAAGATATAGTTTGCCAATTTTTTTTTTTTAATTATACAAGGAATGTTATTGTGATATTTATTCCTCATTCATAACCCGTATGGGCCATATATCGTTTGTTTTGGTGTTTCTTTACAACATTGATATGATAACACTATGAATACGTGTCAACACTTGACTTATATTATGTTCACTTGCAGTAAAGGAATGTTGGACTTGTTAGTATGACTCATGTACTGATGACATTACACTAAAATAATGTAAGGTGTCTATATAAAACTCTCTGCTTTTCCGTACAGGTGCAACTAGATGACAGTGGGAGTAGGGAGGTTTGTAGACATTCGTAGAATGCTTTAGCATGTCCCTTTAGCCCCTTTAATATTTGAAGGCTCTACAAAGGATTTTTTCACTTCACTCTGTAACCGTGACCCATGGCACCTGCAACCTACTGCAGTCCATCATGAACTGACAAACTCTCAAGAGTTATTCTCCAGAAGGATCATATAAATTAGGTTACAACGTATGAAAGGCTTCTGTCAAAGCAGGCACAATATAACTACATTTAGAAAGGATTGGGCAGTTACATCCCCAGATAATTTGCATTCCACACCTTGAATATGGAGTATTTCATAGCACCACTACATAAGACTTGAACATGTACAGAGTAGACCCACCAAATTAATAAAGGGGATAGTAGGTTTGACATATCAGAAAAAGCTAGGTAAATAAATTAGATTTTTTTAGTAAAGAAGCATCTAAGAGGGAATGTGATAACTATTTACAATATATTCAGGGTCAATACAAGGAACTTTCAAGGGAGTTATTCATCCCAAGTATAGTACAAATTACATGGAGTCATCCCGTAAGGTTGGAGGGAAGGAGATTTCACCAGCAACAAAGGAAAGGGGTCTTTACATTAAGGGCAGTTTCAATGTGGAATTCATCACCCATGGAGACTGTGATGACAGATACAATAGATTTCTTTAAGACAAAGTTAGACACCTTTTTAGAAAGCAAAAGTATACTGGGATATACCAAATAAGTAAACATGGGAAGGATGTTAATCCAGGGAGAAATCTGATTGCCATTACTGAAGTCAGGAAGGAATTAATTGTATTGGATAATGTTTCAATGTTTTATTTTTGCCTCTGCATCAATATACTGTAAATACAAATATAGGTTAAGTATCTGTCATCTAAATTTAACATACTGTAGGTTGAACTCGATGGACATATGTTTTTTTTTTTAACCTCATCTACTATTTAACTATGTAACTGTACTCTAAAATTACAGCATTTAATACAAACAAAGTAAATCATGTTATAAACCAGATGTGCTAAACTTAATTTTCAGCAAACAGTAACATATTGTGTTCTGTTTGATCAATGCACTGTATCCACTATATTCCACCAGTCCCACAATAATAAAAAATAAACTAAAACTTGCAGCATAGGAAATGTAAAAAGTAAAAGTATTCTTTTGGTCTTTTAGAAAGTGCTTTAAACTAGTAACCCTCGGTATGCTTTACCACACGATCCGTTCAATAAAAAAAAAAAATGATGGAATTTTTACCTGTTAGAGACCCTGTTGATTTTATCCATGGCAAGAAACCCACCAGAAGTAATTCTACCCTGCACCAAAATTCACCTGCTCTTCTTTGACTTATACATGGTGTTCACGTATCGCCATAGGATTTCACCTAACTTCCAACAAAGCTCTCTGTAATATTAATGTGCACAACAGAAACAAAGTTCAGGCATTGTATCAACAGATTTTATCCGGCTGTGCTTGGAAAAAAAAATGCTAAATTTGTCTTTGCAAAGTCAAACACTGCCACAGGCGTAATTGAGGCTGCATGCGCTGAAGCTTATCATGACGTATTTTACTCCACTACATCTGCCTGCTCAGGCATAACTACTCCTCAACATTAACCCTTTGCACAACTTTCTGTGAAATTCAGCTGTCTACCCCTCTTCACACCAATGACTGATTCGCTATGGCATTACAGATAGATCGCAGCCTTAGGCAGCCCTAAACTGCAAACCAGAGCTGAAAATGTATTACATCTCACTGGATTGCACTGTGTTACTCTGATGAAGTTACCAGGTATTACGAAATGCCAAATGGGGGGTTCATTGTTTATTGCTGAGGGTCCATACCAGTTTGCTTTTACTGACCATTCATGTTTTTGGGCAAGTTCTAAAATATATGTTTTGGCGTTGTAATACTCAAGAGCTTCGACGTTCTGTGGGATTGATTCACTCGGCCTTTGACGGCTTTATTACCTTAAGGGAAGTACGAATGCGTGGTTCCCATTGGTCAGTTAGAAGCACTAATCCAAAACCTCAGAACTATAAAGATCACGTCTTCCATAAGTAGATAAATGACCCGCCACATCTCCGGAGTGGCCATAGAACTTATGTCCTTGTTGGAGGCAATAAGTCTGCTACTGGTTAGGACATTTAGGAAGAAGAGTAGAATGTTCTGTGAGATGAACAAAGAGTTATTGGTGCGCCTATTCGTGCTAAAAACTCTATTTGAATGGCTTTTGCAAATATGCCATGTTTTTTCAGAATCAAATTATTTCTCTGATGGTTATCATGGCTATCCAGCCATTTGGTATCTAAAAATAATTTCAAAAGAAGTACAAAGAAGTGATTTATTATTGTTATGGACATTGGATAAGACCTTCTAAAGCTTTTTAGTTTGATTATCTGTTGATAGTGGAATAGCGCAGGGTAGACAACTTCTAGTGCAAAAAATATAGGCGCCCGGATACCAAGAACATATATTTTTTTTTATGCGTCACAATTTTAGTGCTTAACTGTAGTACCAACCTTCATAAAATGTGCGTCGTGAATATAAGGTCGTTATGTGACTGCATACATATGACGAACAGAACAACAATTAGTGTCATGCTGAATATCTGATTGATACCATTGAAATTAAAAGGGAATTTTGTGTATTTTCTTTCGTTCTAACCAGTATTAGTACACATACATTATTAGGGTAATATTATTTAAAATAGCCATACTGCAGAAATAAATTTTGTTATCATATATCAGGGGTCTCCAAACAAGTGCTGAAGAGCCGCACACAGGCCGGCATTTATGGATATCCCTGTTTCAGCACAGGTGGCTCAATCAGTGGCTCAATCAGTGGCTCAATCAGTGGCTCAGTGCTGATATCCATAAAAGCTGTCCTGTGGCTCTTGAGGACTGTCCTATATAATGAAACATCGATGCTGAGTCTAATACATTTTTGGTTGATACATAGTAACTTCATTCTGCGCTATCAATATAAACAGACTTTATAGGGTTTACGCCAGACTCAACTTGGCGTATGATTTTGACGCACGTTCAACTTTGTTTTTTTGGCAGCACAGATACAATTTAATAGACACCGTGTGCCAGGCACATTCTATTTCTGTGCACCAAAATATTTGGCTAAAACCAATGTTGATGCTTAAGGCCTTGGACATGCTTACCGCTGGCGTGCTGATGCGCGCTGAGGCTCAGGGAAAGCGGGTGCTTTCCCTGGCCTTGCGGTTGCTTGTCCTGCTCGCGGTAAGGGGGCGGGCCGGGGGCGGGCACGTCACTGGCCGGGGGCGGGCCAGTGACGTCACGGAGCTGGTTCACCCTCATTGGGCGAACCGCTCACGTGACCGGCCTGTCGCGCCGGCAAGCGGGGGAATTTTAAATTCCCCTAAGACCTGCGCTTCCGCAAGCACGCGGAAGCGCAGGTGAGCCACTACTAAAGCCGCTCTAATTGCGGCTGTAGGGGCTCAGTGCTGAGCGGGAGCGCGCATCAGCGTGCTTCCGCCAGCAAGCAGGCAACATGGCCGAGGCCTTAGACACATAAGGTTAGTGCATACACTGTAGGTGCAGACAATGACATTTGAGATTTCCGTCAATCAATACGCCAAAATGCCATTTGCAACTCTCAGTAGAAAGGCCCCATAGAATTAATGGTTCGTACTGGTCAGCTACAATTTTAGACCAGAGATCCCCGCAACTATGAGGTGATCACTTCTGTGACAAGTAAAACAGCCATTGTGAAATCTCTTGTGCCCAGAGTTGTTGCATCAACTCAAATAATCTCTGTACACAACCTTGGACTAGACATTCCATTGTCATGTATGAACACACCATTCTTCCAAACAGTGTCTCCATTTTGACACCTTGTGGCTAGTGCTGCATTAGGTCTGCCAGACATTCAACTTTCGGAGCACCAATCAGCTTTGCTGTTATCTATTTTAGATTTTCTTACCAACTTATAACTGTGTGGGGGTTTGTAGTGTATGGTAGCAACAGAACTCAAGAGCTAGACGCCTAGTGCAGGAGACGTTCATTTCTCCATTTCCTCTCCTCATTTGAATAACAACAGATAGCCACAGCTACTATTTAGCCAGCAAGCAAATCATTATATATAGAGATAGATAGAGAGATAGCTCAACCCCCTTATAACGCGGTGCTTGGGGTCCAAAGTATCACATTGCGTTATAAGTGGATCTCGTTAGAAATAATGTACAATTGTATGCAATGTACAATAAAGTATTTAAGATACCAATAATCGTGTTGTAAAGTATTCGTTAATACGAAAATTGGGAGCCACGCTTGCATCGCGTTATAAGCGGATTGGCGTTGTAACGGATCGCGTTATAATCAGTCTAATCAGTCATTTAGTCTTCAACTGCAAAGCCCCTCATTTCAGATTTTATTAGGTTAAATACTAAATATAACTGCAATTTGCTTTATTTCACATCATGTTTCTATAAAGACTTGCTTTGTCAGCTCGATTTGTAGGTATGATCTTAAGCTCCATTGTACATTTTGCCATAAAGTATCTTTCTGTATTCCTCCAATACTGTATGGGTGTAGAATCCATTGTAGAGAACTATGCTTCCGGTCCCTTTAACGCTTAATGGCTGTTACATGGATTTAACGATAAATCTATTAGTATATTAGATGTGCAGTCATTGCAGAGATGGAATATAAAGGCTACAATAACAACAATTACTTATGACCAACCATGGCTTTGACCTCCAGATTCTATCTACCCACCTACAAAAATACAGTCATTTACTGCACAATATTATGAGCTTTGGATGCTTCTTGTGACACGTGTGACAAAAAAAAAGTACGTATCCATAACTCATACAACCATAACATTAAGCAAAGTTTCATCAGGCTTATTCTCAAAAAAGGCTAGAATATATTCAGACTTCTTGTTGTAAAAAAAATAATTAAATATCCTTTGTGAGCACAGTCACATGTCTCTGCCACCCTGCTTTTCCCCATTATCTCTTAGCATACAGGGGTTCTACTGCAGCAAGGGATTCTGGGAAGTGACATGCAAATGAGCACACTGTGACCTTTTACTTCATGTCCATTTTAACATGGACCCCTATAAACTTATGCCTGCCGTATTACACAGCTTTTCAGTACAGCCTGGGTTAAAGTGCAGAGCCAGTAAACCTACTGACAGACAGCTATTTCGACCTTTTGGGTCTCATCAGTGTGAGGTTGGTTATACTGGCTTTGCAATGTAAAATGGAATTCCTATTTTTTTTTTAATGCATTATTAGAACCTTCTATCATAGTTGGAAGGAACAGACACAAGTGTCTGTCACTTCTAGGTAGACGGAGAGGTACAAGAAGCCTCCAGTTGCATGCGCTCGAAGTACCTATGAATCCACTAGTAAATCAATACGTAAATGGCCAAGTAGTTGGAGCCTAGAATGGTTGGTACTGTGATGGAAGAAATAAACCCAACACATACAATGTGGGAAACATTGAGAAGAATATAAAAATAAATTGTCTTGGTTCAAAGTAAACTAAAATAAATTGGGCTTGGTAGTGATAATAAAGGAAACAAAGTGTTGTGTTCTTGTTTCTTGCTTAATAGCAGGGAGAAATACCCCCACACGATTGCAGGATGAACCTGTTTCTTCCTGCTGTCACTGGCAGCTGCTCCATAATTTGCAGCAGGACAAAAGGCCGGAGAGCAAAATGCCCTTTTGCCTGAACCCTGCTGCGGGTCACAGCCCAGCTGAAGGGGGTCAGAAAGGGACCATGGCACGTGCCGTCTTATTTTCTAGTAGGTCTTTTTTTATTACACGATAATGCTATCTTTTAAATCGATTAACAATCAGCATACTTCAGGTCCTCTTTATGCACCAAGTAATGTTACATCAGCGTTCCACAGTCACAGTCCCAGAAACCTTTGCCATGCTGTGTGTATGAAGCAGATTTAAACCTTATGATTAAAATTATTGAATAAAATGTTCTGGCTATCATTAAAAAAACAAGCAACGTTAGACACGTGCGATCGCTTTAGGAAAGTGAGCGAATGTTACCCCTTTTTTAGAGAAAAAAGGTTGATTCGATACACGGGTCTGCCACGAGTGCGCCCCAATGCTAAAAAGTCAACGGGCATCGCATATTCATTTCATTTCGGTGACTTTCGCTTTCCAAATTCAATACAATTTAGAAAAAGAAATATGTATCAATTTGAGCCATTTCGGTAGGACTTTTGGAAGCACCCCTACATTATGCAGCACTTATCATCTGAGATCGGACTCCAAAAGACTGTTCATGGTCCCAAGGTTCAGCAAAGTATCCGGCCGCTCCTCCTTCTCTTACCGTGCACCCCAAACCTGGAACAATCTACCGGAGACTCTCACAGCCGCCACCAGTCTAAATTCTTTCAAAAATAAAGCTGTCTCACATTTTAATCTGTCTGTAACTGTTACATACGCCCATAATATATATTATCTCTAACTGTGCATGCAATGTCTTGTATATAATGTATGCCAGGATATCTTGGCTTCAGCACAGGTGGCTCAATCAGTGGCTCTGTCATTTTGATTGAGCTACCTGTACTGAAGGCGGGATATCCTTAAACCTGGCCTGTTGTTGGCCCTTGAGGACTGGAGTTTTAGTGCCACAGCCTTAAAACGGATTTAAATGCCACAGCCGAGTACTTAGAGGAGATGATATAAAAAAGGTACAGTAGCACCACAGTGTGGATGCTGAAAATCAGTCATAGAGCATGTAGCACAGCAGCACGACAAACACCCCAAGCCAGGCACAGCACAACAAAACATTAATAAGTAGTATACAACAGCATTATTTCTGTATAGCAAAAATATAGTTTGTACTGTAGTTGTGTTTGCCTGCTCATACAGGACGTAATGAATTGTAATCATATAATAATAGGTATGTATTACAGGTTGAAGAAACCTTGCACAATTGAACTTCAGCATAATTACACATGCTACCTATGGATTGTGTGTAAGGCCTGGGACACTTACCCCCTGCATCTGTCATCAGCGCGGCTTTAGCAGCTGCTTCCGCACGCTTCCGCATGCGTGCGGAGGCTCAGGTATTTTGGAGAGACAGGCAAATTTAAAATTTGCCGCTCAGGGAAGCGGAGGAGCGGTCACGTGACCGCTCACATCCAATGGGAGCGATGGACTAGCCCCGCCTCCCGAAACGCCTCCCGACACGCCTCCGGCCTGCGTCCGCCCCGCCTACGCACCGCCCCCAAAGCGCGCTCACTGCCTCGCCTACCAGGACACAAAAAAGCTCCAGTTTGAGCAGGCGAGGCAGAGCAGGAGCGCTGATCAGCGCGAACCCGAGGCACCATGCCCGAGGCCTTATTCTGATTGCCTCTTCTTGGGATGGCCACTGATCTATGCATGGACGAAGGAGCCACCGGATTCCTTGCTGAACCTTGGGACCATGAACAGCCTTTTGGAGTCAGATCTCAGGTGATGAGAGCTGCGTGTGGTAGGGGCGAGGAGCCTGTTCAGATAGGTGGGTATTTTGCCCAGAAAGTATTTGAAGGCAAGACAGGAGAGATTAGCTTTGCGCCTAGACTCAAGCGATGGCCAATCTAGTTCTTAGAGCATTTTGCAGGGATTTGTGTTGTAGTTACATTGTAGGACAAAGCAACGTATTGAGTTGTAGAGGGTGTCTAGATTGCAAAGTGACTTACTGTATATACCTACTCTACATATAAATAACAAATCATTATAATAGCCTAGGACTCATGCAGAGCTGCATACTCTGCCACTTATGTGAAATCAAAAAGTAGCACAATTTTCCATTGAAAGCCTGAAAATTGTTTTTCCCATTGTAATCTTCCAAATAGCAACTTCAGTAGTTGGGAAAGGAGGACACAGCTTTAAAGTAGCAATCCTGGCTGCTCATTACCTAAAGCTGATTGTGTTGCCTCCACCCCCCATCCCTGAGATACAGTATTAGTACTGTGTTTGGTCTGGTTTGCACACGAGAATGGTGGGGATCTACAAACATGTCCAGTAGGGTCACCAATGATGAAAACATGTAACATTATCTAATGACGATATTGACCACCAGAGGGAGCCCCTGGCTCTTAGGTTCATAGGGTTTCCCCAATTTAATAATAACAACTTTAATTCATATAGTGGTTTTCCCACAACTGCAGTATAGTGCACAGTATGTAGCAAAGTAAATAGAAATTATTACAGACACAATCTATGTTTTTGGTGTCTGAGGCACAGGGAGATAAAGTGACTTACTTTCCCAAGGTAACAGGGAGCCGACACCAGGAATTGAACCAGAGTTCAATTGAACTCAGTGTTGACAGAGACAGTGTCGTTACTCACTGAGCCACTCCTTGGTTCGCCTTGGTCTAACCCCTGGCTCACTATTCCAGAATCGAGGGGATGGGTCTCTAGATGTTGGGGGACCTCCGATGAGTTAAGCAGTCGGTGAGGTTAGATTTTCCAAAAAAATGATTACTATATACCTGGGATTGCTGCTTTGAATCAGAGCTATTTCTTGTGTACACTACAATGAACTCTGTTTCAGTAATACCACAGTTTCTCATCTATCAAAGCCAAATACTAGTTACGTATCTTGGTGGAACACCACAATAGGCATATATATTATTACACGGTTGATTAGAGAAATGCAAATGTTTTCAAATTTGCGTTGCAACGTTTTTTGAAGTTCTCTCATTAGTGTAATATTTTCCCCCAAAAAAATTGCATGAAATTGCACAATGCTCATAATTTCTCCAATGTTACAGAACGCGCAGTGCGTACAGGGTCACATGACCTCGGCAATTTACTTTTAATGTTTCACGCACACACAAAAACTGCACATTGTACCCGGTTTGCGAACCTCAGCGAAAAAAGTGCACATCTCCACTGTTGATCCTCAATTATGGCATCTGTGCGCAAACTGGGGGGCGCTCCTGCCATTTTCTTGGGGGGGGGGGGCGGCCCTTACAGAGGCCCCAAACTCTTCCCCAAAGCATTTAAATTAAATGCCGGGGGATCGCGCAAGGCCTCTGTAACTCCCTTACCTGGTCTCCGGTGACGTGTCGCCATGGCAACGTGATGTCACATGACACCGGAGACAAGGTAAGGTGGGTGGGAGCGAGAAGGGGGGGGGAGAGCAGGTAGAGGCATGCAGGGGGAAAAGTTTGTGCACCCCTGTGTTAGGCCACATATAATTCCAATGTTAGCTTGTGTGGCAACTACTGTATATGGCTGTATTGTATATTTGTATGTATGTTTCTATTTCTAGAACGCCCAGCAGATATGATTCGTACAAACATTACAATACAGGGACAACAATAATACGTGTGGGATAAGTGCATCGAGACAAGTTTTTTTTTTAACATTGACAGAAGGAGTCTCTGCCCAAAGAGCTTACAATCTAATCAGCATGTGTGGAGACGAACAGAAACCGTAGGAGTAAATTTGAATGCATTGGTTAGAGTGGGTCTGAGAGCAAACTCTAGTCTGTGTTCATTCCAGCAACATCATTTATTTTTTGGGGGTATTTTAGAATAGGAAGCTTTTTTCCCCCCCCATTGAAGCTTTCAATTCTGCATTAGTCCTTGAAAACATTCAAAGTACTTGCCTAAAATGTAGTAAAGTGATACACAGCCGTAGTTAAAAGCCCAGCACGTGATCTTTCTTTGACACTGGATGATAATGTACCTTTATTGATCTCTTTTACTAAATGTAATCAAATGTTAAAAGAAAGTAGTCTCGATAAATTAAGCGGAAAAACACCCATTAGTTGATGATACTAAAGATGATGCTATTATTAGCAAATTGATGATTATGGCAGCATTATTAGTGAATTGATTATTTGAGGTGCAAGTTTTCATCGCCAGAGATGAATCTTTTTCAGGTCATTGATAAATCCCTATGAAGTGAAAAAGTAAGATCAGTGTTATGCAGCGATAAAGAAATAGGTTAATATCATTTGATATCTTCCTTAGGGCAGACAGCAAAATGTAACAATCATTAATTGTTGTATGTTCTATTTAATAGAACATGAATTTAAGTATCACTGCTATTACTTGGTAACTTGTAGAAATGCCGTTGATTTGACACACTGAATACCATTTAATAGTCATTTTATTCATAACACATGTAACATGAAAGAAACTAGAAAATGGTAACCACCGTGTCACACATGGCTGCGTCATATATATATATATCTATATATATATATATATATATATATATATATATATATATATATATATATATATATATAGATATATATATATATAGATATATATATATTTTAGTGGGTCTGATACTTTATTGTGTTTGCTGCCAGACGGGCCTGCGACGCATTGTAGAACAATGCCTAAAAAAACTGTATATTTGATCCGAATGGCGCCAACATGTTCCCAGGCGTAGTACAATGTGGAAGGGCGAATAATACCATTGTATGACAACTAGAGTACAAATATGTTGAGACAAACTGAGACAGTAGGAAGGAAGTCCCTGACCCAAAGAGCTCACAATCTAAAGATATCCACTTTGGATCGGTACAGCCTCCCAAACCACAAGGGATTATAAAGAGACGCTCATCATATCCAAGCGCACAGATACGACAGCAGTAATCACTATATACTGCCACTATACAAAGAATTTCACGCGTTGGCGATAAGCGACCCTGCAACATGAAAGACAGAACTCACAGGAAGTTAGTTTTGCCATGAGCCCATTACAAGGCAACATGCATTGAACTCATAACATTACAGGAGAAAAGTACAATGATCACAAAGGATAAATGCAATACAACCAATTTCATGTTTTATTTTTTTTTTAAAACAACTTTTTTTTTTTTGTTACTGTCTCATAGCTGCTGGGTTTTTGTTACTAGAGAGAATGACACAAGAAACATTTATTTCATTCCACACAATAATTCACCACAATCAGAGAGAGCACAGTAAGGGCAGCACCATCTCCCAGCTGCTGATTACATCAATGGTTTGCAGCACAAATTCAATTTTATGATGTTAATCTCAGTCTGTCACTCAGACATTTTCTCTGAGGGATATGATTTTTCTCTGGATTTCATTTTGAGAATGATTTTCTTCTTCTGCAATCAATAAAGATATGTTTTCATCAAACGACTCTATCTTGGCAGAATTCAATTGGCCGTTTCAATCCCTTTTGCTGACACAATATTAATTAAAGTGGTTTATGTTGCATCTAAAGTGGAAAATAGGGCACTGAAGCAGCAGAGAATCTAAACACATTTACCCCACACATGATCACCCCACAAACCTTTTTCACTGACTGTCCCGCACCTCTGGAATGCCCTTCCCCTCAGTACCCTCTCTATCCACCTTTAAGACCCACCTTAAGACACATCTGCTTAACAAAGCATATGAATAGCACTGGATAATCCTGGACACATGATGCATAAAGCTTGGCCCCCTGCAGATGCACTTACCAGAACTCCCTCCTACTGTCTCTGTACGTTCTCCCTACCTACCAATTAAACTGTAAGCTCCTCGGGGCAGGGACTCCTCTTCCTTAATGTTACTTTTATGTCTAAAGCACTCATTCCCATGATCTGTTATTTATATTATCTGTTATTTATTTGATTACCACATGTATTACTATTGTGAAGCGCTATGTACATTAATGGCGCTATATAAATAAAGACATACATACATGATCACTTCATACAAAACAGCGGCATAACCCTCCTTTCCTGTAGAAAACCTCCACACAGTGTTTGTTGTTCTAAGAAACAACCCAGATCTTAGCTTATCAAAGGCTTCTCAACTCCAGTCCTCAAGACTGCCCAACAGGTCAGGTTTGTAAGATATCTCTGCTTCAGCACAGGTGGCTCAATCAGTGGCTCAGTCAAAGACTGAGCCACTGATTGAGACATCTGTGCTGAAGCAGGTACTGATTGAGCCACCTACACTGTAGCAGGTACTGATTAAGCCACCTATGCTGTAGCATGGACCGATTGTATCCCTGCTTCAGCACAGGTGGCTCAAACACACATACCCAGCAAGCTCTCAGAAACCCCCCAAAATTACCACAAATTATATATATATATATATATATATATATATATATATATATATATATATATAAAAGTGTCAAAAGGAGTGCTACTCGGCGGGTCTAATTGTATAAAACAAGAAACAAAGAAGTCCAGAGCAACATCCAATGTGACAAAAATACACACTGAAATACCTATATATCTCTTGAAAACGGGGTAATTTAGTTAACCCTTTGGCCAAAGCGTGTAAGCCTGAGAACCACTTTCAAGGCATGACCATAATATCGCAGGTCCTAACACTAACTGATTAAGCAGGGATAGCCTGAAAACCTGACCTGTTGGGCGGTCTTGAGGACCGGAATTGAGCACGACTAGCTTATGGTAAAGAAAAATTGACATTGTCTGAGGTATACTAAACAAGTCACTTTCAGTATTTTATCTTTAGTCATAATGTACAGTACGTACTGTATGACAATATTTTTCTTTTACATTTTCATTTCTTTGTCTTTTCTTTCCTCTTTCTTTCTTTCTTTCTTTCTTTCTTTCTTTCTTTCCCTTCATTTGATGAATTTCCTATTTAATGTTTCATAACCCAGCCAAAATGTCTTAATGCTGTGACTCACTGCTGCATTCCTCCCACATTTAGTTGCAATCTACTGTATCAACAAGCTTGTAATGAAAGAAGCACAAATTGTATAGTCTGTATTGGTCTGCTTTTCTCAGCCATTTGGGCCTTAATGGTGTAATCCCAACAATATCCTACGTGTGTTTATTTTAATAAATCAGTTCTGTAGTATTAGATAATACTTACTACTTTTTTTTTTTAAATTCAACTCTTAATGCCGTTGTTAATGAGATGTCATATAATGAGCATCCTTTGATTTCTATAGCAGGTTTTAGCCACTTCCCCAGCAGTGCAAGATCTTTGCAACACTTTCCTGTTTGTGATAATTTGTTGCCAATTTTCCCAGCAGTTTGAGCTACAAAAGGTAACAATAGATAATGTTACCTTAGTAATATAAGAATACATTGTAGCTGCTGAGTTACACAGGGCGCAGGATGGATTGAAACTGAAAGGCAGCCATTTGGTGAACCTAGGGAAGCAAGATCTTTGCTGATCGATCATGGGAGAATGAATCGTACGGCAGCTAAGGTAATTCGTTTTCAATAAAAGGTAATCAAAGACTTCATATTTTTTTTTTTTTTTTTTAAAGTGCCGCTTGGACTGCCTCTTTAATGCACACGTGTGACCTGTTCATATCCATGTAAAATGAATACGCTGTATTCTATAATGATGTTGATTATCTTTATATATTACTGTCTCAACCATTTTCTTTCATATAGAAAGAAATGTAAGTTTAGTATGTTTTTTTTCACAAATACCCTTGCATTGTATACCAAGCCATGAACAATAAACAGAACAGACTCTATTTTTTCATACCACTTAGATTGTAAGCTCTTTAGGGCAAGGACTACTTTTCCTATTGTTTTGTCTGAAGCATGTATTCCCATTGAGTTATAATATTATGTCATGTGTATTGTAATGTGCTATATAAATAAAGACACACACGTTTCCGACTCCTATTTTAAGATAATTGATTAACAGTTTAATTATCCAAAGACTGCCCTGAAAGTTATCAAATAAGAGAGGCTATTGCTTTAACAAACTACAGATGAAAATCCAACACAGTGCTAAATCCATATCCAACATGTGGTCCTGTGTAAAATAGCTACAATATAGACATTATTCTTCACTATTTCTCATAGAACAAACTTTTCTGGATTCTCTTTGTACCTGTCACATATTCATTCTCAGCAGGTTCATTAGAGAAACCATTTAGCCAAAGCGTGTTATTGTTTGAGATAACTCAATTTTTAGCAACAAGGTATATATATATATATATATATATATATATATATATATATATATATATATATATATATATATATATATAGAACGTACCTTACAAGATGTGGTGTAGGCTTGCTCTCCTCATACCTCAAGCTGTCACTAACTCATTTAACAAAAGAACCTGATGATCAAGCTGCTAGTGTTTTGGGTTACACTAGAGTAAGACCAGTCGTGTTGTAAGGATAAAC
This sequence comes from Ascaphus truei, assembly GCF_040206685.1. Taxonomy (NCBI): domain Eukaryota; kingdom Metazoa; phylum Chordata; class Amphibia; order Anura; family Ascaphidae; genus Ascaphus; species Ascaphus truei. Next base: position 17,181,218 of record NC_134500.1, read on the forward strand.
ATAGGTAGCATCGAACCCAAAACAAGGAGAGGGAGAAAACATTAACACTTCTTTCACATGGTTAGCAGTGCAGTTCTGTTCATTAGTAGCTTCATTAAATACATTTTAAAAAAAAGGCTCCCAAGACACCGAAATCAATCTGTGCATAGAATATTTGCTTATGTAAGTCTACTTTGCCATGTGTTAAACTCAAAGAATAAAGAGCTGGTTTGTAAATGTAATAGAGGAAAGAATAGTATTTACTGTAAACATTGCACACATTATTTATGTATACACACCGTGATCTGTATACTTGCTCATGTTGGACTGGGACTGCAGTGCTACAGAACTGCTTTGTATAAATTACTAATATAGAATTAAGAGGATGGGGGGCCTTTGCAATCACATTTAAGCCTAGTCAGGCATTTTTTCCTAGTCTCTAGTGTAGGAGTGGCCAACTCTGATCGCAAAGGGCCACCAACAGGTCAGGTTTTTTTTTATTACTTGAATTTTTTATTGCTCTTTTTAATTTTTTTTTAATAATAATAATAATAGTATGTTCTTGTATAGCGCTGCTAGTTGTACGCAGCGCTTTAAAGAGACATTTTGCAGGCACAGGTCCCTGCCCCATACAGCTTACAATCTATATTTTTGGTACCTGAGGCACAGGGAGATAAAGTGGCTTGCCCAAGGTCACAAGGAGCTGACACCGGGAATTGAACCAGGTTCCCCTGATTCAACTCTCAGTGCCAGTCAGGGTGGTTAAAAACTGACGACAGAAATACACAGTAAAATACTTATATATTCTCTTGAAATAGGGTCATTTAGTTTAACCCTTTGGCCAAAGCGTTGTAAGCTTGCGAGCCACGTCAAGGCAGACACCTGTTCGCAAGTCCTAACACTACCAGATAAAATACTAATATACCTCTATTAGGATTAAAATTCTCATTTTCCTCTATTAGGAGGGAGAAAGACCACAATGGGTCTATATCCAGCAGAATGAGGAACTTGCAAACTAGGGAAGTGGGGAGGGGCGGGCTTAAAACCTGGGAAGGAGGAGCCACTAACCTCCACCAGCTGGAACAGCTGAGAATGGGTTAACAAAACACAGAACCCCAGCAAGCTCTTTTTGGGAACCCCTGAGCCCCCACAAAATATATATATATATGTGTCAAAATGGAGTGCAATTGAGCGTAGCACTCCATTTTGACACATATACATATATATATTTTGTGGGGGCTCAGGGTTCCCAAAAAGAGCTTGCTGGGGTTCTGTGTTTGGTTAAAAACTGAGCCACCCTCTCCCAAAAGGGAACGAACGAACGAACGAAAGAAAGAAAGGAGGGTGGGGGGTACATTGATACATACAATCTGGTAGTGACACAATTGGGGAGGATTAGGGAAGGAGCTAAGGGGACAGCATTTGTACATATATAGTACAGTGGACAACAGTTTAAATACATCATAAAACACACTGTTCAGAATTTTTTTAGTCTAAATATGGGGATATACCTGCGGGGGGTGTTTAGGCCCTTGGTGTTTTGGGACAACAGGTCAGGTTTTAAGGATATCCCTGCTTTAACGCAGGTGGCTCAGTCTGTGACTAAGCCACTGCTTGAGCCACTTGTGCTGAAGCAGGGATATCCTGAAAACCTGACCTGTAGGTAGCCCTTGAGGACTGGAGTTGGCCACTCATGTTCTAGAGTATAAAAACTGATTTTTTTTGTAGGAAGTCAACAACATGACACAGCTTCATTATAGTGTATAGTTGCGATATGAAACAATTTCTGCAGATACTGTAATAGAGGGGGTCTTAACTTCAGTCCTCAAGACACCCTCAACATGTCAGGTTTTAAGGATATCCCTGCTTCAGCACAGGTGGCTCAATCAGTGGCCACCCCTGCTCTAGTGCATGAACGTTTATTCACCACTCTTGCACCATGTTAGTAAGCTTGCCATTAGGGAGCGGTTACCTGTGGCCCAAATTATAATGGGATATGTCGAATTCCTTATCAGGGGCTGTCAATGTTGTCCCTTTTCTTGCCATGAAAACTCTGTAGTCTGATCTGATGTAAGATCCTCAGACTAATGATCAGGAGTCCAATGTTAACAGGATTAAACACTTTTCTTATATACAGTATGGCATAGACATAATGTAAGTTAAAAAAGTGCTGAACATTCAGCTTTTTACATTAATTCCACTAATACATGTTTTATTAGGTAAATAAATAAGACAAATCTGTTTTCACTGCCTAGAATTGTTATTATAGTAGTTTAATTTAGACTAAATCCTATTTAAAACAACGTCTACATTTCGATAATACATTTGTAATGTTTGCATGAGTTGATTGGCGAAGTGTCACTGCCCCCTCTGCAATGACAGGGCTGTAAACAGCACACATCCACCATCGCTTTTAACCTCTCCGGCAGTGAAAGGAGATCTGGTTATATTAATGCTTTATATCTCTTTTTCTTTTTAAAGCCCGACATTAGAAACAGTGTATAAACAATAATAGACCGCACTCTAAATAATGAATAAAAAATCATGAAGTACAGGGTGCAAACGGAACAAAGTGGGCCCAAAGAACCCCACTGCAGATCGTATAAACCAAAACAAGGGCTCCAGCACACAATGATTAATAGAGAAAACGAAAGAGTCACGGAACAAGCCAAAAATGTAATAGCGGTAATAATAGAACAATAGGTATCACACAAATATGGAAATGCTACACGACTATAAATGCAGAATATATGGATCTTAAAAAGCACAAGAGTAGGGGGGAGAGACACAGGGAAGGGGAGTGGGGGAGAGACACAGGGAAGGGGAGTGGGGGAGAGACACAGGGAAGGGGAGTGGGGGAGAGACACAGGGAAGGGGAGTGGGGGAGAGACACAGGGAAGGGGAGTGGGGGAGAGACACAGGGAAGGGGAGTGAGGGAAAAAACACTAAAGGAAAAACTGCAAACAAATAAACATAGAATAAGACAATGGGGGAGGGTAAGAGGGGCAACGTTTCAGGGTAACAACCCTTTCCTCGGGCCCGTTCCCTTGGGTCCAACGGAACCACAAAGTACTTCCCTTAACCCTATCCCCCCCCCCTACAAGACACAAAATAGCCAAATAAGAATTAGCTCAGAATCAAGCCCTGGTCAAAAGTCCACAGTATATGCAAGAGTGTATACAAACTCAAACCATCCTTTAAGTGGGATTATCAGGCTTCTGTCCTCTCTGATTCAAAGGTGGCACCGATATTAGAAACCTACCAGGGGTACGTGAGGACTGCACCGGTCACTTTGAGATTATCTTGGGTTGATCACCATTCCACTACTTTTAAACATAGTGCTACTGAAGCCAGACATACACACCTGAACTCACCCATGCATCCCTGCCATCTCTTCCCCTGTAAATGGTGTTAACCTTCTGATCTAATACTCACTAACCTTAAAACTAACCCCACAAGTTAAGCATCCGAACAGCCTGCACTCATGGTTACTATCCCACACTCGGCCACTCCTACCACCCATTGTGGCCAAGCACTGCCATACACAGCACTTATCCCCTCACCTGCTGTCTCTGTAAATCCCCCATCAAACATCTTAGATTGTAAGCTCTTCGGGGCAAGGATTTCCTTTCCTATTGTCTGATTTTACTGCACTTACTGTATTGACATACAATACAATACAGTCTGCATAGAACAAACTAGACCCATTCTTTACAAGGTCTTCAGTATGATTTATCAGTTGATGGAACCAAATTCCCTTTGTACTGCACAGTGTTGAAAGCTGGGCGACAGCTCCCTCTGTACAGGATTGGAATGTCAGGAGACACTGGCCAGTTATTTACTTGTAGTATTGCTGCCTCTTTGTTTTCCTGCAGAGGTTTACAGTTCTTATACGGAATCTGAAATAATGAATTATGACATCACCGCCGATCAATAAATATAATTGCATTGTTTCTCTCTAGAAAGCATTTCCCAGTAGGGGCTTTACATTGCAAGTTCAGGACACAGTGTCACTCAAAACTATACGCAGAGCAGCACCAAATGGCTAGAGCCACTCGTGTGCCGAGAAATTTTAGTGCATGACAAAGGGACAGGTGGGAAACTATTTAATTATGTGGGTCTCATTGACCACATTTACGCAGATTTTTTTTTTAAAGTAAAGATTTAATAAAATAGACCAAAATCTCATTTTTTCTTAAATATGTGTTGTAATTACATATACAAACTAAAACCTAGTGAGTATAGCTATCAATAAACAGCATATGTTTTAGTGTGCGTTTCATCATTGCTTTACATACAGTATCTTCTCTTACTTCTCAACCTCCACCTACTCTCTCACTGACTTTTAGTATTTGCTTAATGGAAATGTTCAATATCAAATTCAAGTTTTTCGGGCAACGGTGATTAATGAAACAGAAACGAATAATCATTGATATGTTAATGGTTTCTTTATGTTTAGAGAGCAGCAAAAAACTACATACATTGATTATGAATCTGTTAGAAATAGTGCTGGATTACCTTCCTGAATGGGTATTCACACTTACCTGCCTTATTTAAATTTGATTGGTTGGGATATAAATAATTTTTTTCAGCGCTGAGTATACTGGCATTTTATTTACCTACAAGAACGCCACTGGTTACATGACTGTATACTTTCATATACAAAATCAATTGCAAAGAACTTTGTATCCGCAGCTGCATTTAATCTGAACCCCTTGAGTGCACATCTGCGTCGCCCCAAAGTCGAATGCCTGATGGGGCTTCCCAACTGCTGCTCCCTTCTGGACAGGACCAGCATGCTAAGGGTAAACATTTTCTTGTACTTTGTGGAACGTCAACCCAACCCACTGGAATGGTAATGAGCCAAGAGTACAAATAACGTTGTATTCACAGCTGCATTCATTCTGAACCCCTTTAGTGTACAGCTGCGTCGCCCCAAAGGCAGACAGCCTTTGGCGCAGCCGAATGGCAGGTAACGGGTGTGAGCCGTTTGCTGCCATTCGCTGATGTTTAAGCTTCTCTATTTCAATCTGAAACTCACCAGCCCTTTATCCCCTGTACCCAATTTTCCATCTCTATCTGCCTAAGAAATGTCTGTGAATTCACTGTATAACCCCTGTTCTTTTAATGTAACCATGTGTTTTTATAACTCTGCGCCCAGGACATACTTGAAAACGAGAGGTGTAACTCTCAATGTATTACCTCCTGGTAAAACATTGTTAAAAATAAATAAATTACTGCGTACACTGGTAACCTACCCTGCTTTAAAAAACTTTACATTTTTTTTTAGGTAGGTTGTTTGTGGAGATCTGCAACGCTTTTGCCTAAGTTTCCAAAATAGGTGAAATTTGCACTTTTTCCACGCTAAATCAATCAGGTTCAAAAGACAATTGTCAAATTAAAGGACCAGAGAGAGAGAGAGAGAGAGAGAGAGAGAGAGAGAGAGAGAGAGAGAGAGAGAGACCATCTCAGCTACAGTGTGTGGTGTCCCGCAAGACTCTGTTCTGGGGGGCACAAGCTGAAGGTTCGCTTAGGGTGCCAAATACCTTTGCACAGGCCCTGGATATGATATACATTATATGGTTGCCAGGTGTCCATTATTGAACTGGACTGTCCTGTATTTGGACACACTGGCCAGTAAAACATGAGAGTTAATACTGGACATGTATGTGTATACTGGTATTACCTCTCTGGACATACAGTAGTGACCTGACTGGCTTGGGGGGGCCGCAGGATTTCCCTGAGCAGGGAGAGAGCGGGTCTGTTGCTAGGGGGCTGGGCAGTTTCCTTCATCCTGGTTGGCTGTTGCTGGATAATGCAGCCAATCAGGAGGATGTTTCAGGAGCCTGGGGATGGGACCAAGGAGAGGAGGAAACAGCATGGAGCAGTGAGGGGGGGTGTCTTGAGTGTGTAGCACCTTTCACCATTGTGTCTCATATTTTTGGAGAAGCCACCTGGCAACCCTATAGACATGGCTATACTTAATATAATGATAATGGTGTCCATTTGTAAGAATCAAAAGAAAACAGAAAGCTTGCATATAAATGACTCTCCAGAACAGAAATTTACAGCCCAATTTCAAGGGTGAAACACTCGATCAAAAGTCTGGGAATTAAAGTCAAATTTGACGAAAAGTTACTTTTTTGCATTAATGGGAACTTAACCTTAACCTTTAACCAATGAGAAGTTCTTTGGGATTGACAGGCTTCATGTTTATAGTATAAACATATCTGTAGCTAATGCTTTGACTATTGTGTTTTTGCATCATTTTCCTCTAAACAGATAAAATAATGAATCACTGTGCTGCTCCTCTACCCAACTGAATAGGAGCCTTTACGCCGGTAATGCGAAAAATCCAACAGTTACTGTGATTATTACACTGACAATCCTCAACATTAAAGAAGTCACCAAACATAAGCCTATGAACTGCTGCACTGAATTGAACCTACCATTGTTTAGTACTTTCGAGATCTGGATTGTTCTTACAATCCCTTTTCAAGGTCATTTCTGTTTGGTAATGTGTACAAGGCAACCAAAATAATCTGAGACACACACCGTCCTTTTCTTATAAACAGTGTGCCTGTTTGAGATTGGCAACCGTTAACACCAACACTAATTATACCCTTTGCGGGCAATTAACCTATTTTTACTTTAACAAGACAGGCTAACGAGTGATTGGGCTAGTGAAACAAACCGTGGGGAACTATTAACAATGTAGGGAATACGTTTGGAAAAGTCACATAACTAGCATTACATGCTGATTGTGCTTGTCAAGCGTACTTAGTATACAAGTCATTTTTTCACAAATAGTTTGGCAAATGTATGATCCTCTGCAGATGGCTGTATTACAGCAATAGAACAAAATATATTGCGGGATATATATATATATATATATATATATATTAGAAGATCTGTTTCCCATGTGAATAATCAAACCATTGTAAACACAGAAAGACTTTAGCTAATTTGGATAATAAGATTTCTTTGTTATGTCAAAACTTCAGTGTGTGTGTATATATATATATATATATATATATATATATATATATATATATATATATATATATATATATATGGGACCATGTTAAATGGTTTTGAAGCAAAAGGTGGCACTGTGTACTCATTTGCATGTCATTTCCCAGAATCCTTTGCTGCAGTGGCAGCGCTGTGTGCTGGGTGATAATGGTGAAAGGCAGGGTTGCAGACCAGTCTAAGACATGTGAATGTGCTCACAAGTGATATTATTTATTGGCTATATGCAATACGGTGGAGGTCTTTTGTTGCCTTTTTCACCCACCATAACTTAAAATGTATACACGCACGCACACACGTACGTACGCACGCACACACACACACACACACAGCAGCAGCAAAGAAATCACACAATTGCCTGTCATGTATATTAATAAATAGATCCTTCATATTCTATTTTTTGCCATCAGAATTTCCTCTTGAATTCTGTGTGCAATCTTGACTAAGTGAATTGGACAGTTCCTCCTTAATCATTAATAGGGAGAACATTCTACCAGAGAACCTGTCACATACATTTTAGCAGAATTTGACACAAAGGGAAGGGCACTGGCAGAGATTTGCTGTAATTGCATCTCACTTCTTGGGAGGCATTACATTCTCTGTCAGGGCTTTAAGCAGCACCATGTTATATACCATGGGAGGGGGTGGGGATAAAGCCATGCCATGAACAAACCACACAACTGTGTTAGTTTATATACCTTCACTGCTAAAGGGACCTACAGAACACTAGGATGTAGGTGTTGGTTGTGTTTGACATTTTTAAATGTACAGGTATAGTAAATAAAGATGACCATTTATAGTACATGTCGGCAATGCATGCAGAGGTAATGACAGTAGACTTGCGTTTGAGAAAAGTAAACGTAGGCTTTTATTCAGCCAAAGTTCAGCAATAGAAAATACAGCTTTTCCTCTACCACAGTTCAGCAACAAAAAAACCCACAGATTTAGCAAGCAAACGTTTATATACTGTACATCACACTCGCACTCACACTTCAGGCCTAGTGTCCGTCTACAAACCAGAAACAGGCAACAGTGAGCTGTATGCTGCCTGCCTTTTAAACTTTAGCAGCCCAGCTGAGCGCGTTGACCCTCCTGCCTCCTCCAGGCACAAATTAACCCCTTCATGACAATCACCCAACAGCCCAAGCTGTTAGTAGCAGTTCACAACAGTTGCTGTGTAACAGTATACAACAACGATTGCCACCAGGGGCGCCAATAGTGCTGTCAGTTGGGCCCAGTCAGAGGTTGGGCCCAACTTCTTTGTCCGGCTGGCAGTTCTATTGTTGCCGCCAGGCCCTGGCTCTCCCCAGCAGCGGGCCACCCTCACTGTCCCGCACTGTGCGGGCCTCCCTCTGACACCTGGGTGCGCCGGAAGCTGGGCCCAGCTTCCGGTGCGCACCGGCATTACAGAATGGCCCAGCACGAGAGAGTGAGGGAGGTCCACACAGTGTGGGAGAGCCGGGACCTGAGACCATCCCTAAGGTATGTGTGTGTTTTGTATTATTCGGGGTTGGGGGGGGGGGGTTTGTAGGTCGAGCCCAACTGCTTTGTCCGTCAACCGGGCCCTGGCTCTCCCCAGCTGCGGGCCTCCCTCACTGACCTGCACAGGGCCTCTCTCTGACATTGGTGCGTGTATCGGCATGGGAGGCCCGGAGCGGGAGAGTGAGGGAGGTCTGTACAGCATGGGAGAGCCGGGCCTGAGACATCCCCAAGGTAAGTGTGTTTTGTATGTATTTGAAGGGTTGGGGGGGGGGGGTTGTATGTATTTGGGGGTTGTATGTATTTGAAGGGTGGGTGTGTTTTCTATATGTATTTGTAGGGTAGGGGGTTTGTAAGTATGTGGGGGGGTTGGTTGTATTTGGGGGATGGAAGGGTTTTGGATGTTTTTGGGGGCAGGAGGGGGGTTTGTATGTATTTGTTGGGTTGGCTGTATGTATTTTGTATTGTATTGTATGTCTTTATTTATATTTGTGGGGGGTTATTATTGTCGGGGGGATTGTGTGTATGTGATCAGGGGGAGGAGGGAATGAGTGTGAGGAAGAGGGATTAAAGGAGCAGGATTGAGGGAGAGGGGGTGGTTGATGGAGGGTGGGGGAGAGTGAGAGGAAGTGTAAGAAAGGGAGTGAGGGGTGAGTAAGGGAGACAGAGTAAGGAAGAGGTGGCCGAGAAATACATGGGAAGAGGGGAGAAATAGGTGTGAAATGGGGGAGGGGGCTCGCAACATGGGGGGGGGCAGTCGAAACTCTAGTCCTGGGCCCCCGGAAATCTGTTGGCAGCCCTGCTTGCCACAACCATTCTTTAAAACATGATAAAGAGAAGCACAATCAGTAATATATGCACAAACTGAATTAGAAACCAAGGAAGCCTGCAAACCTTGACAACCCTAATTAGCTGTTAAAAACATGGTTGACAGATGTCAGCATACTGAGAAATGAGACAACATTAACTCAGATTACATCAGTCCAAAAGTGACACAGAGTGAGGATTTATTGTATTGTCGTAGGTATAATGCTATGAAATATTGAGGAGAAATGTCACGTTTCTTGTCAAAAAAGCTGTTATTTTGCAAAGATAAACTACATGCTTGAGCACCGTTGCCCATACTCTCGGATATTTGGGAACGTGGAAGATTAAATCACTGCCTTGATTACAGTAGGTGTCGTATAACCAATTAACAAAGGATAAATTGGACGAGGAATTTCTTGAATGCTTGTATTTAGGCCATATAGAGTACTTTATTTATTGCACAGTTAAAAACCTACGCATGGTACAATCAGTAAATAACCTATACATTATGAGATTAGAGAAAGCTAAATGTAACTGTCAACATGAAATTTACCTGCTCAAAAACATCAAATGAAACCCGTATCTATACAACCTACAACTAAAATAATGAATAAACATACGTGGGTGTTACGATAGAGCCTTGCAAATATTGTTTTTGGTTTAATGTGTCCATGTTGAAGTTTGCTAGTAAGTAAGCGAGGAAGGAGGTTTGCAAGAGGAACCCAACACAACGGCTTTACAACCAATGATGGCAAGGGTGGGGAGATCGGTGGCAGATATTCAAAGGTGTTATTGTTATCGAAATGGGGAAAGCTTCAAAGTCCCTCATTTAAATTCATTGAAAGCAGAGACCAAAGGGTTACTAAAATGACGACAAAAACAACTTTATTTCATATAGCGCTTTTCTCCCAATGGGACTAAAAGCGCGTCACAATTTAGTACGCAGCACACAGCACATAGACCTTTTTACACAGTCTCTGCCCAGATGAGCTTACAATTTATGTTTTTGGCACCTGAGGCACAGGGAGTTAAAGTGACTTGCCTAAGAAATTGACACTGGGAATTGAACTAGGTTCCCTATATTCAAACTCAGTGTCATTGCTTACAGAGTCAGTGACTTTTACTCACTGAGCCACTGCTTCTGCCCTTCACTAAAATAGTTTATGCTATGAACAACTTTTGGTGGTATTGTACAAATCTTTAAACTGTAAACATACATGAGCGTCATAATGTAAAAATGATTAGCATGGCGCTGACAGATAGTAGGAATTATATTTCACACTCAAGTTTAACAAGGGGTCCATTACATTGTGTACCTATGTCCAGGGATTTATTCCGAATATGATAACGTCAATACAGACAATCTACAGTAATACTCGATGAGAGATATTAGTTATGTTAGGCACGCTGATTACATTTGAAATGAAATAATTAATCCTATGCCAGACTCTACAACTGTCTGTAGCTAGGGATCGCTAACAAATGAGTGTCAGGTCACACCCAAAAAGGCCAGTTAGGTCTGAATTTACTCTCTCTCAGATCAAATGATTTTGCGGTTAAAGAATTTGGGTTTGAGACACATAAGGGGAGAAGCAACATTGTTTACACTTTGTGTGTGTGTGTGTGTGTGTGTGTGTGTATCTCATATCTTCAACCCAAGACTGCCTGGGGGGACCTATTCCAAATAATTTAAGGTGCCTCTTTGTAGGAGACATGTGCAGAGCTACAACCAAGGAGACATATTTTTGGGAAATAAACCATGGCTTTTATTCAACCTGTAGCTTCAAACAATACATATTAAAGAAAACAACCAAATAAACAAACATCCTATCCCTTTGTAAGGGCCAACTCACTTTCCCAGTCCCTATCTGCCGGGCTCGGAGGATAGTCCTCTTGCCAACCTATGACCCCAAAGTCCAAAGAGGTACCTGTAAACAGTAGGCTCTTTATGTCAGTCTCTGGGTTGTGTCCGTTGGGGGGCCACTTGAGGTGGGTTCCAGGGTCCGCTGCACCCTGGAATAGAGGGTCTGGCTTCTGGGTATCTTGCTGGCAACACAGTCCTTCTGTGCTCAAGACAACTGTTCCTGTGAGTCTCTTGCTGGCAACACAGCCCCTATGTGCGCAAGAGATCACTTGCAGTTTAAGCAGGAGGCTTTTCTACCTGTCTGATGAGCCAAGTGGTGACTGGTTAATTGACCGTAGCTGCAATTGACCAGCTCCCTGCTGGACTCATCAGCCAGATACAGTCTTCCTATTTGGAGCCCAATTTAAACAGGGATTAAAGCACCAGATCACCTTGGATTTACAGCGATTCAGACCAGTTCACATAACGTTACCGGCCTGTGGGATTTTTGTGCTCTGTGGACGCCTACGGTACTTGCCCAGCTCTCAGGCTTTTGTGAACATTTACTTTGCACTCTGTCAGCATTATCTGCACACAAGTTGTGGTGCTTTTTGTAATACCTTGTTGGACTTAGAGCTTATCTGTGTCTTGGGCCATTGTACAGGCCTGATATTGTACAGTTGGGGTTACTTCATTGGGACTACACCCATTTTTATACCTGTTTATTACTGTTAAGGGAGGTTTTATTTGAGGGTCTCAAGTGAAGTACCACACACCCACCTGGTCTGCGGGAACAGGCCAGAGGAAGGGGCTCACCCCCTGAAATGTTGGCCCCCTTGAGTTTTTCTGCCCTTTTTTCCCTTGTTCCCCTTCCTCCCCGTTTTCCCTCCCCCTCCCTCCCCCCTTTTATTCGTTGATATTTGTGTAGCAGTCCCCTGTTACCGCATAGTGTTCCAGTTGAGACCTTTATCTGCACTCATGCATTGTGCTTTGTGTGATCTGCAACCTTCTCTATTTGTACATACTGTGATTGTGCGTTTACTGTGTATCACCATGTTCTTTGCTATAACTTTATTAGCTAGTAATATATTCTCTGTGTACATATAATGATATTGTACGTTCACTGTGCATTTCTTAGTGTTCTCTGTCATGACTTTATAATGTAGTAAAAAAAAATTCTTGGCATACCCAAGTGGCATTTACTCTTCATTTCACCTATGAGTGCTGGGAAACCAGTTGGAGTTTTGTGTAGATATTTTTGAGGGTTTAGGGTCTTTCTCTTGTTCCCGCTGCACCACTTTTGTCATATTGCATAGACTTGTTTCTCGTTAGACTGCTGCCTACTATACGTTATACTTTTTGTATTCTTCACAAATACTTCATTTGGCAAAATATAGTCTGTTTTATTCCCTTTTATTTTAGAACGGTCTGACCTTATGTATTGTAAGTTCTTTTGCAATATTTTGTCTGTACAAACGCTAACACCTTTTGTACTGTCTTTCAGCTCTAATTGAACCAATTGCCTTCAAAAGAATTGCCTTCGTTTTCAGACACGTTTTGCTAAATTGGGCTCTAGTTAATTTGTATATTCTTCTGGTGGTCCAGGTATTCTTGAGGTGTACAATGGAGCCAGTGTGCGAAGGCCAGTTCAGCAGAGACCGAAACCAAAAGGGGGGAGAGGAATAGGCAATAGCTATGGAGAATTAGTGAATAGACCTCTCTAAGTCACACAGAGTGGAGTTTTATTTTGCATCCACTTCCAAAACCCACTAGTAACATTTAATTATGTATCCTGCATATACTGTTTGCATTAATCAACTCTGAGCATGAATGTGTGAGATGCTTGATCAGTGGAATGTCCAGCTGTAAACAGCAGAATCGGTCCCTCTAGAGGTCTTTAGTATGGACTAGGTGTGGGGTCTCCACATTCACGCGCTCAGGCAGTCCCAGAAGACAGAGCCAGGATGGAAGGTAGTTCCGTTCACATACTATAGCTGAGCTTGATACCGGGGTTACGTTGACTAGTTGCCGAGCTTTCAAGTCGAAGTGTAGCAGCGGGGTGTTGAGTGACTGCGGAGGCAGGGTCAGTCCCTTTTAGGGAACACAGATGCTGACAAGTGCAGTGTGGAGCCACGATCATGTGGTACAGCTGGCTGCAGTGGGAATGGTGGATGGTCAGGGGAGTGCCAACGGTCTGAGCCACAGAAGAGTCAGAACACTGAGGGCAGGGTTCTCCTAGTGCTTCTGAGGGTTAGATGAGGGCATTGGCTGGGATGGCCATATGATACTGCTCCAGGCACAAGCTCCAAAAACACTGCAAACTGTAATAGAGATAAAGCATCAGCAATTCAGTTGCGAACACCAGGACCATGACAATCTCTGAAGCATATATTTCTATCAACACGAACCAGCACAAAAGCAATTAGCAAAGCCACCACCGGAGACAACCACACCACCAGGCTGTTAACCATCCCCACCATCACCTTGTTGTCTGTTCTAGACAAGACCTCTCCGTTTGCAATCCACAACTCCACTGAAACTAGGAGAGGAAATAGTTCACAAAAAGTTATGCTCCTAATCAGATCGCTTCCCACACAGACGACCAGCCATCACTCCATGCACCAAGTTCCCCTGAAACACATGCCAAAACCGACTGACCTAGATGCATTCGTATAAAGCTTGATCTCCATATTTGATACACCTTTCAGCCTCCACAAGGTCCAACTATTGAAGGACTTTAAAGAAATCGTATAAAATGCCCAAATCCTTTCCTGACTCCATTCGGAGATCCAAATAAAATGACTTAGTCTCTTCACACCCTTTGTTGCCTTCGACAGCTGCCTGGAGAATCTCATTTCCATTGGTAATAACTTTGAAACAAATACTAAGTGCCCCAAGAGCACCTGGAAACTAGGCTTGGGGCTGCCGTCTCTTCTACACACAACCAAGGACACGAAACCCCCCAATGCTAGCTAGAAGTTGATCAACCACCGGCGTACCACTACCAGCACCCCTACACCTATTGTTTTGCACCTGCATTCACAGGGGTTATCGGGTTTCTCAGGGGAAAGGAAACTCCCGGGCGTCTCTTTTTTCTTAAAGTTATGGTGGTTTGGTGGACGTTATGGAACATATCATTGTCCGAAAGGCCATTACAGAATTAAAAAGGTTCTCTGGCACCAGTGATGGAAGGAGGCTGATAATTGCTGATATATTCAAAGGTTTGCTTGGGGCAACAGCTTTTCTTTGTTAATCTCAATATGAGGTAAGGCTTATTAATACTGCATTCTTGGTCATCTTTTTGGGAGCATTAATTAAATCACCTTTCTCTTCCCTAAATCTGTCTAAGCGTCTCCCCTGCTGAAATCCCGCTCCTAACTTCCTATCAAATCCCATATCACACATTCAATTCTCCTCCTCACTTGTAAGGATTTATACTCTTCTGCCCCTTCTTACATCTCAGCCCTAATTTCTCGCTATGCACCATCCAGACTCTTGCGTTCCGCTCAAGGATGTCACCTCTCTACCCCTTATGTGTCTAAAGCCCTTTCCCGCCTTAAACCTTTCTCACTGACTGCCCCACACCTCTGGAATGCCCTTCCCCTCAATATCCGACTAGCACCCTCTATATCCACGTTTAAGACCCATATTAAAACCTACCTCCTTAACGAAGCATATGAGTAGCTCTGTGGCTGATACTATACACCTCATACATCGACCTTGGCCCCTTGCAGACGCACTTCCCAGAACGCCCTCCTACTGTCTCTGTACGGTCTTCCTATTTACCAATTAGATTGTAAGCTCTTTGTGGCAGGGACTCCTTTTCCTAAATGTTAATTTTAATGTCTGAAGCACTTCTTCCCATTATGTGTTATTTGTATTATTTGTTATTTATATGTTATTTATATGATTGTCATATGTGTGACGCGCTATGTACATTAATGGCGCTATATAAATAAAGATATACATACTGATGAATTTTAAAGGGCTCAGGCTGGTTTGATGGAAATTAGTGTGGAGGCCATTATGGAAGGGTGCTCGGGATGCTATAACTATTGACAGTAGCCATAAGAAAGGTTTAAATAGGTTTGTGATCCAGTTGAGAAGCTGGGTTTTTTGTCATTCAAATGTTGAATATTTCAAGAGTAGCCTGTTTAGGTCTAATGGTCTGATGGTGTTCACTTGTCAAACATTGGTCTGGACATGTTTAACGATATATTGAAGAATGTTTCTGGGGGGCTGAAGGCCACAGTTCTAATTGAAGGCAATTGCCCCATTTATATTGACATTTGAAGAATAATGGTGGAGCTTGTGCTCTAATGGTTATTTTACCTGGATCTGAGTGTGTACATATCTACTGGTTGGTTGATACTAGTGACTAATCGTTCATGGTCTTTATGGTATTCGAAGGGCCGGTGCACTGGGTGGCACCTGGTGGTGTAGGCAGGGCTTGGCTGGGTGCCATTAGGCATGTAATATAGCTTGAGAACGCTGGCAGAGTGCAGAGGTTTGGTTTAAGAACCTATTATCTTCTCAATAAAGCTGCTATCAATTGAACCTCCAAGCTTGGTTATTTGGTGTGCTTTTTAAGGGGTTACATTTTTGGGTTATTCATAGTGGGGAGGGAAGACATGTGGGGTGCACGAAGGTTCCAAAGTCAGGGGCCTAAATATACTACAGCCACAAGTGAATGTTTTTCTTTAACCCTAGAAGCTAAAATCCCCCGAATATGTATGACTGAGGTAACTAATGCACTAACTGAGTACAACAAAAGCATTGTTAGCTTTTTTTTTTTAACAACAGGAATCAGGATTTTGAAAACAATGGCAAGCACACTGAGTACATTTCATTTAATAAAACACACAAACACTACTGAGGTATAGTGGTGCCAAATGTACAGTGTAAAACCAATGGAACATCTTCCTAGAACTTTAAATGCGCAGGCATTCAGAGAACTGTTTACAGTACCAGTTGCTCAGAGAGTAACTTTCTTTATTAGTATTATTCTGAGATTAGTCATTTCTTACCTTCGCTTTAATTGATGCATCCAAGTGTGATCCTGATGTGCGACGATGGGGCTACTGCAGGCTGCTGGTCTTACTACCTTCACTTCCCAGCATGGTTATTACAGAATCTCCAGAAGTACATGGGTCAGAGCTTTGTAATTAGCTTGTCCTGGTGATTTGATTCACATCAGCTCCAATGCCTCTTTCAGATCTGATCAATCAGTGGATGTGTGCATGAGTGCAAAGCATCTTGGGCTGGCACTGAAAATCTTTCACAGCATCATATTCTTGAGATGAATACTTCTTACAACGATTTTCAGACCACAAAACAAGGAGCAACGCATGATGGGTGATATTTGATGTACTAAGTGGTACTAAGCAATACAGTGACTTAAAGCCCATTAATACATCGTTACATAGTTACATAGTTACATAGTAGATGAGGTTTAAAAAAGACATCTGTCCATCCAGTTAAACCAATGCTAAATTTAGACAACAAATAATTTATCCTATAATTGTACTTACAGTATATTGATCCAGAGGAAGACAAACAAAAAACCCCAGTAAATATCATCTAATGATATCTCATAAGGGGGAAAATAAATTCCTTCCTGACTCCAAATATTGGCAATCAAATGACTCCCTGGATCAACATCCTTCCCATGTGAGGTACCCTACTAAATATAGATCAATGTCTTCTTTATTTTAAATGAGGACCCAATCATATCACAACCATACTGTACTCACACAACAAATGGAAATCCCCTATTTCAGGAAATCTGTTGTAAAATCTGGAACCAGGCCTCCATAACTTATTTCCTAACATAAGGTGGAGAAGAAATCCTAGTCACATACCTCTTATCAAATTTAAATCCTGTGCATTTCAAGGGTAACGGTTAAAAAAATTATTTACCATAAGTCAAGTGATATCCGGTGTTATGAACAAAATTGATGTAAATTGCAAATGTATGCTTCCATATTTATCGTCTACATACAGTAGGGTTCGATCCTTTTCATGTGTTTATTTTCAGGTTGGATTTGGATGTTCTTAGTGTGTGTGTGATATATATATATATATATATATATATATATATATATATATATATATATATATATATATATATATATATATATATAATATAACATAACATTGATGACAAACACACTTATTAGAAAACATCCTACTTTTTAAAGAAAAGAAGAAAGCAAATGATATATTACAGCCATTGTTTAGTGGACATTATATAACCTAAGACATAGCCAGACAGCCTGTCTGATACAATATATTAATGTTGACCTTTAACCCCAAGCAAAACGCGACAGTTACAACCTGCATCCAGGAGATGCATTGGATTTTCTTCTTGGCCAGTCTGTTAAGGTGGGATGAGGGCACTGTGCTCAGGATCCTGTGAAGTTAAATGAAAGAAATAGTCTGTGAAGAATCACCACCTTCAGTCGCTGTTAGAAGTTCCATGAATCAGTCCATAAGACACTGTGCCTGTCTCTTTTCCCAAGGTAACAAGACAAGCATATCCTGGCCATGATGTAATAAATCATATCACAGGAAATGTGGAAGAAAGCATATGATATGACAGGAGATTTATGGGCATGGTGAAATAAACGTATTGGTGGCACACTAATATAAAACAAAATCAGCAAAGAAGGAAAATATAGAAAGTATGAAAGGAAGTGCGTGTGAGATCTATTTGGCAGCTGATTTTATACATGCATGCACTATCCTTCTAGAATTGTGTTGGAAACATTTATAAGAATCTAGCATTATGGGTAACATGTTAATCAGGTTAAAAGTCACACCGTTGCATGCACTTGAAGAGGATAACCTCACCAGCCTTGCTGGTCCTTGAGAGGATAATGACCACTTTATATTAATTGAATTGTATTTTTTAAATAGTTTTTACGGTATGTTTTTGTTGTTATTGGTATCATGGCCTACAGACTTATTAGCCAGCTTTGGCATAGAGGGATGTTAGTCATTCTTATAGATGGGTTGGTAGGTGTGTTGAGGTGGGGCAGGGGTGGGTGATGGGGAACGTGCCTGGGGAGGATGGTAAGTTCCCTGGGAGTGAGGTAGGTGGAGGTTAATTCCTTGTTTGCCCTAGGGCATTTAACTACCCTTTTTGGTATGCAAGGGGGAGACTGGGGGGGCGGGGGGTATTGTAGGGTTTAGGTATATATAAACCTTTGTAGCTCTCAGTTTTCAACTAGCCATGGATTGCCCATGACTTGCTGTCCACTCGGGCTACTGAGGTAGGGTTGCCAGGTGTCCAGTATTGAACCGGACTGTCCTGTATTTGGACACAGTCCAGTAAAAAATGAGAGGTAATACCGGACATGTATTACATCTCTGGACATAGTGACCTGACCGGCTTGGGGGGGAAGGAGAGGGGCGCAGGATTTCCTTGAACAGGAAGAGAACAGAACTGGTGGCTAGGGGTCTGGGCAGCTTCATCCATCCTGATTGGCTGCAGCTGGGTAATGCAGCCAATCAGAGGAGGTGTCAGGAGCTTGGGGATAGGGCCGAGCAGAGGAGGAAACAGCATGGAGCAGAGAGAGGTGAGAGGGGTGTGTGTCTGTGTTTCAAGCGTGTCGCACCTTTCACCATTGTGTCCAGTATTTTTGGAGCCACATGGCAACCCTACTGGTTAATGTATTAAAAAGTGGATATAAGTTAATTTCATTAACTTGTATCTGCTATTCCAGGTAATCACTTTCTCACACAGCAAGTCATACCTAAAACCAGAGTTACAGTGTTAATGACTTAAACTAATGTAACGTTATTCCCTGGTATTAATCTTAGCAGAGCGTAGTGAATTGGATATGCTTATGATTATGACCCATTTGCAATTATAATTTACATATAATTTCCACCAAGGGCCATAATAATTAACACAATGCTTTTCACAGGAGTAAAACTAGGCTAATGTTCTGTAATTGTCTTTTTTTTAAAATTAATACTGTGTTACTATTAACGTCACGTGAAATAGCCTAAGAGAGCTTCCTGATAGTTTTTCCTGAAAATATTTTGTAATTGGCATAAAAGCCACTAGATGGCACAATTAATAAAAAAACATCTTTGAAGCTGCAGACCAAGCAATATCCTACATATGTTTTTTTTAATAAATCAGTTCTATATTATGGGAAAATACTTGTAGCATTTTTTTTAAAAACAACTCTAAATTAAATCTTTTATGTATTATAATGTAACAAGCTTTTTTGTTTCTATAGAAACCATTTACAAAGTCACATCCTCTTCCTCTTGTGAAACAAGTTCTGGCACACCCCTTTTTGAGCCCGGTCCTCTCTAGCAGTGCACCAATTATATCTAGTGACTGCCTGGTCACATGATCTTCCCCACAGAACTTTGCATCTTTGGTCCTCTTCTGCTGCACTGACAGCCATTCAGTGAATCCCAGAACCAAATCTTCACCGATCGATCACAGGAGAACGGATCGATCGTCAACTTAGATAATTACTTATCATTGTGTGAATTGTATTGATGCACATATTAAAGGGAAAATAAAATGTAAAAAAGCAGCAGCTTGGATTGCTGCTGTAAAACTACCGTATTTCCTCAATTGTAAGACGCCTTCGATTGTAAAACGCACCATCGATTTGGCCCTTACAATCGAGGAAAATTACTTTTTCACTTGCTATGTTTCAGGAGAGGTCCCATGTCAGTGGAGGATGAAGCGGGCGGCAGGAGAGGTCCCACGTCTGCAGATGGTTGAAGATGGATAATGGGCGGGAGTGCAGTGGGATAGGTCCCAAGTCTGCAGGTGAATGAAGATAAGACAGCGGGTGTGCGGTGGGGTGCGGCGGCAGGAGATCATAATAGCAGGAGACCAGAGCGGCATAGGGGAACGGCTTGGGAGGTGCACACTGTAACCGGAAGTCACACACCGGTCAACTTCCGGGGTTACAGTGTGCACCTCCCAAGCCGTTCCCCTATGAAGCTCTGATCCTGCTATTATGATCTATTAGCCGCCTCCGTCCACCGCATGCCCGCCGTCTTCTTATCTTCATTCACCTGCAGACTTGGGACCTGTCCTGCCGCTGCCACCTCACTCCCGCCCGCTGTCTATCTTCAACCATCTGCAGAAGTGGGACCTCTCCTGCCACCGCACACTTCGTCCTCCGCTGACATGGGACCTCTCCTGAAATATGTTAAGTGAAAAGAGGGGGTTAGTACTGTAGAAACATTTTTTTAAATTTTTTTTGATACATCGATTCTAAGACGCACCCCGATTTCAGACATGTGAAAATCAAAAAAAAGGTGTGTCTTAGAATTGAGGAAATAGGGTACTATTATTGCACATAATGGCCCATATTTAAAAAGCCTTGCTATGTCATAATACACCGTATGACCCATTCAAGTGCAAAGGTGCCTTCCAGCGCCAGAAGGTGAAAGGTGCCTGACTGCTTAGTCAGTATGGCCCATAACATATTACACAAAACCAAGCACCCAGCACACATGGAGACAGATTCCTATGCTATTATTTTCAGATTTGACAATCCATTTGTTTTTTTTTAATGTAAATACAAGAAAATATATCACTTTACAGGTGTTGACTTTAGAAAATAAACATTATATAACAGAATCATTTATCAACCAGGGACACACTGTGTGTGGCACTGTTTGGTTCGGGCTGTTGAGAAAGAGGGTGTGTTATTGGCTTTCGATCAGACCACACCATTTGTATTTAGAAACCACATTAGCACGGAAGAGCCAAATAATCAACAGTACCAAGCCTAGTCGTTTCGCCGAAACAGAGACCTGTAATGCACTGCAACGGGGATAAAACAGAGTATTATTTCCCAGTTCTAAAGCTTGAGAAATAAAGTGTAGTACCCCAATCCTATACATTTTATATGATGATTATTCGCATGCCGTCCATAGTCAAGGTACCTGGTTCATCCATGGCAGCAGGAAACATATTTACAATTCTGAGATGTCATTAATGATATATATTTGGAAGAAATAAGACAATATTTCAAGGGAAACTTCCACTGTGCCTCAAGAAGAAAGTTTTTGACCAGTGAATTCTGCCAGTGCTCGCATGTGAAACATGGACTCGAAGGCTACACTTATAGTACTGGCTACAGCGACGTGACCAGTGACATCACACATCGCCGTCGCTGTAGCGAAAGTTGCACACTGGTGTGCCATGTAGCTGGCGGCAAGGGGCAAGGGGCTATGTGATTGGCTGCTGCTGGTGATGTCTGGAAATATCAAAATCTTTTGACTACAGCGATTTTGGTCGCTGTGATGTCACTATTCGCCGTCGCGCCACTATGGGCGGTCGCTACGGACTACATTGAGTTGCTTTGCGGCTGCACGCCATCTCTGTAGCCAGGACTACAGTATAAGCGCAGCCTAAAAGATCACTCAGACGGTTCAGACAACACAGAGTATGGAGAGATGTATGCTGGATATTACCCAAAGAGACAGGAAAAAGAATGCAATCAAACAAAAGACATCATCACAAGGGTGAAGAAGGAAGAAAATTACCATCGCAAGAAGAAATGACCATCGTTGGACAAAGATGGTACTCAACTGGATTCCAAAAGAGATTAAAAGACCAAGACAACTACAAAATGTGAAATGGGACAATTAAACCAGGATATTTGTTGGAGCAACGTAGAGAAGAGAGGCTTGCAACTGCAATAGGTAGAAGATTATAGGGGAGGCTATCAGAACTATGTGGTCCTCAGAGGTGCATGTAAACCCACAAAAAACAAGAGACAGGAATAAGTAAAAACTGGGAAGAGGGGACGACACAGGGGAAGAGGGGACGACACAAGGGAAGAGGGGACGACACACGGGAAGAGGGGACGACACACGGGAAGAGGGGACGACACACGGGAAGAGGGGACGACACACGGGAAGAGGGGATGACACACGGGAAGAGGGGACGACACACGGGAAGAGGAGATGACACACAGGAAGAGGGGACGACACACGGGAAGAGGGGACGACACACGGGAAGAGGGAACGACACACGGGAAGAGGAGACGACACACGGGAAGAGGGGGTGAAACATGGGGAGAAATTAAATGCTGGGGGATCACGCGAGGCCTCTGCAACTTCCCTTCCCTTGTCTTCAGCGACGCGTCACTTGACGCCGGAGACAAGGTAAGGGGAGATCAGGGAGGGAGATCAGGCAGGGGGCGCAGACTGAAGTTTGCATACCCCTGCTCTAATATACACAGTACAACATTGTCTTTACTGCTGACTAACTACTGTAGATCACAACATTCTTTTTCGTACTTCCTTTGAGAGACAAAGGTTACCTTCCACATGCTGTCATAAAATATGCAATCGATCTTTTATCTCGCTTTACATTTACAGCATCCTGTAAAACAAGCATACACTACTTCCTGACAAAGACAGTATGCACTTTTGATGCCAAGCAGAAAACAATGCTGTTGCTTACTGTATTTATGCACTATGTAACCCACTGTAATTGTCTGCAGACTTAGAAACTAACAAATATACAGTAATAAACTCTAGTGTGGTATATCATTGGCAAAACATAGATTTGAAAAAGATTGTCCGCTAAAGAACAAGCGTTATTTGTGATCATTAATGGTCAATGTAAAACTCTTATGAACTGTTGAGAAGTCGCCAACTCAACATCAGAATAGTAAGCGATTGGGGTAAACTCCAATTTATACACAACAACATTTGATGATCCTCTTATTAGGGATATTACTCTACTACACTGACCCTCACGAACATGAGCAGGGCCCGCATTACCTTTCTTATCTGCGCTAGTTTGTCCTAATTTGTTATGTCATTATGTTTATCATTGTAGCGCTGCTCCCCCCCTCCTCCCCCCGGGAGATCTTGCTATTGCTACAGAGCTCACCCCTCCCCACCTTTTTAACTTGGGAGGTTCTAGCATTTTGCTGTATGGACAGGACCCACTGAGGTTGTTCCCCCTCATACAGAGGTAAAAGGAAAGGTTCACAGTTTAGTGTTAGGACTGTAACTGCATATTTGGTTATACCTTGACGTTGGTATGCAGGCTTATGACGCTTTGGCCAAAGGCTTTAACTAAATAACTAAGAAAATATTATTATTGAAGTATTTAAACTTTGTACTTATTACCATATATGTTTGGTCAATTGGATGTAGCATTGGGCACCCCTGTCTTTTGTTGTATACATTTGCCACGCTCAGTAGCACTCCTTTTGACACATATATATACTGTATATAAAATATATTACCAGATAGGGGTCCAGCAATAAGAGACAGCACATTGCATGTAGTCTTCAGACAAAAACTATATTGAATCACAGGGCACTGCAACCAACGTTTTGGTCACCCAAAGTGACCTTCATCAGGGTATTGCGATGAAGGCCACTTTGGGTGACCGAAAGGTTGGTTGCAGTGCCCTGTGATTCAATACCGTTTTTGTCTGAAGACTACATGCAGTGTGCTGTCCCTTATTGCTGGACCCCTATCTGGTAATATATTTTTTGTTCTATTCATATGGGATAAGCATCTGTTTCTACCTGGTTAGCAGTGTGCCAACTGCCTTTATATATATATGCTCCTTACCAGGCAGTTCCAGAGTCCCAGGGCCACATAGCAAGGAAGAGACAGCACACTCAGTAACAGTATCAAAAAAAGTGTATTGTAGAAAGCTGGCACATACACCGGCGTTTTGGTCCTAGAAGCAGGACCTTTATCAAGGGAGTGATAAAGGTCCTGCTTCTAGGACCGAAACGTCGGTGTACAGTATGTGCCAGCTTTCTACAATACACTTTTTTTGATACTGTTACTGAGTGTGCTGTCTCTTTCTTGCTATGTGGCCCTGGGACTCTGGAACTGCCTGGCAAGGAGCTTATTTATATTGACCTTCTTTATGGGATAAGCACCTACTTTTTTGCTATATGTGTGTGCCACAGGCAGATGGCACAAACATATAGCAAAAATATAGGTGCTTATCCCATAAAGAAGGTCAATATATATATATATATATATATATATATATATATATATAGATATAGAAATAGATATAGATATAGTGGGTGTAGGAGTTTGAGCTAACTGGGAATGTGTGTGTTTATTGCTACAGGTGTCCTGTGAGGGTCAAGGAGATGCTGAGGGTCCGCGATGGTAAGGGGAAACAGGACAGGCTTTTGGTGATCCTTCAGGCTCTTCTCATGGTGTCAGTGCCTCCAGTCATAGCAGGCTCCAGGTGTACTGGAGACAGTCCCCACCATGCCAGTCTTCTCTCATACCTCTACCCAATAGATTGTAACTTAGGCAGAGGTATATAAAACAGGATCCTTTATTGAGGCAGTCACTGCAGTTGTTATTACAGCGCATGCATAGGGTTTTAGGATAGGTCCCAGACCTCTGGAAGTTTCTGGCATTCTTGCAGTCTTGAGGCCTTGTGCTCTGCTCAGATCTTGGCTGCACTCAGCCCCAGGAGGGACTGAAGGCACGTCTCACTCCCAGCGAGGAGAGACTCAGAACTTCAACTCTACCCCAGGAGGGGGAGAGCTCAACTTGCATGTCTCTACCCAAGGAAGGGGAGACCTGGACTGCATATAATTTAGAATGCTTCCTCCCTAAGGCACAGAGGGTGAGGGCACAAAGTCTGCACCATTATTGGCTGTATACAGACCCAGTTCACCTCCACCCCTGTCACTCAGAGAGGCAGCATGAGGGGGGGGGGTAAACCCCACAGGATAGTCTGACACTGCCTGTAGCTACTAGGGCTTACGTGACAGGAGGCAGAAAGTATAGTCTGGACCAGCCATGGCTACATAATAATAATAACAATAATAATAAAAACAACTTTATTTCATATAGCGCTTTTCTCCCAAAGGAACTGAAAGCGCTTCACAATTACAGTATAGTGCGCAGTCAAGAGGAATTTTACAGGCAGTCCCTGCTCAGATGAGCTTACAATCTATGATTTTGATGCCTCAGAAACTGGGAGATCTCTCCCTTCCCCCCATCCCCTCTCCCTCCCTCTCACCCCTATCCCCTCCCTCATCCCCTCTCCCTCCCTCTCACCCCATCCCTCTCTCTCCCTCTCAGCTACATCCCCTCTCCTCCCTCTCACCCCCATCCCCTCTCCCTCCCTCTCACCCCATCCCCTCTCCCTCCCTCTCACCCCATCCCTCTCTCTCCCTCTCAGCTACATCCCCTCTCCTCCCTCTCACCCCTATCCCCTCTCCCTCCCATCCCCCATCTCTTCTCTCTCCCCCCATCCCTTCGCTCTCTTTCCACCATCACGTCTCTCTCTGCCCCATCCCCTCTCCCTCCCCCCATCCCTTCTCTCTTCCCCAAAAACTGGGCATGAGGTGCAAAAATCGCAAAGCTACGTATGCACATACTGTATGTGAGTGAGTTCATGAATTTGAAAAGTCTAATCAGCTGTTGTGCATATTACTTGCTTCACCACAAATGTCCTATGATCATCCAGTATGTGGGCTAGAGGTAGGCAGAGAATATAGAAGTGAAAACATCACTGCTGTGGGGGAAAGTCACCTCCTGTGGCGCTGAGGAATGGTTGGATGTAGTTGTAGACAAAAGTTCCTTTCTGGACGGATTCCCTCAGAAAAAAGAGAAAAAACAAGCATACACACTACAATAGTGCATTACCCAGGGACAACTAGGATATATAAGGAAGCAAAATTTAATACATGTAAAAATACAATAAAATGCAATGAATACACTAAAAATGCAATGAATTACACTAAAAAAGTACTATCTGTGCTTAGAACCAGATGACTTGAGTTTTGCTCCTCTTTGGTGTAAAATTGGAAACCTACTCACCAAAAGTGACAAGGACATAAGCGTTATTGTAATGGTCTTGTCCACAGGTAAACCGCAAGCTGTAGGTGAAGATACGTCAGTAAACGGAAGAGGATCCCCTTCTTTGTTCGGGAGTCTGCTAGCTGCTGCCTGCTTGCTGCTTTCTCCCCGAATTCGGCCGATCCGCTCCTCCTGTGACGTCACCAGCTTGTACTTCTCAGCTACTGTGTCCCTGTGATGCCAAAAGACCTCCTACGTGTTTCGAAAATCCAAATAGTGGGTTTCCCTGAGGAATAAAGGCTGCTGATAAATAAGTTGTCCCTGGGTAATGCACTATTGTAGTGTGTACAGTACCGACCAAGTTTATTCTAAAACGGCTAGAGCCGCAAGCCGCGAGGTTTCCCGGCTTTGATGGCAAATCCCCTCGGCGTGCCGCGCGTCACCGATGCGCAGTCACGCTTCATTGGGAGCGTGCGTGCATGGCGTGCGTGCCCAGGGCTCCCCAAAGGGAGCCCTGGTGTCCCGCAATGTGGGGGATGCGGTGGGGGGCTCCGGGGGACCCGGAGAGGGGAGGGGGGTGCCTCGATCGGAGGACCGATCCTCCTAGGCCCTGGCGCGCGCACGGGACACCTCGGCGCGTGCCTGGTATCTGTCGCGGCCGAGACCGGGTAAATGTTAGAATAAACTCGGCCGCGACAGTATGCTTGTTTTTTCTCTTTTTTCTGAGGGAATCCGTCCAGAAAGGAACTTTTGTCTACAACTACATCCAAACCATTCCTCAGCGCCACAGGAGGTGACTTCCCCCCACAAATACCAAATCTGGGAAGGAGATTCCAGATTCACTTCTTTGGGCAGCTCCAGGACTACCTTCGAACTTTATATCACAGGTTTTTTGTATATTAGTGTTTGCATGAGCGCTTTTTGTAGACCTTCATTTTCACCACATCACTGCTGTGGCTGGAATTACTCGTGTTCTCGAGCATATATTTCTCAAGCAGAAAAGTGGGGGCCAATCCGGTTACGAGCATATATCTACCGGTTCCACGATTCACAAGTCACAGCGTTTCACATCTGCGTCCACATCAAAGTAAGCCAGGACAGCCGGATCTCTGTCTGCATCCTACGAGAAATTGCGTGTTGCATCTGATCCAGTCACATCAGGGACAGAGGGGAAGAAGCAGGGGAGCTTGGGTCTACAGCGCAGGAAACACCGACGGCCGTTTCGCCAGAAGAATATATATATACTGTATATATTATTTTTTTTGACCCAGGCGCGGTCCTTTATCTATTCTAATTTATATAGATAGATATATATATATATATACACAGGCATACCCCGCATTAACGTACGCAATGGGACCGGAGCATGCATGTAAAGTGAAAATGGACTTAAAGTGAAGCACTACCTTTTCCCACTTATCGATGCATGTATTGTACTGCAATCGTTATATACGTGCATAACTGATGTAAATAACGCATGTGTAACAGGCTCTATAGTCTCTCTGCTTGTGCACAGCTTCGGTACAGGTAGGGAGCCGGTATTGCTGTTCAGGACATGATGACGGGCACATGCGTGAGCTTACTCGCGAGTGTACTTAAAGTGAGTGTACTTAAAGCGGGGTATGTCTGTATATATATATATATATATATATATATATATATATATATATATATATATATATATATATACTTTTTTGATGTTTCAGTAAGTAAATAGGTCAGTGTTTCAGTTAGCTATGTTATTACGCTTTTATGACAAAGAGGATGCCACATAAGTTATTATTATAAGGAACAGTGTTTACCGAGTGTTTACCGAGTCAAAAATAGGTGACCTCATAATCAATTCGTACCTGATTACCGTAAACTATGTAAGTTTGTTTTGAGGGTGGAAAAACATTTACTTCTGTATGATTCGTTCAAGGCTCTGTGAGTATTATTCTTGGAGGCACAAAGATAATGGGACCCGTAGACGATTTATCTCGGTTTGTTTACTTAACTCATTCAATATACCAAGATACACGAAACTCACTACATTTCTGCTTTCTGTTAAACGTAAAGCTTCCACTAAGTAGGTTACTTTATAAGGGGCCAGCAGCATGGATCTGTAGACCCTGTCCTTCACCTTAAGTAAGCTAACAAAAAGGTGACTGGTAAATAGCAATTCTACATTAAATTTAAAATAGTTTGTAAACGGAAACACACATATCTATCTCTCTATCTCTAACCATGGCTGCCGATGGTAGGGGGGTTGAGCCGGGATAGGCCGGCACTAGAAGTTGGGCCTCTGGTTGCTGCCAGCTCTCCCCAGCTGCTCCCTCGTCCCACACCGGGCCTCTCTCTCTCTTCAACTGTGGTGCGCCAGAAGCTGAGCCTGACTTTCGGGCGTACCCAGCTTCCGGCGTGCACCAGTGGGAGAGAGAGGCCCAGCGAGGCAGCAGCGGCTGGGGAGAGCTGGGGCCCGGCAGTAAATGTATATGTTGGGGGGTGGTAAGTGTATTTGTGGGGGGGGATGTGGTGGTAAGTGTATTTATGGGAGGATGGTGGTAAGTGTATTTGGGGGGTGGTAAGTATTTGTGGAGAGGGGAATTGTATTTGGGGGGGTGGTCATAGTGTTTGAATCTGGGGGGGGTTGCATCTGGGGGTGTGTGTAGTGTGTCTGTATCTGGGGGGGTGTAGTCGTGTTTGTATTTGGGGGGTAGTTTTGTATTTGGAAGGGGTATTGTGTGTAAATTGGGGGGGTTGTGTGGGCAGTGTGGGAGGGGAAATTTCATGGGTTTTGGGGGGAACTGTGTGTTTTGTGATCAGGGGAGAAGAGGGAAATGAGTGAGAGAAAAGGGGTAATTGAGTGATAATGGAGGGGGGAGAGAAGAGAGAGAGAGGGGGAGAGTGAGTGAGGAAGAGGGAAAGAGTGAGAGACAGAGGGGAGTGAAATACAGGTGTGGAAGGAGGAGGGCTCTCAAGGCTGCCGACATGGGGGGCGCGAAGCTCTAGGGCCCCAGGAAATCTGCGGCCCTGTATATCTATACGTAGGGGTGGGGGGGGGGGGGGGTGAGTAATCAGGCAGGGGGCCAGAGGAAAAAGTTTGTGCAACCCTGTAGTAGGATATCAATTAATATAACAAAGGTTGTAATCAACATCTGTAGCTACAATAGTACAGTATTAATTCAACCACATTTTTGATCTCACATTTATGGGCCCTATTGGATATGCTGTGCAGCCACCTTTTTCTTGCTCAGGAAGATTTCAGCTTTATTCGAGCAAGTGCAAGGCAGCTTCACAGCATAATCAATAGGGGCCATTGTGACGCTGTCACCTATGATTACTTTCATCCTTTTGCTCACATCA
Source organism: Ascaphus truei (assembly GCF_040206685.1). Classification (NCBI taxonomy): domain Eukaryota; kingdom Metazoa; phylum Chordata; class Amphibia; order Anura; family Ascaphidae; genus Ascaphus; species Ascaphus truei. Next base: position 17,210,508 of record NC_134500.1, read on the forward strand.
GATGTCCTATAAACTTCAGTAACATAACCAACCTTAACGCAGCAATCCTCCAAATGCATGGTGAGCAATCTATATATTTTGATTAGAGATGCTATCTCGACCTAGTGTTTTAGTTTTGCCTCTAAAACTTTTTCGTTTCTTGGTCCTGGTTTTGCCTAAAGTGATGTCAGTTTTATGGATTACGGTTCATCTTCCCCACCTTGATCACCATCGCTGTCAGCCTTGTTGTGTGATAATATATAAGCTTCAAACCTGCTGTAGTTCATGTTAATGAATACCAGCTTCTCAATTTCTTTTTTGCAATAGTCACATTAATGGCAGTGGTGCTAAATATTCAGACCTAATTGAATATAAGAAGATACATGCAACTAAATGCATGCCACCTTCTGTAAAAACAAAAGCAGCAGTAACTTCCATGAAGTAAATTTATAGTTATCAGGAGCCAGCAACATAGCTTTGTAGAACCTATTCATCTTAGGCTGCATCCATGGAAGGACAGGCAGCGCTGAGCCGTGCGGACGCTCCGCGCTGAGCCCCGGCATCCTCAATGAGTATGTCTTGAGAGGGGGCTCACACGAGCGTCCGCAGGCGTGCTGAGGAGTTGGGTTTTTCAGCCAATGCTGTTTTTCAGCGCGATGTCGGCTAAAAACCTCCAATCACAGCAAAGCAGCGTCAACGTCACGGCGCCGTGACATGACGTCGGTGCGTCGTGGGCTATTGGCCCAGCGACGTCACTGCCCCGCCTCCCCCCACCTTCCGATCTTGCACGCTGGCTCGACTGCCAGTCCATGGGATCACTGATGACCGAGCAGGTGAGCCTCAGCGTCAGCGCGGAGGAGCGCGGGCTGAGGCTCTATGGACACAGCCTTAGGCTGAGGCCATGCTAGGAGCACACGCGTGACATCATGCGCGCCTGCCGCAGAGGCGATTTCTGGCCCAGGGGTAGATGCAATGGGGAAGCGTGGCCGTGATGTCACGGAGCTGGTTCGCCCTCATTGGGCGAACCGCTCACGTTACCCGCCCGTCGCGCCACAAAATCAAACCCGTGCTGTCGCCCCCCGGCCACACCATGGCCGTCCTCATTGAGGCATGGCCATTTGTTTGCGCCGCGCGTGCCTTGAGCAATTAAATGAAAAGGTGTCAGGCACCTTCTTTACCAAACTCAAGCTCCTAAACAATTATTATTATTATTATTTATTTGTGAAGCGCCAACATATTCCGCAGCGCGGTACAATGGGGGTACAGAGTTATGTATATTACACAAACAGTTACATACAAGTGAGGACAAACCTGCACAAACAGATACAAAGAGGCAGTGAGGGCCGTGCTTGTGAGAGCTTACATTCTAGATGGATGAGGGACGTTGAAACAAGAAGGTTAAAGTGGCTGCTCATTGCAGGATAAGGTGTGACTCAGGTTAGAATATGACCAGTATGACAGCTGAAGCCATTAAGGTTTTGGGGAGGGGGGATGTTCTGTAGGGTGGCGATTGGTCCAGCCACACAGCTGTTCCCAATGAGGAGGGGAGTTGGATGTTAGAGGTATGCAGTAGAGGATTTACTATTAGGCCCGATAGGACCTGGCCTTGGGCGGCAACATTTTGGAGCAGCAGAATTTGGGGGGGGGGGTTGGGATTGGGGGGGAATAGGCTATGGCTCGTCTGCATTGGCCATACAGAGCTGGGGGCAAAGTTAGAGTTAAAGCGCTTATGAAGGGCAATACAAATGGGCCAGTGGAAGCTGCACCTACGAGTGGGACTCTGCAATGGCTTCCCCTGGCTTACAGGAGATCTCCCGCTGGGCTGGCTCCACTCTGGCTGGGGAGGCAGCCATTTGCTCCGCTTTTCAGGTGGATGCCCCCCGGGCCCGATCTCTGCCGTTGGACACTTTCTCCTTTGTCCCCTGCACCTCCCCTCCAATCCCAGCAGCAGCACCATTTTCTCTGGACATATGGACAGCACAAGGGGTCTCTCAGCCCCGCATGCCCAGAGACTCCGGCTCTGCTTTATTGTTACACAGGACACATTTTTATACTTTCAATACATTTTTCAACAGAGGAATAAAGAGTACACATTTACATGTAAAGGCAGGATAGCTCAGGGGTCTGGCGGCCAGATGAACCCCAGGGAAGGACAGGCAGGGGCCAAGGACCACAACTAACCTTTATTTTACTGGTCCCTGGGCACATTTCCATCACAATATATATTCAACAGGTAACCGAAAAACAGTGTGTTAACTCAAATACGACTGGTATATTAGCAGAGTGTGAGGACCAGTAGGCAAGATGGTATCTATGTCGACCTATAGATCACATACCCAACAGGTAACCTAGGGGTGTTAATGCCATTTGAACTGCTTGAGTGATATACTAGTAGAGACAGGTAAGACTGTGGTTTTTTTTCTGCATATCTATATATACCCAACAGGTAACCTAAGTATGTTACCCGACTGGAACCTATTGACTGGTATACTAGTAGAAATTAATAGTAAGGACAGGTCAGACAATGGTCTGTGTTTATACAGAAACAGGGCACGCACAAAACAAAATAAAAAATAGCGGTAAAGGGAGGGTGCATACTGTCCAAAAGATACAGAAAAAGGAAAACATGGACAGGCACTCCTATATGCAAAAAGGTGAAATTTATTGACTCAACGTTTCGGTCCCCTCATGAGTCAATAAATGTCCCCTTTTTGCATATTGAAGTGCCTGTCCCTTTTTATACACACACACACACACACCACCACCCCCCCCTCCCCCCCAACAGGTAATTGTATTTCCCTCTCTTTGCCCCTCTGTTCTGTCTCGCTCTGGGCCTATGTTCTGTGTCTCTCTCTGGACCTATGTTCTGTGCCTCTCTCTGGCTCTTTGTTCTGTGCCTCTCTCTGGCCCTATGTTCTGTGCCTCTCTCTGGCCCTATGTTCTGTGTCTCTCTGGCCCTTTGTTCTGTGCCTCTCTCTGCCCCTCATGTGTCCTCACTTCCATGCTCCCTCCCAGTTCTGTTGGCGGCAAATGAAGAGAAACAAGCATCTTAGAGAGAGTAAATGCCACAAGAACACTTGTTCTCTGGACATTCCCTCCCGAAAAACAAATCTAAAACAAGGTTTTCAGTTCGGGCCTATGCACATAGCTAGGGCGAGTTACTATTTAGATTAATCCAAGCTCGTCCATCTCTAATTTTGATACAGCCTTCCCCCCATAATAAAAAAAAACCTGTTTATTTTCCAGAAATGTATAAGACTGAAGCATTTTCTTGTTCATTTTGGTTTCTTGATTTCTGTGGTGCCGGCGGTCATTTTGCTGTAATCCTGGAATCCATTTTGTTTGACAGTGAAGTGTTCTCAGAAATGAAAACGTACGCAGATATAACTGAGAAGAGAGCTTAGGAGATCAGTAATAGCTGTTTCAAAGAGTACCAAATTAAAATAAATGTATTTTTTTAGAATTGTGCTGGCTACAATGTAATCACCAAGAGAAGAGGCCTCACATAAATAACTGAATCTACATGTAGCCAGGCCCCCCAGGCTCACCCTATCTCCAGTTACTGGGAGAATAGGGAAGGTTGCAGCGACTGTAGGGAGCGCTCCGGTGCAACGGAGGCTCCGCAGTGACCCGAGCGATAGGGCGCCGCCATGTTGGATATTCGCGCATGCGCGGTGAGCCCGTGGAGGTGGTGATGGAGCGAAGGTAGCGCATGCGCAGCAAGGGGTTGCGAGAGCCCGCAAAACAGGAGGCAATCCGATAGGGTGCAGCGCACGGAACTACGAGTCCCAGGACCCTTAGCGAGACCAGGTGTCGCCAGGGAGCCAATAGGGCGGGCGGATTCACAGGAGGAAGAGTTAGGAGGTTGCGCAGGGGAGCACGCTGGCAGAGCCGAGCTGGAGGAAGAAGGAGAAAGAGCTCTGCGTGTAGGGAGGCAAGTAGCCCCTACACTTAGCCACATATCCCCAGCCCAGTTAGTCCCTGAGTCACAGTGAGTGAAGCTGATGTAGGGAAGGCCCTAAGATAGGAACCCGCCCTTAGTATCAGTAAGAGAGTTGTGAGACCCAGAGACTGCCGCGGTACCATACAGAGGTTTGGGCTCAGACCTCTGCAAGCCCAGCAGCAGCCGACCGGGTGGGATCGCCCCGGGAAGGTATCCCTGGATTGTCTTCGTCGTCGGATCCTTTGCGAAGTCCGTTGGCAGGCCCGAGCGCTGGAGCGCTCGGCCGGTAACATCTACAAGTGCACCAACTATAACATCAGAACATAGTGGCTGCGCAGTCACACCCACATACCTCACTTTGGGGGGGTGGGTTTGTGGTGTGGGGAACTGGACACGGTGAAGGGGTTGCGTCCTGTGAGATGCCGTATTATAGTGTCTCCTAAACAGAGGGACACCTGTTTATGACATGCAAAGTTATGGTTGCTATTCGTAAAGTCATTGGTAGTTTTATATGCTGTGTGCCTGGTATTATATTATTGTCCTGTGAGGAGCAACTTCAACTCTGCTGGGAGCCATCACAGGTGGAGGCGCTGCACTTTGTAAAAGGTTATTTGTATTCATATGTGTTGCCCCAGGCTCTCTGTGGCGGAGGCTTAGGCCCTGCGAGCCAACAGGTTGAACAGCATTGGTAGCGCACTGTATTCATTAGGAAATAGGGCTACATACAGAGTGAGATCTATTATTACCATTTATTTATAGGGTCCTCAGGTGTCCAGCATTGAACCAGACTGTCCTGTATTTGGACACTGTCCAGTAAGAAATGAGAGGTAATGAGTCTGGTATTACCTCTCTGGACATAGTGACCTGACCGGCTTGGAGGGCCGCGGGATTTCCCCGAGCAGGGAGAGAGCGGGGCTGTTGCTAGGCGGCTGAGCAGCTTCCTCAATTCTGATTGGCTGCTGCTGGGTAATGCAGCCAATCAGGAGGAGGTGCCAGGAGCCTGGGTGTGGGGCCAAGGAGAGGATGAAACAGCATGGAGTAGAGAGGTTAGAGTGGTGTGTGTGTCTCAAGCGTGTCGCACCTTTCACCATTGTGTCCAGTATTTTTGCCATCTGGCAACCCTATAACGTGCCCACATATTCCGTAGCGCAGTGCAATAGGGTTGGATAACAAACATCAACATACATTGCTGCGGTAGGTAAGGAGCGTCCTGTCCCGAGGAGCTTACAATCTATTAGGAAGGGCTTAGTGGAAACATAGGGTACAGAGGGATAAGATGGACCAGCAAAGTCCTTCTTTTATCAAACTTAAAGTGCAATGTATTAGGATTCAGTGCAGTATGCCTTTAAGAGTTAATTTCCTCCACAGGGTGTGTCTCAGTGGCCTGTTATTCAACGGTTTCAGCGCTGAGGGAAAGGGCTGCAGTGTGGAGTATCCGGCAACTTTCACATCCAGTATGTGTGACACCATTTCCAGCTGCAGTCTGTGCAGCACTTTGAGTAAGAAGAGTGCAGTCTGGGGGTGGCAGAGTCCCCACAAACACAGGGGATCCCAAAGGAACATGGGGATGTCATCTCACCCACTGCCCTGCATGTGGCATTAGCTCAATAAAACCATAGCCATGCATGACCTCCCCAATTTAAGTATATGCTCAATGAAAATCTCTGCCATTAACACGGATAAAGAAACATTGTACAGATAGCCGTGCCTTTGTATAGGTAGCAGTGTGATTGTATAGGGCAGCAGTGTGATTGTATAGGGCAGCAGTGTGATTGTATAGGGCAGCAGGCTGCTACCAGTATTGATACAGTGGGAGGGACACTGAATTGGAGTTGCTTGTCCCATTGCCTGGCAGTATAGACAGGTACAGCATTTGGTGTCAGCAAGCAGGAAACACAACTGTTCCTGCTACATTGTCTGCAGTGACACTGATTCCCCTGCTAAATACAGCGACTGCCACGGAACCACTTCCAGTGAGATGGTGCTGCTGTGTGTGAAAGGTATGAATTCAGTGCAATGTTGGTCCATTTGCTATATCTCTCTATCTATCTTTCTACAGTGTATTTTCAAGTTCAAGATTCTTTTTATATGATTACACAAAGTGTGTGTGTGTGTGTGTGTATATATATATATATATATATATATATATTTTTTTTTTTTTTTTATAATGTAGCATATACACCTGAAAATACTTTTTAGTTATCTGAAGATAGCAAATAATGTTTTCCTCATTCCTATTAATGTTTGTTTAATATTCTAATAATGCCCTTTTTTTTCTTTTTTTTCCCCAAGTGAAAAAAGGAAAGTTTAATGGAGTAGCAGGTAAATACAGTATTTATGATTTCTGCCTAAATATACTGTAGGCTGATATACAGTATTGCAATCTGTATGGCACATCCTGTGATAAACCTACTGCAGCACACGCTCAGGACTGCAAAACTTTCACTATTCCAACAAAACAAAACATTTTGTGAGTGAAGTCTGCTGTTAATTAAATGGCTTTACATTCACAAATCTACCTCACCAAAAATGTATTTTGTTTGTTGCAATATCAGTAAAACACACATTGCTGTTATAAATTCCAGCATCGTCATCAAAATAATTTATAGTCACCACCCAAACCAATCTGTTCTTGTGCAGTGTGAAGTAAATTGGCTTAAAAAAAGTTAATTTCCCCCTCTGTTAAAATTGGACATACTGCTGTATAAACTACAGTATATTCAAAGACTATACAGTTATTTCATCGTTTAAAGCAGGGGTGCACTAACTGTTTGTCCTGCGCCCCCTGCTTGTTCTACCCCACTGCTCGTGCCCCCCCTTACCTTGTCTCAAACGCCAAATGCCACTGCGGGGTCATGGCACGTCACATGACCTCACGGCATCATTTTTGCGTCGCCAAAACCGTCTGAGTCAAGGTAAAGGGACCTTACAGAGGCCTATTTAATTTAAATGCTTTGGGGAAGAGCGCGGGCCTCTGTAAATTACAATGTGTTTTACACGATAGTGGCAATATTCACAAGTTTATGATTTTTCTACAATTAAGTAGCTTTATTAAGTTTGGTAGTATCGTGGGGTCCTGTTGCTGCCTCTTAACTCGTTTATCGCTTTGCAATTTAAGACTTTTTTCTTATGGCAGCCAAAAGGTTCACTAAAACTGATGTGATCAAATGAAAGGCACCTGGGCAACTCCAGGTCATTGACCATTTAAAGCTGCAGTTCTGTCTTTTTTTAAATTTTATTTATTTTTTTACTTCAATAGTTTCATGTGTGCAATCTCTAATTAGCTAAAGAACTGTGTAGCTGCAGGTCAATTCGTTCTCCATGTATTGATCGGCGAAATGTGGTGACATCATTAGTGAAGGGATCTGTTTTTCTTCTGCTTCTTTCTCTCAGTGGAAGCTCATGAATATTCATGAGCACTCCTGCACTGACATGTGCTAGAGGGAGGGCAGGGCTGACAAAGGGGTGTGCCAGGGCTTGTGACAGGACATGAAGGGGCAGTGCCTTAGCAAATGGCTGTTAAAATAGAATACAAGAAAATTGGTCTTTCAAAGTTGTTTTTTTAAAAACAGAAAATGCTAAAAGTATTTTTTCTTACTACAGAACTGATTTATTAAAAAAATAAATAAACACATGCAGGATATTGACTGAACTGCAGCTTTAACAGGACACAAGAAAACTTCCTGTTTGAATTCACCTTTTTATTGTAGATGTGTGTAGTGAGTTGAGAGATATATGTGGAGAATTAGGAATTTAATAAAAAAATTAAAAAAGCCTAATTTCATGCACATTTTTGTTTTATGACACTTAATATTGCATATGGTGAGTTGTCAAGGAAAATAGACAATCTAACTGTATAAAATGGAATTCAATTGCTGTACTAATGTCTCCAGGCTGCAAAACCAGTGTAATAACAAAACAGCCCCAAACAGCTGTAACATGCCACATTGTTTCTAGCAATAACACAAGATATCCTGTTATAATGTAGAATATCAGTGTTTCCATAGGATTAAATGGCAGCGATAAGGCAGAATGTCACAATATCCCAGTAAAAGGGACCTGGCTCCACTATGCAAATCCCTATTTTGGCTTCCCATATCCTATAGAAACAAATGTAAAACTCCCACCTTTTGACATTCGGTACAAAGCCTTCAGCGATGTTGCTTCATCTTACATCGGCTAGAGCAGGGGTGCGCCCCCTGGGGGGGGGGCACAAGATTTTCCAGGCGGGCGCAGCGGTTACAGAGGCCCTCCACTCTTGCCCAAGGTATCTAAATTAAATGCTAGGGGATCGTGCGAGGCCTCTGCAACTTTCCTTGTCTTCGGCGACACATCGCAATGGCAATGCGGGGTCACGTGACCCCCACGACGTCATTTGACGCCGGAGACAAGGTAAGGTGGGGCGTGCAGACTGAAAAGTTTGTGCACCCCTGACCTAGAGTCTACAACACCTCCCCTAATCGCCCCCTCCATTCTGTACGTGATCTACGCCTCTCCAGAAAAATACAGAAAAAATATACCGGCGCCTAAAAAGTCAATAATATAGTGAAAGTCCTGACCATATGGTATGCACCAGTCCTATTGAACTAGAAATCCTGTGATGATTCTTGATAGTAGTAGAAAGACAGATAAAGGTAGGCACAGCAAGAAGTCTCTCCACGGGTAGTAACCACTCTCAGGGGCTAAAATCTTCACAGGTGAAAGACCGTCCCCTGGCTGTGCGAACCACCACTCAAACGGAGCTCCCCGCTGTCTCTCCACCTCCAACGTGCAGCTCTGTGTGTCGGACGTGCACTCATACAGCAAATCGTACGCGCATGCGCGGAAGGAATAGCAACTCAGTGCTATGCTCCAAGCCAGCAGTGGCTGACGATGCGTGCGCATACACGGAAGAGTATGGCCTCGGCACTAGGTGCAAATCAGTCCCGAACTCAGGAGATGGCAGATGAGCTAGCAATCAAGTCTTTACCCACAACACTATGCGTTTCGTGAGACTACCTCACTTCCTCGGGCAGAGGAAGTTCCCCTGAGGGAGTGAGGTACTCTCACGAAACGCGCGAAAGTTATATTTTGCCGGGCGGTGGCGTCGCATGTTTCCAGCAATTTGATTGGTTCAAGGGCCGTCATGTGACAGCCCTTGAAAAATCAAATTTTGCCAGGTACAAGTTTTTGCTTTGTCGCCATCGCGTGCTCTATAAGCGCACGCGGCGGCAATGCATTTGTTTTCGGGTGACGTCGCGTCGCTGGCACTATAAGCGCGGCTTAAGATAAAACTTGCATGTATATGTTCTGGGATCACATGAAACTTTCATTTTATATACCTGTATTGTATAATGTTATTCCTATACCTTTCTCATGGTTGGTGTATCTACTTTTAGACTATTCCAAGACGTATGTAATTATTAAAGTCCAAAATCTCAAAAGTGGTACAATTGCCCGACCGGGAAATGAGCCTTGTTGGGAACAAGACTACATATTGTAAGTAACTATACACCTTGTTATGGGAAATTAGAGTATGGTAACATGACTAGTAACAACCAATGAACACGGGAGTGGGATTATACATAAATAAAATAAATATTCAAATTTCTATATAGCTTTAAAAGCTTCTAACAACATGTTGTTCTGTATGAATTTAGAAGAATAACCAAACACAAAAGCCTACTAAATAAAATGACCTTTCCTGTGTCCTCATGTTTTCTTTCAGTGACATCAACGATCTTCAATGTGGTCTTCTAGTAGAAGTATGGAAGTCAGGCTGGCTTTGGGACTCTGTTTTAGGCAGTGTGTGGATTCCCCTGAAAACCATTCTTCATGCCACAGACGTACGTACAGCCATTGGTCTAAGTCAGGGATGGCCAACTCCAGTCCTCAAGGGCCACCAACATGTCAGGTGTTAAGGCTATCCCTGCATCAGCACAGGTGGCTCAATCAGTGGCTCAGTCGAAGATCTTGAGAACTGGATGGAGTTGGCCACCCTTGGTCTAAGGACTATTAAAAACTAGTAGTGCTGTTCAAGAGACGTGACGTTTAAGTGACATGCTATTAATCGAGGGCTAATGCACTTTGGTGGGTGCACCAATACAACTCTTTGGGCTCTATTTTCAATTTATGCTGTAAAAGGAGATACTCAGTACTGTAATTTTAATTAATGAAAGTGTGGGTTTATAAATAAAACAGCCGTGCTACTCCACACACACCCCTTCCATAACATTTTGATCACTGTAAATAGCTATTTTTACCCCCAGAAAACCCCGATGGCAGTTTTGGTTGTACTGTCCATAACATTTTGTGCACAAAAAATAATCCAGAGAGAATCCTCCTTTTGTGCTAAAGTGGCCTGGTTTATATTGCTATGCAATGCACAGTATTATAGCACTACTGGAGGTAAATAATGATTACTCTTTACAGCTGGGAGCTGTATGACACATGATCTGTGATTGTTACAGTGCTCCAGTGATGTCGCCAATCTCAGGCTGCAATGAATCGTCGCAATATTAAAATAATTGTGTTTCAAAATAGAGATACTTGCAATACAATTAATGTAAACAAACTGGTCCTTTTTTGTATATTGTATTAGGAAGGATCTGGGGAATGGTGGACATTGTACTCTGAAATCATCACAAAAGGAAAGGAAATTTGTTGCATTAAATCCCCAACTCTGCATGAGATTTTATTGGATTTGTACTTTGCGATGCCATTAGGTAAGTACAGTCACACACATGCTTTGTTCAAACAACATGTTTACCTTTCCTTGTATGATATTTTTCCGTCTGACATACCATTTCCCTTTTCCTCTGAAAATGTCATTTCCAAGTAATAGATTGCTCAATAGTTGTGCAATGTTGGGGAAAAAGCCAGTGATTTCTATGTACCTTTTGAAAGAAACATTCTTTTTTTAATCTGTGATTAGTTTAAACTTGGTGTTGAAAGAGATTTCACTAGCCACAAAGGAAAGGTTGGTTTTTACAGTAAGGGCAGCAAAATGTGGAATTCATCACCCATGGAGACTGTGATGGCAGATACAATAGATATCTTCCAAAAAAAGAAAAACAAGTTGGTAAAAAAATACATTATTTTTCCCCTTATGAGACAGCATTGCATGATGTTTCACTGGGGTTTTTTCTTTCCTTCTTCTGGATCAATATACTGTACTGTAAATACAAATATATACAGTATTTTGATATCGGTATCTGTGGTCTAAATGTAACATACTGTAGGTTGATCTCGATGGACGTATGTCTTTTTTTCAACCTCTACTATGTAACTATACGTGTAAAAGAGTGGGAGCTTGGTGGAATGTTATCTACTGCAAATTACTAGCCGGACATTATTTATTGCAAGTGCCAACTTCATTTCTACCTATACATGTTGTGGAAGGGTAATTGCTCTCAGGACGGGGTTATACCCTTTGTCATTGAAAGAGAGTAGGAGAATTCCTAAGAACCGAGTCCATACAACAAAAGCCATGGATTAGCACAGACAGTTGGTTCCATTTTTGCAGTGTTTTGTTTCTTCTTTCTTAACAATTGCATGGGAGCGTAAGGTATTTGCACTAAAATGTTAACAGGGTTTAATCAGAAAGTGCCATATGTTGCTTAACCGCTTCACTTCCAGAGAAGCCAGGAATACTTTGCAAAACAATGCATTACAATTCCCTCTGACAGTGCAGCTGCACCACGGAAATATCCCAAATACAAAAGTGAGACAAACCGTGTGGCTACTTCTCACGTTGAATGGTGGCAAGTGAGAGAGATCTCATGCAATTTTAACAGCGTGCAAAGGGCGTTCATAATAATAACACAAGCTGTAGAATGGATTCTGATGACAATTAAAGGAGATTTGATGGTATTTGTCCATTGAAGCTATGCTAAACATCTCTCAGTACACCACTTCCAAGCAGCCTAAAGGGTCAATGATGGATCCTTATGACCCTTGCATTTATTGACTTTTATGTTCTGCTTAACGGTTATTTCTCCTACATGTCTCTAGTTATACATATAATTATATAGTGTACAATATTCTTCTCACATATCTGTATGCAGGTAACTGCATTAATCTGGGTCACTCCTGGCAGAGACCTTTATGAATATTAAGACAATGGATATGTGGAGTTGGCAGGTTGGACCAACATACAAATGCACAGATTGAAGGGAGCAATGAAAATGGTGTCACATCAAATAGCACAGCAGTCATTGTTCTTAACAAAAGACAGGTTAATATTCAGGATGTCTCCCTGCAGGTTTCGTGTATTTGTCTTCAGTGGATCTACAGTAAACTAATACATAATTAAATATGTCTGACCGTATTCAGGGACTTGCTACAATACTTTTTGACCCGTAAAGTAGTTTTTTCAATTTTTATAGCGTTATATGTTTAGCATTTCAGACACTCCTGTATTAAGACTGGGGCAAAATAAACTGGTTTATCTGAGTTGTTTTCTTGAACCAGCAATTAACCTTATACTGTTATAGTAGGTGGTTGCTTCTGGCTATTGGGCTTGTGTGTTCTTATTTACTCTTTGCAAAGCCCACAAGACATTTAGTATACAGTATAATATTACCAGCGAGCGGTTCCATTTCATTCTTGGAGCCTTACTCCAAGGAGTTCCACCTGTCGCCTAATTTAAAACAAATATGAATTGAAATAGACAGCAGACGTTTGGCAAGATGTGGACATATAGTTAGAGATGATGCAGAATGCCAACACACCTGCTGTTGAGCATTTGCGGTCGCTGGTCCGAATGTGAATCTGTGTACAGTATTTTGTTAATCTAGCTACCTTTAAAAATGCTGTTAGAATCCATCCCATCACTACAGCCGCAAAATCCAGTTTTTAAATGTAGAGTATGGTAATTTATTTGACTACTTTGACCTACATTTATGAAGTAAGTAGGTCTGCCCAAGCATGTGGTATATTGATGCGTTGAGTGAAGACTCCCACGTAACACCTTTGCCTAGAGTAGGGTCTCTCAAGACCCCCACCAACAGATCAGGTTTTCAGGATATCCCTGCTTCAGCACAGGTGACTCAGTCTTTGACTGAGCCACGTGTGCTTAAGCAGGCTCTTCGACTGAGCCTCTGAATGAACCACCTGTGCTGAAGCAGGGATATCCTTAAAACCTGATCTGTTGGGGGGAGGAGAGGGGGGGGGGGACTAGAGTTGAGAACCTCTATCCTATTGGCAAAGTGAAGAGGTAGGCAAACAAAGTGACAGTTATATATTACAGCTATCGTACCAATAACATCCCCGCAGCAGAAAATAAAGCGCTTCAGCTCGAGGAACCTCCCGTTCTCACCCTGTCAAAAAAGGGTTAGGGGGGTTTACTTCTTAACATTTCTCATCTTTAAGAAAATTCTAGTTGGAGTGGAGCTTAAAATAAAACTTACGATAATAAAGGCCTTAAAGCAGCAATAGTATATTACCCCATATATAAAAGAAAGGTTAACCCACAGTGCAGGTGTCTGGCGACTTTATCTGATTTAATACACTGTTACAGCAATATAGTCAGGGGGAGGCGGACTCAGACCTTGGCCCTCGATATACCTATATATCAGCGGAGCACAAACTGGGGGAGGGCGCGAGACTGATTGCGGGGGGTGCAGGGGTTACAGAGACCCTGCACGCTTCCCGAAGGCACTTAAATTAAGTGCTGGGGAAGCAGCGAAGGCCTCTGTAAACCTCACGGTGGCTCCGGCGGCTTCTTAGATGCATTGCCACGGCAACACGGCGTGAAATGACGTCATATGACATCATGACGCCACAGCCGAGGTAAGAGAGGGGGGGGGGGGGCGCGGAGAGAGGTGAACTGCCGGCAGGGGGGAGCGCAGGGAAAGAAGTTTGTGCTCCCCTGCTATATATCATATACAAGCAGTCCTCGGTTATCCAGGTTCCGTTCTGGAAGTAGCGTTGGATGGTGAAACCGTTGTAAAGTGAGTCCCATGTTAATCAGTGGCGGTGAGCGTTGGATAATGCATTCTGGCGTCGAAAAAGTGCCCATAGGGTTGCATTGTAAAGCGTTGGATATGCCATTCGTTGTAAACTGAAACGTTGGATAACGAGGACTACCTGTAGAGGGCATAAAAGAGGGGTTACACACACTTCACACTATAATGAGTAGGTGCCTTAGTGCAGCAGTGTTCAACTCCAGTCTTCAAGTGCCCCCTCCTGCTTCAGCACAGGTGACTCAATCAGCGGCTCAGTCTTTTGACTGAACCCGATTAAGCCACCTGTGCTGAAGCTGGGATATTCTGAAAACTTGACCTGTTGGGGGGTGGGAGGGGGGGGGGGGGCTTAAGGACTGGACTTGAGCCCCCCCTGCCTTAGTGGGAGACTAAGGGAAATACGTTTTTCCCTTCGGTCTGTTCTGTGTTGGAGCTTTCATGCGGACATCGTTATGCGTCATTAAAATAGTGTGTGCCAGCTCAAGATGGGAACATTTTTAAATATGGTATTCAATAAATCTGATATCCTGCGGTGTACTTAGGAGTGTAATCTTAAACAAAAAGATAAAGATAGAATAAAGAAACCTCATTAACAATGCACTTCCAAATTACCTTTTTATTATTCAATGTATCGATAAATCTCACACTGGCAAACATCAGCCCTTATATAAATACACACAATAAAACCACTGGTACTGTCAATTGACGCCCAATCTAATACCAATTGAATACCAATAAAAGGTAATTCACGAGTGCACTGTTAATGAGGTTTCTTTTCCTCACCTTTTAGCTTTGTGTTATAGTCACGAGTCGCACAGCCCTTTCATTGTAAATCATCCGTCTGAGATGCTCGTAATTCTTGATTTGCAAAGGGCATCCGGCTAAAACATGGCAGTTTCAGTGTGTTTTGGTCTCCACCAGGTGTGGGCAGCTCCAGTTCTCAAGAGCCACCAACAGGTTAGGTTTTCCCTGCTTCAGTACAGGTGGCCGAGTCTCACTGAACCACTGATTGAGCCACCTCTGCTGAAGCAGGGATATTCTGAAATCTTGACCTGTTGGTGGCCTTTGAGAACTGGCATTGGTCTACACCATATTTTTTTTACATAGGGTTGAAGCAGGGGGTCTCTGGAGCAGAACCCCATTAATTTCAGCTCCGGGGATCTGCTCCGTTATGGGGATTGGTACTCGGCACTCCTAATAAAAGATCACACGGGTATTTTAAGTTAAATTCTAATTTACTAGGTCTGAAACTACAAAGATAATTATACTTGTGTACCTTTTTATAAAATGTGGTCAAGTCTCCAGCAGAGAAAAATAGCAACATGTGTGGCGCTCTAACCATAAGCCTATAGAACAAAATCACAATGGCTTGATTGAAGAATCCTGAGTTATGAACCCCCCAATGGAAGAACATGGGATATACCCCAGACAAAGCAGATAACAGTTCCAGATATAGCTCCAATATACAACCGACTAGTGGACTAGGATCCCCACGAAACGCGTTGGTGGGGGGCGCTGTACCCCATAATGCTGTTATATTTTTTCTTGTAGAATCCATTAAACTATTTTTATATGGGAACTAGCTCTCATTGGATTTTCTTTATTCACTTTTTGGATCCTGTGTGTTTGGTGCCTGCTTTTTCCCATCTGCATGTTCTCAAGTCTCCAGCAGACCGCTTCTCAAGGTAGAGCGTGGTGAGGGTAGCATGAATATTTGAATTAAAAAAAGAATAGTATTTTATATCGTTGTGCAGACAGCACATTGCCGTTTTGTATTTTGAAGTACCTTATTTTTGTTTTATGGATATAAATATTTGAATGATATGTAAAGGTGGGAAAAGATAAGCCGAACGAACGTTCCTCAATGCACAGTTTGGGGGTGTTGGTTAGTGGAAGGTATTAAAAAGAGTCTTCACACATTGCCAGTCAGTCAGGTCCTGGGTCTTGTGCGCAGACCTAGGTGTGGGATGCAGCTCCGCGCGGCTTGATGGCAGTGCCATCTGTGCCACTGCACTTAGCCCCGCGCTTACAGAGGCCCGGCAATCTTCCCCACAACATTTAAGCTGATTCCTGGGGGAGAGTGCGGGGCCTCTGTGTCTCTTACCTTCTCTCCAGAGCCGGCATCTCCTCCTGCGATCATGTGACGATGCAGCGCTGTGACATGTCGCCACGAAAACACGACGTAGCAGGAGGAGATGCCGCTAAGGAGGAGGTAAGAAGCCTCCGCCAACACCCCACTGCACAGAGCCCCACAAAACTCACAGCCGGCCCTGCTCAGAGGGTTGCACCAAACTGACAGTAACTGCAGATTTATTTTTATTTCTGTTACTGTATACTTTGTTTTGAGAGAAGAAAACAACTCTTCTTTCTAACATTGTATGTAAAAGAAATGTTGAGTTCAGTAATTTTGTTTTTGAACACTTTAAGCACAAAATTGGGATTTATTTCCCTTTTATAATTTAACAAATTATTGTGTATGTATGTCTTTATATAGCGCCATTAATGTACATAGCGCTTCACAGCAGTAATACACACGACAATCATATAAATAACAAATAACAGATCATGGGAATAAGTGCTTCAGACATAAAAGTAACATTGTGGAAGAGGAGTCCCTGCTCCGAAGAGCTTACAATCTAATTGGTAGGTAGGGAGAACGTACAGAGACAGTAGGAGGGCGTTCTGGTAAGTGCGTCTGCAAGGGGCCAAGCTTTATGCATCGTGTATAGTATTAGCCACGGAGCTACTCATATGCTTCTTTACGCAAGTGTGTCTGAAGGTGGGTCTTAAAGGTGGATAGAGAGGGTGCTAGTCGGGTATTGAGGGGGAGGACATTCCAGAGGTGCGGGACAGTCAGTGACAAAGGTTTAAGGTGGGAGAGGGCTTTAGATACAAAGGGGGTAGAGAGAAGACATCCTTGAGCAGAACGCAAGAATCGGGATGGTGCATAGCGGATGGTGTCTGTTTAAAAAAACACACACCACATCCTGGCATACAGCTGTAGAAGACTATATTATCCCGATGCATTATTTAACAGTAGGGCCATTACAAACAGTGGTTAAGGCAGAGGTTCTCAACTCCAGTCCTCAAGACCCCCAACAGGTCCGGCTTTAAGGATATTCCAGTCAACAGTGGGATATGCTGCTCAGTTATAATATGAGCTACAGAAATTCCTTCCAAATCTAGAAGCATAAAGTGTCCGGATTTGCCTTCAGTAAAATCATACCTCTAAATCGGTAGTAATAATACTATGCCTGGGAGGAAGGTGCGCCATGTGGTACCTAACACAACATATGGCGCAATATAACAAAACTCCCCCCAGTATCTGTATAGGATCGGTGTATGAGGGAAGGGAACAATAAGAAAGGCTGCTACTGCCTGTGACCTTATTTTAGATGCCCTCACCAAGTGTGGTAAATCCGTAGATCGTTGAGAAGTAGACTCCAGGCGAATTGTGTATGAACGATGCACAGCAGCACAAAAAATGGAGGATCACCCAGGGGTAACTCCCATTTTAAAAAAAATCCGATTTATTGAGCTCAGATAGACAACTAGCACAGTTAAAACACACCTACGCGTTTTGCGCCCCCTGCGCTTTATCAAGGTGTCTTTCAGGATATCCTTGATTCAGCACGTGGCTCAGTATTCGACTGAGCCACATTGAACCACCTGTGTTGACGCAGGGACTGATTGAGCCACCTGTGCTGAAGCAGGGATAGCCTGAAAACCTGACCTGTTGCCGGGACTTGAGGACTGGAGTTGAGAACCCCCTGGGTTAAGGAGATAACGCATGCATTTTTTTAATGCGTTATTTTGCGTTGACACTGGTAATAAAGTTTGCTATGTTATATCTATGTATCCATCACTCTTTCTGTGTGCTTATACGGATGTTTTTACTGAACTTGTGAATGGCCGTCTTTCTTACTCCTGGTGAAAAATACACCGATTTTGTGAGATTTTTTTTTTCCAGCTAAAAGAAATGGAAGATTTGGCAATTTTGTAAATATCTTTACCTACTTCTAAAATCTTTAAAATAAAAATAAATGTATCATGGAGCCTCAAGAGGTCACTGTATCACTGTGGGATGGATTTAGTAAATTCACTAAATCCAGGCACAGCGCTACTCAAAATACAATGGCCTACTCACTGTATAATCAGTTTACAGATTTATTTATATCACTTTCAATAAGGTATTCATAGACATATAGAAATTCCCTACTGTCTTTTTGCTGTACTGCTCTTATAGAAGGTTATATATGTGGACTGTAGTTCTGAGGTGTATATATGTATGATATATATATATATATATACTGTATGTGTGTGTGTGTGTGTGTGTATATGTTTGTATGTGTGTGTGTATATTATGTGTGTTGTATATATGTGATATATATATATATATATATATATATATATATATATATATATATATATATATATATATATATATATGTCGAAACAGCTGTCTGTGGGTGGTTTTCTGGGTATGCACCTTAACCCTGGCTGTGCTCAAAGCTGTGACCATGGAGCAAGCTTAAGCCTATAGGGACCATGTTAAAAATGGTTTTTGAGGCAAAACGTGACACTGTGTGTTCATTTGCATGTCATTTCCCAGAATCCCTTGCTGCAGTGGAAGTGCTGTATGCTGGGTGATAATGGGGAAAGGCGGGGTTGCAGACCTGCGTAAGACATGCAAATGAGCATACAGTTGTATTTGCATATATATATATATATATATATATATATACAGTGTTCGACAAACCTATACATTTGCTCGCCCCGGGCGAGTGGATTTAACCCCCGGGCGAGTAAATATTGGCCCAAGCAGCACACGTTTGGTACTAGGTGGCGAGTAGATTTTTTTGTGTGGCGAGTAGATTTTTTTTATATATATATATATATATATATATATATATATATATATATATAAAAGAAAAAGAGAAAAAACAGGCGCACACCTAGTGCATTAAAGTAAAACAAACAGTTTATGGAACATTAAAAAACAGACAAATGCCCACTCACAAGTCAAACGGTAAAATAAAGCAGTTATGAGATTGGCTCTCATATGCCAGTAGTAGCGTCCGGATCAGCAATGGAGTCCTGTCCTACACACGCGTGGCGCAGTCTCCTTCACCTACACACGCGTGGCTAAGACGGAGGAGGCACTTTCCCACTGAATACAGTGTATTACGGACTACTACGATTGCAGTTTGTGAGCGGCGAGCCAGACAAGAAGAGCGGACATATCTCTACTATTCCTGGTGGTGCAGCAGCCAGAAGTAAGCAGGCGAAGGCTTTGGTTCCCGGAGGGATTTCCTTTTGCGGGGCACACGACCGGGAGGACGTCACTTCCGGTGAAGGAGACTGCGCCACGCGTGTGTAGGACAGGACTCCATTGCTGATCCGGACGCTACTACTGGCATATGAGAGCCAATCTCATAACTGCTTTATTTTACCGTTTGACTTGTGAGTGGGCATTTGTCTGTTTTTTAATGTTCCATAAACTGTTTGTTTTACTTTAATGCACTAGGTGTGCGCCTGTTTTTTTCTCTTTTTCTTTCATAGGTATCTACAAGGGAGTTGTGATCCCTTTCAAACGGGCTGCCGTTACCTGGATGCACTTTATTGGAACTGGACTCTATGTTTTTTAAGGTTTTGGTATTATCAAAATATTTTTTATGAATTTTATATGTATTTTTTTCATTTTTTATAGTAGTTTTTATTAAAGTCATTTATACAATATATGTGTTATCTTAGCAACATAGGATCTATTTTATATACACTACCCCCTCTGGCCACCCCATAGGTTGTTTCAACACAGTAGCTGACTTACTCACAGTTAGGCAGGTTGTAATAGTAGGCGCTCCTTAATATTTTTGTTTTGTTGTGATATATATATATATATATATATATATATACAGCTCTGTCTGGCAGTAAAGTATCCATACTGTACTAAGTAACGTCTTCTAAACGCTATCAGGTATAGAGCACCATGACATTAATTCACTAAAGTTCATTATATCAACAATAATATTTGGTTATGATAAAAAAAAGCAGAATATTTTCTGATATAATGCTGGATTATGTATGCACAATAATCATGTGTTTCCGCGATAGTGACACTCAATGTCTCATTATTACCACAAAATCCACATGCAAATACAATACAATACATGGCTGCCATAGGGTCATTGAATATAAAAAAGACCTTACATTATACTATGGCAGACAATAATTTGAGCCTCTTTGAAAAGTGATGGGTTTTCCCGTGCATGGAAATGGAAAACCTTTAAACACCACAGGGATTAAAGACTAGACCACCCCACCACTTCACTAACTACCCCACCCCACCCCCCCTTGTTTACCATCGTGGTTAACTATTAATTGCATGGTACAGTAATACCTTCCCTTTGGCAAACAAACACTGTGCCCAAAGAACTAATGTCCCTACGTACTGCAGTCCATATAAGTATGTCATTAATACTTGATATCTACAGTCCTAATTATAAATTGTATAGAAAAAGTTTTTAGTGTTGAGACAGGACCAAAGTAAAGTGGAAATGATACCTTTCATGACTAATGATTCAAAAGAGTGCTAGCTTTTAGGACCAAGAAGGTCCCCGTTCCAGTTCAAGGTTTACAGTATGATATATACCCAGGCCTTTGTTTCAAAATGTATGCAATACGAAGGTATTACACGCTTGGAACATTCTGCTTACCCAGTCAAGAATAGCAAAGAGGAATATAGCAAAAATGGCAGGTGTAATTCTGTAACGTTGCTCATCTTACTGGTGGTGAATTAAAGCATTGCCATCCAATCTTTTCCCATTCAAACTTGTAGTGTGTAAAGGTGTGAAAAATGGCAGGCTGGGTGTAGCATGTGTGATACGTTTTGTATATACTTGTGTGTATTAACCCTGGTTGCATACACTGTACGGTGTAAGTCACGTCCTCACAGGTGTGCCGTTCCTGACAGATGGTATATTGGAATGGATTGAGGGGAGATAATATTATTCATTTGATAGACATTGCGAGGTGAAGATTGGACCAGCTAGATAGCAGTGTGTTTTATCTCCTGTCCCATATGCAGGCCACGGGCCCACCGGTGTGCCATAAGTGACCGTCATCATTATCATAAATTATTACCATGACTGAATGGCATCAATTTGTTAGTTGCACAATTATTTTAGTTGTGGAATAAATATACTTTCCACTAGACCAGGTGTGGCCAAACGAGCCACTGATTGAGCCGCCTAGGCTGAAGCAGGAATATCCTTAAAACCTGACCTGTTGGTGGCCCTTAAGGACTGGAGTTGTCCATTCCTGCACTAGACATTATCGCTTAGATGCTGCTCGGTATGTTAATGACTCGCCAGGTGAGGTTAATACGTTAGCAACACAAGATGTAAAGTTTGGCATCTTGATGTGACAAAGGTGCTAAGCCCGTTGAGTACCGGAGGGGCCTCGGCCCCAGAGTGACGGAATGGAAGATGTGAGCGACGACTCTTCCATTCCACTTCCTGACCGATCACGTGGCAGTACTCTATCTCCCCTACGAAAACGAGCCGTAAGGTTATGACGTAGCTACTACTTCATGCGGCCCCTGGAGTGCCAGACCCAATGACTTAGTAGCTACGTCTATAGGGTGCCCAAGGGATTAATGCGTCCATAGCTTTCACAAAGTAAGCAGTGATCTTCTAGTTTCTTATGTAGATTTTAAGGAGTATTTGTGGGCCCTGGGGAAGCTGTTGGCGGGACAGATGCTATGTTAGTTCAGTCATACCTAACTGGTGTTACACACATCCATATCCTCCAAAAGCCCTGCAGTATTTCAGGGTCTGAATGTGAGTAGCGCCACGTTTTGGTGTGCCCTAACTAAAAGCATTAAGTCCCTGTGTCAACCCTAATGGACTTTTGCGGAAATGCCATCATATTTTCATGCATTATTACATATCATTTGCATGTCATCCCTAACGGCCGTTCTAGTTAACGCTATGCTTTTTAGGGGACAAAACATTGCTCAACATAATTTCCCGTTTGTACTAAACACTTAGTCTTAACATAACATTACATTTGTTTAAGTCATTAACAGAGCTTTGTGGATCTGGAGATACAGTATGCCATATCTTTTAATTAAACGTGAGGTTTTCATAGACAACATTATGGTGCACCGAGCTTTCCAAACCTCACAGGTCGCCTCCTCTTCATGCGTACCGTCTGTGTACTATAATTTCACTTATGAACAGTCTACATTATTCAGTAGTGATGCATCCATATGAATGGACAAAGTACAATTGCCAGTACCGGATATGAGTAGCGTGTAAATGCAGCACTGGATCTTTTGCATTCATGCTGAATTTATGAACAACATGAAAGATGATCCAGGTCTCCACGGGATTCTTTCGGAAAGAATTTATTCAAGATACACAACGTTTCGGCCTCACTTAGGCCTTTGTCAAGTGAGGCCGAAATGTTGTGTATCTTGAATAAATTCTTTCCTATAGAACCCCGTGGAGCCCTGGACCATCTTTCTTGTTGCTGTATACCTGGATTGCTGCAGATAGCCATCCCTGAACCAGTATCTCCAACATTGCGCAAGTATCGAATTTATTTGCAATTTTTTGGAGTGCTACACACCCATATATCCCTACATAGAATTTATGAACAAGCCGCAATACCTGGGGGGGAACGTGTTTGCACATGCTGCATATGTCTTGCTTCTGATTAGTGCATTACACCTTCAGGGTACATGCCGACATACAACTATTTTTCTCCTTGAAAAATGCACCATCCAAATAAATAAGCTCTTTTGTATTCAGGTTCAATATATTGAATAGAAGAGCTGTAATACTGATATAAAGCCCACCTCAATAGGACCTAAATTAAGTTTTATTCTCACAAGAATTTATAACTCTTGTAAATCAATACAGCCTCGAGCTAGTTGAAAAACTGATAAGTGTGTCTTATTAAAAAAAAAACTACAGTAGTTTTGGTGGGCAAGAAAATCATGAATGCAATGGCCGTACACTTCTTATGAAGGGCGCAGGTTTGGAAGCTCCAGTTATAATAAGACAGGTTTGTGAATACGGACAATTCATCAAACCGTTATTAGACGTAATATGACTTGCCAGCAATATTTTTTCAGAACATAAATCGACAGCAGAAATGTAATAATTTTGGGATGGTAAACAATAGTAATGGGAGGAATTTGAGCAGAGTTACGTTATTGATAGAGAATATATTTATATCAACCACTGTTTTTTTTTTTTATCCAGGAGATTCATTTCAAGTAAACTCGCACAGGCGTATCTTCGCATCTCACTGGATATTATTATACGCATGATGGGGCGCTGAAAGAGATGAGATATACAATTGTATTTAATGTGCGAACCTTCTTTATGTTCATGGGTCGTTGTTGCATTGACATCACTACTGAGTAATAGTAGACTTCTGTTCTATTACTATGGTTATGGAAATATCCAAGACACACGTGAATATATTATTGTTAGCGTTGAAATAACGATGCTTATTTTAATTTCCTTTATCTTCTACCATTTTTTTGTTTGCTATTTAAAGACTGGCGACAATGCATTATTTATGACATCTCTTCTTGCTAAAACTGCACTTCGCATTAAGGGATCTATGTACAAAGCTTCGCTGGCAGGAATTTAGTCGTAAATCTGATGCAAAGGAGAGCAGCAATTGTATGCATCTTTTTGTGCCAATGTATGAAAACGATTTCGATGTATTGTGCGGCGGGTGCGTAAACTATATTTCTGCAAAGAAAAATGACACTGGGGCTGGTGCTAGAGGCGATCTTTGGATGTTATCTGTGGCAATTTTATGCGCCATACCTGCGTCAGAAATGTCCATCTTTTTCTTGGTGTAAAAGACAAATAACAATATTACCTTCAATGCTGCTTCTGTTTTAGAGAGCACATGCAGAATAGGAATTGGGAATTTGTCATACACACATACAGTATGCCATGTGAAAGAGAGATGACGTGTAATCGTTTTGCATGTAATATTCAGCTATAACTAACTAATCGCGCCTATCTTAATACACGCTTGCATTCATTTGAGTGAATTGGGAACTCACTGCGAATTTAGAACTAGCATCATTTTTGCTTATGCAATTTGCTCCAAAAGAGAATCATTTGGTTAATCTACCCCACGGGGTTTTTTGGTGCAATTTTTTTTCTTTTCGGATTATATGGTCCCATAAAGCAGCTCGTTTCCTCCGGCAAATGGAAAGGAAATTATTCCAGTGACATTAAATCTGTAAAGTTTAAAGGTGGTGATGTATGGAAACACATCCATTCCAACCTGCACTTCAGGGTAGCATTAATTATAACAGATCTGTGCTTGATGACTAATGTTGGAAATGCAAATGAATAATTATTCTACAAATAAACATGACATTTATATTGGCACATCCACTTTTATTTTTTAATTAGTTTACAGCACATTTGTTTTCTAAGCTTATGGTTAAAATATAAATTATATGTTTATTTGGATAGCACTTTACAGCAGTAATGCACGTGACAAAATAGGAATAAGCACTTTAGACATAAGTAAATATTCGGAAAAGGAGTCCCTGCCCTGAAGAGCTTACAATCTAAGTGGTAAGTAGGGTGAACTTACAGAGACAGTAGGAGGGGTTTCTGCTAAGTGCATATGAGATGTATAGTATCTACCAAGGGAGCTATACAAATGCTTCATTCGAGGTGTGTTTTATTAGGGGCCTTTAAATGTGGAGAGAGTTATTGAGAGGAAGGACAATCTAGATGTGTGGGGCAAGGAGTGAAAGGTTTTAGATACAAAAGGCTCAACAGAAGTAATCCTTATAGCAGCGCTCATGCAGCTTTGTTTTATTTTATATCTTCAATGTATATTATTGAAGCAGGGGGTTTCTGGAGGTGAACCTCATTCATTTCAACTCTTGGGTCCCCCTGCTTCCCGAGATAATATCCCCTGTATGGGGTGCCGGCAGGAGCCCTGGATTGGTTCACAATATGGCGGCTTTAAAAGTCCCGCATCACCCGGGCCAACAAGAAGCCGCCACCTCATCCCTTGCAGCTTCCTATTGGACGGGACATTGAAACTGAAGAGAGATACCGGCACCCCCTACGGAGGTCGGTATCTAGAGAAGCAGGGAGTCCCCGGTGCTGAAATGAATGCGGTCCAGCTGCGGAGACCCCCTTCTTCAAACCTATTAAATAAAATAAAAAAGCACATTCGCTAAGTCTGCTCCTTTAAATACAACACAAAGCGGGCGGGTGACCAGCGAGAAATAATGGCTGAGATGTACGGAGGGGCACAGGAGTGTAAAGCCTTGAAAGAAAATAGCCGTAATCGAAGCAAAATTGAAAACCTTCACCTTTTTTAAAATAAAGAAATACAACTTATTAATTGAAGTTGGTACACATGATGCATTAATGGTTTTGGAAGCTACCTGAGCAAGTTGCAATATAATGCTGTAATTTAAGGGCGGCCAACACCAGTCCTCAAGGGTCACCAACACATCAGGTCTTCAAGGTATCCCTGCTTCAGCACAGTCATTGACTGGGCCACTGATTGGCTACCTCTGCTGGAAGTCCTTGCAATAATTGAGGGGTTATTGTAATGTAAAACCAAGAGAGATGTGGGAGCCTTCTGCGTGTTTAGTTGAACTTGGCAAAGATCACCTATTTCGATCTGCCTACGTTCCCTTCGTTACAGATGTTTGCGGCAAATTCGATTGATGCTGACAAGTCAATGGGCGTTGCATTTTTTATTACATTGACTTCTTAAATTCAATCAAACTTGTAAAAAAAAAAAAAATACCATTTTATTTTTTAGTCGCCGGGCTGCTACAGTATTTTTGCAGTTTTAAAAGGTGACATTTGGGCCATTTCCTTAGAATAAAACTGCAGTGACGCGAATCTCTAGTAAAACCCATACAGTATCTCACATGCTTACAGGCATACCCCACATTAACGTACACAATGGGACTGGAGCATGTATGTAAAGCGAAAATGTACTTAAAGTGAAGCACTACCTTTTTCCCCACTTATCCATGCATGTACTGTACTGCAATCGTCATACACGTGCATAACTGATGTAAATAACGCATGTGTAACAGGCTCTATAGTCTCCCCGCTTGCGCACAGCTTCGGTACAGGTAGGAAGCTGGTATTGCTGTTCAGGACGTGCTGACAGGCGCATGCGCGGGCTGCTGTTTGCCTATTGGACGATATGTCCTTACTCGCGAGTGTACTTAAAGTGAGTGTCCTTAAACCGGGGTATGCCTGTATACTACTAGACATCAATATACTAATACAGGGATGCTCAACTCCCGTCCTCTTCGAATGAGCCTGTGCCTCTGATTGAGCCACCTGTGCTGAAGCTGGGATATCCTGGAAATCTGACCTGTTGGGGGGACTTGAGGACTGGAGTTGAGCACTCCTGTACTAATAGATGTGCTTACCCTTGTAGAACAGATAAATACATCATTTTGTCTCCCCTGTAGCCTGGCTATTATTTTTGTACTTGTCATTCGATCTTGTAGTTATTTGCACTTATTTAAAGAGTCAATCCAACTGTTATTTTTTTTTTTTTTTTTAACATGGGATTGAAGCAGGGGGTCTCCGGAGTTGAACCACATTAATTTCAGCTCTGGGGACCGCCTGCTTCTAGAGATACTTACCTCTGTAGGGGGTGCTAGTAACCACTCGGCTAGCAGGGATCTTATAATGGCGGGATTGGAAAGCTTCTGCGGGCCAATGGGAAGCCGTGAAGTCAATGGGTTCAGTTTCCTATTGGCCCGCATGATGCGGGAGCTTTGCAGGAGATACAGACCTCCTGAAGGGGGCGTCGGAATCTTTGGAAGCAGGGTGTCCCCGGAGTTCAAATTAACAGGCTTCAGCTCCTGGGACCCCCCTGCAACAAACCTATGTTAATAAAATAATTTAAAGAGTCTGAATTGCTCTTTTAAAATGATGTACTGAGTCAGGACACCTGACCTTTGTCACAATACAATGTGTGTTTAATCGTATCAAATGTGTCAATCCTAAGTATCAAAAATTTATATTTTACACACTTTAGTCGAGAGAGTGGCATTAAAGAGGAGACTGGAATTGATTTTAGCAAAGCTTTTCAATGTTAATTTACATTAACTGACCAGAAGGAGTGTCAGCGTGTCTATGTAATTACTACTTGCTAAATGCTTCTCATGCGAGAAACCTTTTTGGGGAAGATGCTCCCCCATTACAGAATTGTAATTGTAACAAGGGAGAGTTTCAGAAACCTCAGGTGACTATTTCAGGGCAATAAAACAGCTGTAATTATTCTAACTCATTACAGCTCCGCTTCAAAAGCACAGTCATGTGCTCACATTTTGGGGGGACACTTATCTTCTAGAATCACAATCCTCTTTTCATCAAATGACTCCTGTTGATGTTTCAGCAGATGGCGTGATTGAAAATCAGGACGCAAACCATGAAACTGATTGCAACTGGACCTCTTCAAACAATGCGGAAGTTTCTCTTTCATCACAAAAATATTTGCTAAGTACAATCAAAAAGGAATCGTGGTAAGTGTGTTTCTGAGTTCACTGTGTATGCGTACAGAAAGACACACTAATTGCAACACTTACAGACTAATGTGTTAACCCCAAATGACCTTGTTTAGTTTAAAAGGTATATGCATTAGGATACATTGTCTGAACGTTTAAAGCACCATGCTTGAAAAAATAGTTTTTAATCGGTTTGAAGCAGGGGGCCTCCGGAGCTGAATCGTGTTATTTCAGCTCCTGGGACCCCTGCTTCCCGAGATACTTTATTCCATTGAGGTATTTCTCTGCAGTTTAAAGGTCCCGGTCACCTGGGCCAATAGGAAGACAAGGCATGACATTACGGCTTCCTATTGGCCCTTGTGACGTGGGACATTTTAAGCCGCCATCTCGATATCGCCAACTAGCCCAGCCAGAGCTGCTTCCGGCATCCCCTACGGAGGTAAGTATCTTAGGTAGCATGGGTTCCCCAGAATTTGAAATCAACGTGGCTCAGCTGTGAAGGTCCCCTGCTTCAAACCTATTAAAAAATTACAGAAATGCTGCATGGACTGCTGCTTTAAAGTAGAATGAATGTCCTTGGAAAGGTCTGCAGTGTTGGACCTAAACATTGGATGAGTAAATACTCCCCACGACCACTAATTTGGAGTATTACTCTTTGTTTCCTTTCTATGGGATCTCCCCATTGAGTTTCACCACCCATTGGTATCTTTCATATTTGAGTGCATTTACTGTATACCTTTATATATTTTACTAGGGTTGCCAGACGTCCCGTATATACGGGATTGTCCCTTATTTCATTGACTTATCCCGTTGTCCCGGAAAGGTCTGTCGGGACGCATAGTTGTCACGTATTATAGCGCCTCGACGTGAAATGCCTGAACTTAAAATGACTGTAATTAAATCAGTCATAAAAACATAAATATTAAATTATTAAAATAAAGTTAGGACACTGCCTGGTTATCTCATAATACCATGACCCCCACCCCTTAGGCGTTACTATTTCTCCCACCGCTACTTACTGTATTAGTTCAGCGCGGGTCTTTCCTCCGGCCAAGCGTGGAGATGAGAAAAACCACAGTATATGGCGGTTAAGCGGGAGATACCATTCTGCTCGAAGCATTTGGAAAGTACATGAAATTATATTTTTGCTTGCTGAGAAAATCTTCTATTATCTACTCACACTGCATTATTCTATACAGTCTAAGTGGGTTTACAATTTCCACTTGATGCAGCAATCCTCCAACATTTATTACTGCTAAAATTGATCTGGAAAGCGGCATTATTTTTAAACATTTTGTATTGTTTAGCAAAAATAAAGAACATTTACGAGCACATTCACTTGTCTGGCAGGACGCTAAACCTGCTGTACCTCATAATCACACAGCATACAGTGCTTTGACTGCAGGGATTCTGGGTAATGACCTGCAAATGAGCACTCTTGATTGTGTCACCTTTGGCTTCTTATCCAGTTTAATATGGATTCCTCAAAGCTTACGTATTTGTATTATTTTTCCAATCATTTTCAAAGTATTCTTATTATTTTTTATGTTTGTTTGGCTTCAGTGGATCTTATTGCCGTCCTCTGGTGCCATATTATCCCATTTGTGGTACAAAGATTGAGAAGGGACACTAAAATATTGAAAACCGGATTCCATGAGGCGAGACCAGCCACTTTGCACTTGGCTATTTCAGTAATCACAAAGGGGCTTTTTAAAGCAGGAATCCTCCCAGAAACCTACGTGAGTTTAACTCCTTTAGTGTTAGTATCTTTCCCCTTGAGCATGTTTGGCTTTTTAAGTGTTAAAAATCATGATTATCTTAATTTGAGGTTAGACTGCACTGGACTCTTCATTCATTCCACCCTCCCAACCCACCCCTTACATCTCCTAAACTGAGCATCAGATTTTCAGATTAAAAACTGTGTTGTAAAGGGCAAAAAGAGAGATCCTAAAGTAAACAAATAACAAGCAAACAAACATGTTGATTAGCTGCTTTGATCCAAATAAAAAATCAACTGTAATGCCACATTTTTGATGAAGTTAAAAAAAAGAAACCATAATTTATTCAATACTTTAATCCTTGGTACACAATTATTATACTCTCGCTTTTTAATGCACCTTTTTTAGTTATGCATGTTGGCCGTTCCATGTGGTGCAGCAACATACCGGTAGATTTTTGGAAATAGAAATCGGTGCTGCTGTTTTCTGGATGGGAAATGGTGCTTTTGAATAAATGTGTATACCATGAGTTCGAGCGAGAATAGAAAATAGAAGGAAGGCCCACGGGGAGACGTAGCGAGGTGGAGAAAGTGTGCATAGAAGTTTGTTGTGACACACTGCACCGTTTTCTGCTAGCGTTGGCGTCAAAGGTAAGAAATCGTTTCCTACATTTGACGCAAATTGTTCGCTAGGAAAGTTTACGCCACCCCTAAAATGGCAGATTTTAAAAATGCAAAAAGAAGATAAAAAAGTGACGCACAGAGCCGTGATGCATGTCATCGGTGTCATGTAACTTCTTCCTAAGGCCTAGTTTTGACTCTCGAAACCGCAAACTTTGGTGCAAAGACTTTGATGCATTGTTGCCATTTATGGCAATTTTGCTCCAAATTTTCCTGGACACCACTCGTACTGAACAGTTTTCTCCTTTGTCTTCCTTGAAAGCTTTTTGGGGAGGGATTGCAGTTCTAGAGGGGATACTTGACAGTGGTCAATCTCCTTCTGTTAGTTATGTCTCTAAATCAAGACTGAGGTTAATGGCATACCATCTTTGACTTCTATTATGCTGCCTGATTGATTTTCTGTATGTGAAGCCTAGAAGTCATTCAGGGTCAAAAGCTAAATGCAATCAGAGGTCAAAGAGGCAGGAAGAATATTCTCTCCCTTCCCTGGAGGCTCTGTATCACAGATAGCTATAATAAGCCGCTATCAATTATTTGTGTTTGGGTTCTGAGCATTGGTAAACAAATATTTTTCTTAAAGGTTAGCTTTCTCTTTTAAATTTATATTGCAGAGTCATTTATGTGGGTTAAGCAAGGATGTAGAGTATATGAGATTTGTTTTCAGAGTTTGTCAGCAATACAGAGACCTTAATATACAGTAATATAATACAAGATTATATAGATCCATCTATATATATATATGCATGCATCTAGGACAATTAGCCACTGCCATGACATTTGAGCACCAGGACAGGTCACCGTTGCAGGTAAAACACTTATCCCTAATAGTTACCTTAACCCCTTACCCTAAAATCTCTAACCTTACAAACCTTAACCCCTAACATTAACACCATGCCCTAAAAACCCTAATCTTTAACCCTAAACCCAGTCATTCTAACCCATAAAAAAAACGTAACCCATAACCCAAGGGCGAAACGACCACGGCCATCTGTCCCTCAGCGGCTAAACAGCTGCACCTAATTGTACTGTACGTGTTCGAGTATGTACAGTATGTATGTTATTGCACACTAGAGATGTGTAAAATTTCCCCCCGAGTTTATGAATCATGCGAAATGTACCCATTTTTCTTGGTGACATTTTTTGCAACATTTATTATTTGCAAAATCCACAGTTGGCTATTTCATCCAAGCCCTGAAATAAGGCTTTTTCTGGAGATGAGTCCTACAGTAATACAGTTCTATATAGGGTATCGAAGTGCATATTTCAATTGGCTCATTTGCATTGGGGATGGGCACTTTTGCGGGACTCAGAATCGGAGACTTTGATTTGAAATCACAGTTCCAGCAACTTTTAGATTCAACATTCGATTCGAACTCCGAATCAAGCTGCGGAACAAATTTCTGTATCTGCGTGATTCGAACCAACCCCCCCCCCCCCTCCCAAAGGCTCTGTTTCTATATGCATTTTTATATTCTCTGTGCAATTAATTCAACAGTTTTAAAAGATTTCTCAGCCTACCAGAATCCTAGTTTTCTGGTCTCGTGGTTCCTTACACTCTCCCTCTGGAATAATACTGTAGAAGAGAAAAATAAGAACAAATTGTCATGTCCTCCAAAACAGAAATACATGTAATGAGAAATGTTTCTCGAAACCTCTGCAGTGTTTTAGTGTGCGGTAGTTGGCATCGGGTATCTTGTTCTTCTTCTGAATAGGTATAATATTACGTTTTAATACTAAAATAACATTACAAGAATACAATACCGTCCTATCATTTTTTTTTTAGATTTCAGAATGCAATTTTTGGCTGGCCTTTTTTCAACATGAACTGCAAGTAGTGTGCATGCATGTAAACAAATCCTTCATTCGTTTTGATCATTGCAAACAGAGCATGTGTTTAAAAATGGAAGAAAACCATCAATTCATTGGAAGAAGGACAACAATAGGAGTGCATTTTGTGGGAAGGTTTAAGGTTCTCTAATAGGATGATGTTTTATTCTAGTTAAATACCAAAGCACAGGATCGGGTTATAGAATACAGCAAATCTATGTAGAGTACCATATTGCAAGAGGAGAATGTCTGTAAGGAATTATGTACATTAAGACTTCCCAGAGTTAGACAGTTTTACAATCAAAATTCAGAATAGTTGTTATAGAGCATATGTGGCCAACTTCATTCCTCAAGGGCCACCAACAGGTCAGGTTTTCAGCATAGGTCGCTTAGTCATTATGACCTGTTGGTGGCCCTTGAAGACTGGAGTTGGCCACCCTTTTTATAGAGCCATGTAATGTATATGTATTTAAGTATTGTGTAGTTAATTTGTCCCAGTTGCATCAATAAGCAGACTGTTATATTATAGAGCAAAGAACGGAGTGGATGGAATTATTCAACATATAATAATGGTAAAATGTGTATCAATTATTTATATGTGCACCAAATAAAACAAATCTGTCAAACCAAACAAACATGCACAAAATATGACATTTTATTAAAAACAATTCTTTCTTTTGTTGCACATGCTAAATGATGGAACAACTGTCAGCTTTTACTATAGAGTTACAACTCCCGAAGGTTTTCTTTATCGTTCTATTTCTGAGTTTAACATGTTCAAATCACATCAAAGCTTACCCAGCGTTTGCCTCTTTTAAAATGTGTGGAGACTGTAGCTGATACTATGCATTACGAAATGTCAATGTGTGGCAGCGGTGATAAGTTGTTGAAATCTTGCAACAATATTGGAATATTAATGTTGAACAAATACATACTCCATGTGTCTGGATAGGTCATCCTGTAATAATCAAGTCCAGTAGGCTCATCATAAGACATTAAGGGGTAACATTTCTACTGTCCAAAGTAACCATTTTTGGGTTGCTTTCGACCAAAGATTCTAGCAGACATCAATAGGGAAATTTGTCCGAAAACCGCACGAAAGGCTGCTTCGGTCTACTTTAACAAGAATGCACCCATAATTATCCTATTTACGAAGGCGCACTTTTTCATTAGACACCTTTCAGCACGTCTTGGTAATATATGCCAAGTACAGTAAATGGGCTGTATGGTGTCTTCCGGCACAGAAGGCGTCTTATGGGGTAGCAGTTCTTGGTAAATATGGTCCTAAAGCGTCAAGTGAAGAGGAAATCGTTACTAATCAACCACAAAGAAGACTAGTTACAGGCTTACCAGAAGCTGGCTACACAGTTTGTTATAGGGTGGCATTTTGTATGTTTTGCTATTACTATTCCTTTAGGAAACCGTGAAAGCATTACATTACATATCCAAAACAGAACTAATAATCTTTCCCCCTTCCACTGTTACCTCTACACCCAAACTTTTCCTCAGTCAATAATACCACGATCTTATCAACATACCAAACCTGCTGCCTAGGGGTCATCTTTGACTCTGCCCTCTCATTTATTCCTCACATTTAAGACCTCACTAAGTACTGCCGTCTCCACCTTTAAAATATTGATAGGGTATGCCCTTTTCTCAGTCATGACACAACTAAAATCCTAATTCACTCACTTGTCCTGTCCCACTTTGACTATTGCAACTTTCTCTTAGCATTCCACTCATTCGCTTGTCCCAACTCCAATCCATGAAAAATACTGCTGCCAGACTACCTCTCTCAACATTCCTCTTCTGCATCACTACGCAAATCCCTACACTGGCTTCCCATATCCTCTAGAATCAAATTTATAACCCTAGTTGTGATTTACAAAGCTCTCAACAATGCTGCCCCTTCCCTTTCATCTCAGGCCTCATTTCCAAATATATTCCTAAATGCCTGCTACGTTCTGCCTACGGCATCTGCCTTTCCTCCCGTGCTGCCCCTCTCTCTGGAAGTCCTTCCTACGCACTGTCAGACTCTCCCCCAGCTTTCAGACATTCAAAAATTCACCTCTTTAAGGAAGACTTTCTGGCATACCACTAACCTTCCCCTCCCCCCAACCCCCCAAACCTATTGGTGCCAACTGTGCGACTGGACCAAACTCCATGCTATCCCCAAACCTTAATGGGACCCCTAACATCCACACCCCCAAACCTTAATGGGACCAACTGTGCAGCTGGACCATACTGCAACCCATTTTGAGCAGCCTCATTAACTTTTTGTTTCAACATTGCCCCTTATTCCCACTAGGGTGTGAGCTCCCAGGAGCAGGGCCCTCATTACCTTCTGTATCTGGTTGCGCTTGTCTGTCCTTATATGTATATCATTCTGTTAATGTAATTGATATCACTCTGTACTCCTATTGTACCGCGCTGCTGCATATGTTGGCTCTTTACAAATAAACGATAACAATAACAGTTTTATTACTGAGATTAATTCCATGAAAGAAAATGAGAAATTAATTTGTTTAGGTTTATTTGGACCCTCAAATATTTGGACGCTCACATATTTGGACCTTCAACCAAATAATTGGAACTTCAAATAATTGGAACCTCAAAAGTATTATTTGTGATGAATGCGTGATTTAGCTTTAAAATTGAATTGCTTCTAAACTTCAAAATATCACACTGCACTGACTGTATTTTTTTTATACATCCTTTAAACCAGATGTGACTGGAATAATCAGTTTTTATGACAATAAGTGGATCGTGCCAAAGTACTTTCTAAGGGTTTTCTAAGTGTTCTGCGGGGAATTACCTCGGAAGAAATTTGACCTATTTCCCAATTTACCCGTAGAAATTTTAATTATAATTAGAGGATGATGAGAGCGTTCACCTTTTTGAAGGGAATCATGATTATCAGAAACACTTTTTTGAACGGCTACATTTTAATTGCAATCATTTCTGAAGTTCCTTAAATCTACCTCTGTAAGTATGTGGTGGTCACCAAACTGGCTTTTATTTTACTCTCCTGTGGCTCTCTTTTCTGCCCTTCATTTCTTTTCCTTCCATCTGTGCCTTTGTGTTTTTCGATCAAACCAACTCATTTCCCTGCAGATGTTGTCTGCTCCGACCTTCCAAAATCACTATTCTTTTCCTCCTGTGCTATCATCACTGTATCACTTTGTGCTATCCTGTTGCACTCTCAATGTTGCCGTCTGTCTATCTCCATTCTACATGCATCATGATTTCCCTTTAAACTTTTATCTCCATGCTTTCAGCAATTTTTTCCCCTCTTGTCTTCTGTGCTGTCAAACTTTGGTCTCCACTGCTTGATTAGATCCCTTCCTTTTTTTACTGGTTTGTTTGGTCGCCTTGCATTTCGCATGAGGAAAAGCAATATTTTTTTGCTTACTATAAGATGAGCTAAAAAATAATAAACTGCACTACATATTTTGTGAACAAATATTAATTTTATGGTAATGAGTTTGTTACTGTACATGTGTGTGCTTCTAGATCATCTCCAACCCTTCTTAACCCGCTGCTGGTTGAAGGTCTCCCCAATGATCTTCCCGGTACTAAGATTGCAAGCCTCCATGTCGTATTTTCTGATCTCATCCTCCCATCTTACTTTTGGTCGTCCTCGTGGTCTTTTAAGTTCCCTTGGATTCTAGTCAAGTACAATCTTTATCCAACAATGTCAATTTCTTCTTGCAATGTGTCTGGCCCACTGCCATTTTAATTTATTTCTTCACCCTTGTGGTAATGACTTTTGTTTGGTTTCAAACCCATTCGTTTCTTTTCCTGACTCTTCAGGTAATACCCAGCATACACCTCTCCATACTTTTGTGTTGTCTGAAGCTTCCAAATTACCTTTGCATTTATGGTCCACGTTTGACATCCATACGCAAGCACGGGCATAATACACTGATGGATCCCGTTCTTCTTTAGGCACAAGGGAAGGTTCCCTTGAAATATTGTCTTATTTTTTTCCAAATGCGCTGCATTCCATCTTCATTCTCATGAGATAAAATAAATAGGAGAATTAAGAAATTCTAGAGCTCCTTTGGATGAAACAAGAAAATCTTGCTGCGAAGCTTCCATTGTGCCCCAAAAGGAAAGTGTTTGACCAGTGTATCCTGCCTGTACCCACTTAGACTCTTACTGCGCAGCAAATTCAGAAGCTCCAGACAACTCGATGTATGGAGAGATATATGCTGGTTATTACGCAAAGACAGACATCACAAGTGAGAAGAAATTAAAATGGTAGTGGGCCAGACATATACAACAAGAAATGATCATCGTTGGCCAAAATGATACTCGACTGGATTCCAAGGGATGTCAAAATGAACAAGACGACGACCTGATGGGAGGATGAAGTCAGAAAATGTGTTGGACAAATGTGTAGAAGAGAGACTTATAACCACATAATATGGAAAATCATTGAAAAGGCCTTCATCCAACAAGGACTGAATATGATGATATACAGATGTATCAAAGCTTCATGCCCTCGGTGCCACTGTCACCTGGCACCAATGGATTGATGTTGCAGGGGGTCTCATTCTGAAGCATGGACCCCTGCAGCTCCATCGTGGCGGACCTTTGCTTCTTCACTCGCGGTGCCGAGGACAGCAAGTCTTGCTGCATTTGTGTATGTATACAGTATACACACTTTTTTTCTCTTCAAAATGAGGGGACAGGGTATTTATGTAACTTGTCTTAGGTGAGAGAGAACTGCATTTTTATTGCGAAATATTCTGTACTGTGTACAGTATTTCATTCCATGACATAAATAATGTACAAACAGATTGGAGCATATTTACTAAGCCGTGCAGCAGATTATTTTGGTGTTGGGAAAAGGGTAAAATAAGCATACCTCCATTTGCACAAACCCTGCATATTTTACACCCCATGCTGTAAATATTTTTAGTCTCATTGCTGACCAAGGTTATGCCCATTGTATAGCCTGCAATCATTTTTTAAAACCTCAACCAGGGTTAAAACTGAAGGCATATATCACTCTGCCTAGTAAAATAGAAATGATTGATAAATTCTTTCCTGCGGTCTTAACTTTCTTTAATGTCTGAAGTGTTATCTGGACAAAATAAGGAGACAATCTTTAGCTAAAACAGACATCTCGACAGTTCTAAAGAAAGTAGTTGACGTTGCCATAGAAACCTTTCAGTCCAAAATTGCCTGTCTCAGCTGTTGCATTCATGGGGCTAACAAATAAATATCCTCTGAATAACTCTGCTGAAGGTCTTTGACTCGCCATCCAACGTTCTGTCAACTATGAGCCATTTTTATTAAACACTAAAGTTGTTGGGGAGGGGGGGGGGGTTTGGCAGTGAAAGTTACGGGACAGATTAAAGTGCAGTCCTACATAACCATAATATGTATATATCTTTATTTATATAGCACTGTGTACTCCACGCTTTGTACAGGGAATTATAATACAATAAGTGCAACAAAGTCAGACAATGGGAAAGGAAATCGTTCTGTGCATGCACGACCTCGGACTGGCTCATTCTGGTGGCCCCCTTCTCGGTACCCTTAGAAAACAAAGGGAGGATTGGGGAGTGATCACAGGGCCACACTAATTGAGTAAAGTGAAAAAGTATATTATAATAATGGTAATTGTAAATGTGGGTGCAAACTGTGAACTGATAAGTGAATCAGGCAAAAAGAGGGGGAAGGGGAACACAAAATTAATGAGTCCCCTAAAGAATTCACTAACTGCACACCTACATAATGTAAAATCTAACTTTTAATAAATTTACTTAAAACATATATTACCAAACGTAGTGTACTATGTGTTTAAAAAATGAATTAAATGTACAATAACGTGCAACCCTGTCAATAAATGTATGATTGTACAAACCCAAATGCAATATTTCTTGGGTTTGACAGGACAGTGGATGCTGAAAGTCAGGGTATTAACCCCTCTGGAGTTTATATGCAGACTGTAGGTAACCGTATCCTACTCAGTGAGCCTTTAACTGGTCAAAGACACAATGGGGTTATGAGGGTTATTGTCGATTGATTGCGCCTGTGTCAGCGTCACTTCTCAAGCATATGCATTTAATACAATCATAGGTGTTCGCTGCTATATATATCATTACAGGATTGCTGTGTCTTTGACCAGTTAAAGGCTCACTGAGTAGGATACGGTTAAACACATAGTACACTACGTTTGGTAATATATGTTTTAAGTAAATTTATTAAAAGTTAGATTTTACATTATGTAGGTGTGCAGTTAGTGAATTCTTTAGGGGACTCATTAATTTTGTGTTCCCCTTCCCCCTCTTTTTGCCCTTCTCGGTACCGCCATATTGGCGCATCGCCAAGAAGCAGGGCCTTGCTGTAATGTATCATTTATAAATTATTATTTTATTTATTTTATCATTTATTATATTAAATAATCATTTATAAATTATACCATACCACGCAGGAATTGAACCCATAACCCTTCACACGCAAGCGATTCTCTACCTGCTACACCATATGATTGGTGTGATGTCATTCTAGTATTATTTCGCGATCCTGGTTAAGGCAATCACGGTTATAACGCGGTTTAATTATGTGGACCCTGAGCACCACGTTATAACTGGGTTCAGCTGTGTATAGTTTTACCCCCTTTAATCCTTCTTCATTCAGAGTGCTGCTCCATCTGTCCCTTCAATGTACATGTTCAGAGATGTATGCAAAACAATGTAATTTCTTATCACAGAGAAGCATACAATCACAGGCCAAGTTTCCACACGTGCATGTCCCCTATTCTATTTGTTCTGAAGAGTTCATCACTGCTTTGGAGAAGAATTTAGATCCACTGATATTTATACGGTCAATATGTTCTTAAGCTTGCACAAAACAATCTCGGGTCATATAGTGTGCTCTTCCCTCCTTTCTTCTGGAAAGCAAAAGTAAGTTGTTTCTTGTTTTTAAGTGTTTTGGAAGAAAGCGTTTCAAAAGGAGGCTTCCCCAAAAATACTGGACACAATGGTGAAAGGTGCAACGCGCTCGAGACATACGTACACCTCTCCGCTCTCCACGCTTTCTCGTCCCTTTGGCACCACCTGGCTGCTGGGTAATGCAAGCTATCGGTATGGATGAAGTTGCCCAGCCCCCTAGCAACAGCCTTGCTCTCTCCCCGCTCGGGGAGATCGCGTTGCACCCCCAAGCCGGTCACTATGTACAGAATTTTCTCTTTTTTTTACTGGACAGTGTCTAAATACTGGACAGTCCAGTTCAATACGGGGCACCTGGCAATGTCAAACTGTCTTCCCCGTACTTGGGAAGATTGGAAATGTGACTTCCCGAGCCAGGGGAAAGAGGACAGTTGGTAAGCAGGCAGAATAGGTGCATAAGAGAGTCTCTATATTCTGCTGTATAATATTCATTCCGAGCATGCTCTGAAACTGACCTGAGCAGAGGACCAGCGCCTGCACGAATCCTTAATCTTGCTTAGCTGCATTACATGAAAGCGAAAAATTGCTAACTAGAAAAAAATGATATCAGCCGTGTCCGTTTTGTAGCCACAATGGGATACATCGGAAGCCTGCCACAAAGTAAAATCGCCAACTTTATGGTCATAAAAGTAATGAATTGAGAATTAATGAGCCCAAATTAAAATATAGTTATCACAGCATACCAAAAGCTTATCATTTAATGCTGCAAATCAGTGTTCTCACGGATTCCCTCGTTTTCGTTTTTTTAATACTTTCAATTAGTGCACAAATGAAGTTAAGTGAAATAAGCTTACAGCTATTAAAGCACTGCAAGTATATAAACAAACGAAGTGTAGCTTAACACCAAATTAATAAATCTTAAGTGTGTCAGGTCCTAAGTTAATTATAAATATGGGAAGCTATTTACAGTATTAAAATCAAGTGTTATGGGTTTAATTAATCTTATCTACAATACATCGCTTTTAATGTCAGTGTAATACTGTTGGGTTCCCTTGCCTTTATTTGTTGCTACATTTCATGGATCAGATCAAGAGACAAGATAAACTAGTAACATAAGCCATGGGGGGCTCAACTCCAGTCCTCATGACACCCAACAGGTCAGGTTTTACTGATATCCCAGCTTCAGCACAGGTGGCTCTACGAATTAGCCACCTTTGCTGAAGCAGGGACTGATTGAGCCACCTGTGGTGAAGTAGGGACTGATTAAGCCACCTTTGCTGAAGGTAAGATATACTGAAAACTTGACCTGCTAGGGGGTCTTGAGGATTGGATTTGAGCACAACTTACATAAACTATCAGTGCAATACATTTAACGACCTGAAAATAAAACAATAAAACGCATGTTCTACCATTTGGTTCTTTCATCATGTTAAAGAAAGTTGATCAGCCTGGCAGATATACTGTAGGCCTGAGAACAGAACTGATTTGCTTACATCTTTTAACCTGTTGAGCGCTTGAGGGGCTCTGGCACATCGCGACCATGTGACTGCTCAGTGGAGCGATCACGAGATTGCGGCATCACTGATGATGCAAACGGAAGATTATGTGCTCTCCCGTTCCTGCGCCGGCCTGATCGCGTTCAGTGCTCCATAGGCGTGCAGAACGCAATCTCCCCTAGAAAAATTAGCTTCAAACTGTGACATCAAAGAGTAAAATAATATTGGTTCAATGAAAAGCAGATTTATTGATAGCTAGCAGGGAAAGCCAAAAAATGACTCTAGTTTGGTAATTTCTGAACAGAGCTTTTGTACACAAATATGGCATTTACATTTGCCACATCAGTGATAATACATAGGAAACGCAGAGAATAGAAAAAAATACAGATAATGCAAATAAAAAATAATAATAATAATTATGAGTTACATTTTCCTAATTGCAACACCCTATTTCTAAAAAGAGAAACTTGTGGTTAGCCATTTTCTGATAAGACACGTCTCTTCCTACTGCAGTAACCCTGCACACGTGCACATCCCATGTCCCCTAAATGGTGCAATACAATAGTCTTGACTCCATTTTGTCTAACTCTCTCTCTCAGTGCCCCCTTCAAATCACCCCAATATCGACAAAACCCATGGGCGTTGCTACTATGTCATGGGACCCCTAGAGTGTCAGACCTCATGGCATGATGGCTACGTTATGGGGGTAATCAGGAGACGTGTAATGCATATTCTCTGTTGAGTCCTATTTAGGCGCTTATAACTCACCCAGGGCTGAATGCCGCACAAATTCCCAATGTTGTCCTGATTGGGCTGCGTTATACAACACCAACAACCATTGAATGGGCCCACAATGAGGCATGTGACCAGGATCGGACATTGTAAAGTAAATGCAGTTTGTTCTGAACAATTGAGCAGTCGCAGCCATGTGCCCTTTAACCTGAAGGGGCGGCCGAGCTACGGTTATCCTTTTCTATGCAATAAACGTGGGTTTTTTTGTCCTCCAACTCTATTGTACAGTGCTACGGAATATGTTGAAGCATTATAAATAAATGACAATATTAACAATAATAATAGTATACTTTGTACTATTGGTTGTGCTGTGTAAGTTATGTGTAGTAATTCAGCTCAACCCCCTTATAACGCTGTGCTTGGGGTCCAATGAATCGCATCACGCTATAAGCGGATCGCGTTAGAAATAATATACAATTGTATGCCTTGTACAATAAAGTAAGTAAGATACCAATAATCGTGTTGTAAAATATTCATACATCCGAAAATTGGGAGCCATGCTTGCATCGCGTTATAAGCGGATTCACGTTGTAACGGATCGTGTTATAACGGGGTTGAGCTGTACAGTATGACTCTAAATTGTGGAACAAGCCTTAAAAAAAGGGTTCAGACGTTATTACAGGACTGATTACTTTGACTATTGCAACTGCCATCTATGTTGCAATTTTATCTGGCACCTTTAAAGGTGTAAGATGAACAGAAGTGTGTTATCACTGCTCTGGTGACACTATAGGAGCAGTATCACTGATGTGACACTGCCATGCTTTTGAGAAGAAGTTGTTCATGATTTATTAAGCAGATTTACAATAACCTGACCTGCGGCTTTGCTCATTCTAACAGCAGAATTTCTGCTATTATGACAGTTCTTCCAGATACCAAACCTTAAATAAGTTATGGTGGGTAAAACAAAAGTGCCATAAACCCTCCACCGTGTAGCACACAGCAAATGAAAATATCACTTGTGAGCACATTTGCATGTCTCAGACAGGTCTGCAACCCAGCTTTTCCCAATTATCTCCTAACCTACAGTGCTTCCACTGCAGCCAGGGATTCTGGGAAATGACATGCAAATGAGCACACAGTTGGTCCAGTTACCAAGCATTCTTGGGCCTGCAGACTAAATTCTAATTTTGACTTATATCGCCTCCAGTTGGATAGAAATTGCCTTTCAGAAAGATACTGTACCTGCAAATAGTTCAGCTGTTACTCGTACATTTTCATTGTACTTACACATTTCCGAATCACCACCTGCAACCTTGTCTGCAGTTTCGCTCTGCTCTTGGTTTTCTGTCTGGATGATTGCTTTAGGGGAAGATTCTGTCTCATTGTTTTAATACGGTCAAAATAGTCGATTTTTTTTGTTTTTTTGTTGTCCTACTGTACATGTGGGATTTCTGAAGCCATCACTCTTTTGGCACCTATGCTCTTGGGGAGGGATTACAGTAACTTGTTAGTGGGCACTGTGCCATCCCAACAGATGGATATTAGTATCGGCAGCCAAAAGGCCAGACGGGCAACCATAGTGAGTTATGGGTGGATTCCCAGATGTGGGATTGCAAACAGATGTCAAGTAAAATGATGTACCCCAATCTGGCTCATCTGATGTTTGCTTTTGAAAACAGTTGACTATCACTGGTCCTTAAGGTGCAGTATACTAGATGAAACAACATGCATTGTTCGGGTAGGTCTCTTTAGTACAGTGATGCCAAGACAGTTCGTCAGTTCCTGGTAGTATATCTGCTCTGATGATTATACACAGCAGCACAGTAAAAAATGATCATACATCAGCACAAACAAACGCATGCAAACACATACCCCGAATCTCAGTGGTGTTCAACTCCAGTCCTCGAGACCCCACAACAGGTCAGGTTTTAAGGATATTCCAGCTACAGCACAGGTGTCTCAGTCTTTGATTGAACCACTGATTGAGCCACCTGTGCTGAAGCAGGGATATCTTAAAACCTGACCTGTTATGAGGAGAGGAATCTTGAGGACTGGAGTTAAACCCCACCTGCTCTATCTGTTTGGTATGTAATGTTTTGCTAGCAATATGATATCTTACAGTACATGT
The DNA here is from genome assembly GCF_040206685.1 of Ascaphus truei. Lineage (NCBI taxonomy): Eukaryota > Metazoa > Chordata > Amphibia > Anura > Ascaphidae > Ascaphus > Ascaphus truei. The sequence goes on from NC_134500.1 coordinate 17,253,415, forward strand.
GAATGAGGGTTAAGCACATCTTTAACGATGCATTAATAATGTGTCACCATACATGTGTTTTAGTGTTTGCGATGGGGAAAAGGTGTGTGATTGAAGTGATTTTTTTTACTAGTCTTTAGTGTACAATAGGGATGGAAAGGCTGACAAGCTGTATACATGCATTACATTTATAATGGAAAGTAGTCGAATCGTAATACCAATTGCAGCTTGTATATTGTGAAAACCTAGGCTTTATTAGCCTTCCAGGTCTACTCACTAAAGAACAGCAGTCAATAGTGATATATAAGGAGCGATAACTTGAATAGTAATGACTAATAATGACCATATTTCCTTAATGAATGGGCTGTTCAGAGTTTGTTATTCCTGATATTTTGCAGTAGGTCTTCAAGGTCAAGGACATAATCTAATTCATAATGTTTATATATTATAGATCACCGTATTCACACTCGCATCCACTTTATACAAGTGGACACCAACACATATTTAGATCCCAGTAGTAATCACCATGGCCAATGGATAACTAATATTCCATACGGGCAATTTTTAAGGTTAAAAAGCAACAATTCTCAACATGTGATTTATTGACTTCAGGTTAAAGATTTGAAAGACACATTTGAGCAGAAATGTTATATTGGCAACTGCAGGGTAAAAGAACAATGTTCTAAGATAGTGCTACTAATGACCACGGTTGATAGCAATATAAATATAAAACAATCTTGATTGAAGAACGTTAATCAACGGTAGGTTTTAAACACAAGTGAGTGCTGGGGTATGCAGGGGGGCGTACATTAAAGACATGTGTATATATAGTCCTGGTGAGTGCTGTGAGCAGAGATATATAAACTCTACCACATCACTCCCAATGAGGACACAGTCTCAGACCGCCTAAAAACACCCGTATAGTACCTCCCAGTAATTGCAATAATGCAAAAAAGTCACGTGAACCATGCCCGTTTTTCTCCTGGATGTGCGTGCTTCTGCTTGGTAGAGTAAATATTCTGGTAGCCACAGGATGCGGTAATACAGAGCACAGCGCAACGACAGGACTCCACAGGACAGCAATGATGAAAAGTAAAAAGTTTTCTTTATTGACACGTCATGGTGCAGATAGGTATGGGTGCAAGGTCCCTCCTCTTACGCGTTTCACGCTTGTGTGGCGCTTCGTCAGAGAGTGAGTGTAAGTGTGCTGTGTTCCCCCTCTTATACCGAACTGATTACCTTCAATAGCGTTCAGCCGCCATGACCGGAAACCGGAAGTGACGCGGGTTAATCTAACATACCGGAAGTGACGTGTCGCAGTATATGCGAAATGGTGAGTTGTTTACAAACCATCCATGTAGTCATGGGGATTTCCACGTCATCTCCCCTGGTAAAGAAAAAGGGAAAATAAACCAAAGAGGAGAAACACAGCACATATACCTTGCAAAGATGTGTTTAAAATAATTTGTGCAAGGTATAACAATAAAAACAAATGTGTAATATAAACTGTATACAGAGGACTTCTAAAGGCATATATATATATATATATATATATATATCTTAACGAAGTGTATATGTTGTAAAACTTCATATGATGAATATATATTGGGCTAGACAAATTGACAATATTAAAGGAATGTTTATACACAATAGAGAATCCTGGAATACAATGGATACAGTACATGAAGAGAAACAACACACCCAAATACAATTTCATATCAAAATAAGATATATAGGGGTGTGGGAGAAACAAAGTTTGTGCAGATAAATAATGTTTAAGCTTTACTATACATCATAAGCTATAATCCTTTGTGAAACATAATCATTATATCAAAAAATGTTTAAGTTCCCAATCGGTATTTATACCCCCGGGTGATAATGACCCGAGGGTATAAATCCAAAACATTTCCCTTTGATTGAGTCTACTCTCCCTATTACCTCCCCTAGTATGTTTAGGATATGTTCCAGGGCATTGAACGTAAAGGTATCAATTGAACCATAGGGGCAATCATTAAAGTGTTTAGAAACAGGTAGGTTTAAATCATTCTTTTTTATGGATCGAAGGTGTTCTGAGATTCTAATTTTAAGTGGACGAATCGTCCTGCCAATGTACATCTTGCCACACGCACAATTCAATTTATACACTACGTAATTTGTTTTACATGTCATAAAATTATTATTTTTTTCCTGTAACCTTACTAGTGATCTCTTTCAAAGGAGTAGCAAATTTACAATAGGTACAATCCCCACATTTATGGAACCCTTTGGGAAATTTCTTGGATTTTGATTTAGATACATATAAACTCGGTGATACATGATAACCAATAGTCCTAGCTTTTTTGTACACAAATTTTGGAAGGTTTGACACAACAGCAGTCAAATCTTTATCTAGCTGTAAAATCCTCCAATGTTTTTCTATGATTTTTTTAATATGATTAGCCTGATTATTATAAGTTGTAATAAAAAGGGGAGTTTCTGAATTCTGATCAGAAACATGTTTATGTTTCGTTTGTTTCTTGTATATTGGAGTTTTTAACAGATCATTACGTTCTTTGCTAATGGCGTTATTAAAGGCTGATTGAATTACATTCTCTGAATATCCTCTCTTTCTGAATCTGTCATTTAGTATCTCTGATTCCTGTAAAAAAGATTCTTCAGTAGAACAGATTCTCCGCAATCTGAGGTACTGTCCAGTTGGAATACCACGCAGTAACGATTGTGGATGGCTGCTGTTGGCCCTAAGGAAGGAGTTGCGTGCATTAGGTTTACGATATATGTTAGTTTGGATTTTACAGTCAGTGTCTATATACAAATTAATGTCTAGAAAGTTAATATGATTGATATGTATCAATGACGTGAATTTTAAATTAAAGGTATTTTTGTTAAGATAATCAATAAAGCCCCCTAGTGTAGAGTAGTCTCCCCTCCATATCAGAATGAGATCGTCAATGTATCGACGGTAGAAAATGATATTTTGACGGAAAGGGTTAGTGTCACCAAAAATGTGAATATTTTCCCAAAATCCCATAAATAAATTCGCGTAAGAAGGTGCAAAAGAAGTCCCCATAGCAGTGCCTTGTTTTTGAAGATAAAAGTGCTCATCGAATAAAAAATAATTGTGTTGTAATAGGAAAATAATACAATCTAACAAAAAAGTGATTTGAGGGGTGACCAGATTTGATGTGTTAAGAAAGTGAGTGATTGCTTGAATACCTAATTCGTGACTAATAATAGTGTATAAGGATGCCACATCCAGTGTTACCCAGAAATAATTGTGACACCAAGTGATATTATTTAGCATAGTTAATAAATGTGATGAGTCTCTGAGATAGGAGGGGAGACCTCTCACCAAGGGTTGCAGATAAACATCCACATACCTAGATACTCCATCTCCCAAAGATCCAATACTAGAGATAATAGGTCTACCTGGTGGATTTTCCAGGGACTTATGGATCTTTGGGAGATGGTGAAAAATAGGCACTGTGGGAAAACGATTACATAAATATTGGGTTTCTTAAGTAGATAACACACGCAACTCTCTACCAAGGTTAATAAGTGTATTCAGTTGTGTTTGATAAACATTTGTAGGATCCTGAATACACTTATTGACCTTGGTAGAGAGTACCCAATATCACTCACTTTCTTAACACATCAAATCTGGTCACCCCTCAAATCACTTTTTTGTTAGATTGTATTATTTTCCTATTACAACACAATTATTTTTTATTCGATGAGCACTTTTATCTTCAAAAACAAGGCACTGCTATGGGGACTTCTTTTGCACCTTCTTACGCGAATTTATTTATGGGATTTTGGGAAAATATTCACATTTTTGGTGACACTAACCCTTTCCGTCAAAATATCATTTTCTACCGTCGATAGTACATTGACGATCTCATTCTGATATGGAGGGGAGACTACTCTACACTAGGGGACTTTATTGATTATCTTAACAAAAATACCTTTAATTTAAAATTCACGTCATTGATACATATCAATCATATTAACTTTCTAGACATTAATTTGTATATAGACATTGACTGTAAAATCCAAACTAACATATATCGTAAACCTAATGCACGCAACTCCTTCCTTAGGGCCAACAGCAGCCATCCACAATCGTTACTGCATGGTATTCCAACTGGACAGTACCTCAGATTGCGGAGAATCTGTTCTACTGAAGAATCTTTCTTACAGGAATCAGAGATACTAAATGACAGATTCAGAAAGAGAGGATATTCAGAGAATGTATTTCAATCAGCCTTTAATAACGCCATTAGCAAAGAACGTAATGATCTGTTAAAAACTCCAATATACAAGAAACAAACGAAACATAAACATGTTTCTGATCAGAATTCAGAAACTCCCCTTTTTATTACAACTTATAATAATCAGGCTAATCATATTAAAAAAATCATAGAAAAACATTGGAGGATTTTACAGCTAGATAAAGATTTGACTGCTGTTGTGTCAAACCTTCCAAAATTTGTGTACAAAAAAGCTAGGACTATTGGTTATCATGTATCACCGAGTTTATATGTATCTAAATCAAAATCCAAGAAATTTCCCAAAGGGTTCCATAAATGTGGGGATTGTACCTATTGTAAATTTGCTACTCCTTTGAAAGAGATCACTAGTAAGGTTACAGGAAAAAAATAATCATTTTATGACATGTAAAACAAATTACGTAGTGTATAAATTGAATTGTGCGTGTGGCAAGATGTACATTGGCAGGACGATTCGTCCACTTAAAATTAGAATCTCAGAACACCTTCGATCCATAAAAAAGAATGATTTAAACCTACCTGTTTCTAAACACTTTAATGATTGCCCCTATGGTTCAATTGATACCTTTACGTTCAATGCCCTGGAACATATCCTAAACATACTAGGGGAGGTAATAGGGAGAGTAGACTCAATCAAAGGGAAATGTTTTGGATTTATACCCTCGGGTCATTATCACCCGGGGGTATAAATACCGATTGGGAACTTAAACATTTTTTGATATAATGATTATGTTTCACAAAGGATTATAGCTTATGATGTATAGTAAAGCTTAAACATTATTTATCTGCACAAACTTTGTTTCTCCCACACCCCTATATATCTTATTTTGATATGAAATTGTATTTGGGTGTGTTGTTTCTCTTCATGTACTGTATCCATTGTATTCCAGGATTCTCTATTGTGTATAGACATTCCTTTAATATTGTCAATTTGTCTAGCCCAATATATATTCATCATATGAAGTTTTACAACATATACACTTCGTTAAGATATATATATATATATGCCTTTAGAAGTCCTCTGTATACAGTTTATATTACACATTTGTTTTTATTGTTATACCTTGCACAAATTATTTTAAACACATCTTTGCAAGGTATATGTGCTGTGTTTCTCCTCTTTGGTTTATTTTCCCTTTTTCTTTACCAGAGGAGATGACGTGGAAATCCCCATGACTACATGGATGGTTTGTAAACAACTCACCATTTCGCATATACTGCGACACGTCACTTCCGGTATTTTAGATTAACCCGCGTCACTTCCGGTTTCCGGTCATGGCGGCTGAACGCTATTGAAGGTAATCAGTTCGGTATAAGAGGGGGAACACAGCACACTTACACTCACCCTCTGACGAAGCACCACACAGGCGTGAAACGCGTAAGAGGAGGAGACCTTGCACCCATACCTGTCTGCACCATGACGTGTCAATAAAGAAAACTTTTTACTTTTCATCATTGCTGTCCTGTGGAGTCCTGTCGTTCCGCTGTGCTCTGTATTACCGCATCCTGTGGCTACCAGAATGTTATATTGGCAGCCTGGTCCAAAAAGCATTTAAAAAGGCAAAAAAAAATATGAATAGAGGTAATCTGGTTAATATCGGTACCACTACTGATCGAAAGAAAATATCATTTTAAAATGGACAATCCTCTGTTTGTAACTAGATTTAATCCAGTCTATTCTAAAATGAAATATGCTCTAAATAAACATTGGCGAATTATTAAAGAAGATCCTATTTTAGGAGGCATTACGAGTGACAAACCTAAGGTAATCTTTAAAAAAATCCAATACTCTAAAAAAATATATTGAATCCAAGTATGCTCAAAGAGCACTCCAAGGATAGAGCTTTTAGTTGGTTACCCCCAAAGCCTCGTGGCAATTATAAATGTGGTAAATATGTAGTATGTCAATTTTGAACTATAACTAATTCGTCTCACCCTCTGGTCGAATTCATCAAATTATTTCCAGCGGTGCGCAAACTGGGGGGCGTGCCCCCCATGGGCAGCGCGAGATTGTCTGCGGGGGGCGTGTTGGTTTACAGAGACCCCGCGCGCTTCCCGAAGGCACTTAAATGAAGTGCCGTAGAAGCGGTGAAGGCCTCTGTAAACTGCACTTACCTTTCTCCTGGAGACGCGTCGCCACGGCAACGCAGCATCAAATGACGCCACGAGGTCATGTGACCCCGTCGCTGGAGCCAAGGTAAGATGGGGGGGGCACGGAGAAAGGGGAACAGCTGGCAGGGGGGCGCAGGGAAAAAATATTGCGCTCCCCTGAGTTAATCAATTTATTAATTGTAGATCCAAATTCATTGTATATTGTATCACTTGCCCGTGTGGGTTAAAATATATAGGCTGGGTTAAAAGAAAATTGAACACAGGAATCAAGGAACATGTCAATAATATTAGAAATGCTAAGATTCATTTACAAAATCATAAAAAATTGCACAATTTGCCAAAGCACTTTATGCTGTGGACCACTTTAAATGTATGGGCATTGAACAGGTCATTCTCCATTAAAGAGGAGGAGATACGTTTTAACATTTTGAAGCAAAGGGAACAGTCTTGTATATATGAACTTTGCACAAAAGTACTGTACAGAAGGGTTTAACAAAAATATCTTGGCCCATTTGTATAAATTTGTTTTATGGGTCTGTGTATAAATGCGGTGTATTGACTGTATAAAGATTTAAATGTAGTATTGTATGTAAACTAATGATGTATTTTGGATTATTTTCAGTTACTTGTCCCAAACCTAGATCTAAATTACAAATATTATTGACCTTATGACACTGTATAGATCAATTATATATTATATTGATTATTGTTGTCTAGATCCTCCCTCATATTAAGTATATTATACTAATTAACTTTATATTATGCCATACCTTCTTTTTCTTAATGACGCATTTTTGCACACTCGGTTAGGTAGGTGACTGAGATTAGCTCGAATTGTATACTATTATATTAACTTTTGCAGATTTATATTACTTGCTTGGGCTCTAATTATAATTGGCTAGTAGTGGAGGTTTTTAAGAGGTGAAGAAGAATAGGGCCACACCCCTGATGAAGCCCTTGTTATCAAAACGCGTAGGGTTAACTGTGTGGCAGTGCCTAATGGAGCACGGTGACATCAATCATTACACTATTCTACTATAGGAAAGGATTCTCCCAGATGGGATGGTGCGACCATGCGCTGCGTTCCAAACAGAGGAAGTTGATGCGTGCCTATTACAGAAGAACAGCTGACAACTGTTCTACTATCCCCGACGGTGGACACCGAACGCGGAAGTGAGTTGTGGAGCAGACCACGAGTGGCGCCTGAGTGGAGATATCGAGGCAGGCAAAGGCTCGCAAGATCATCCAGATTCCAGGATCTGGTGCAGGACGCCAATACCGGGACTGGTGAGCTGGCCCTCTTAGGATGCCTGAAGACCCGTTACGATCGAGGTTCCCCTACCCGCGCCCCTGTTGTGTCCCTCTATACTTTCTCACATGTAAGTGAGCCGCACTTGTTTTTACTTGGTTTCTAATAAATTTTTACTTATACGGGTTGTACTTGTCCATTCTTCTCTTTTTAATTTATAAAGTAGTATATAATTGTAAAACAGAACAGGACACCTCGAATATGGGAATAAGACCCTGAACAGGTCAATGTGGGATATTATACTGTGCATCACATTTTATTTGTATTTAAATTTTTTAATGAATCATTTACTATGCCCATCTGGCATTAATCGTATTATTACGATCATTTCTACACTTCTAAAATTGTTACAGTATCCCTATGAATGTTCCCTGGACCAGCACATATCTATGTACACCCATTATTGCACTCGTTAACGTGTCAGCATTGCAGACATAACTGTATAAATGGTGCGTGCGTTGTTTCAATGGAGATGCGTCAAATTTGGTGCTAAGTATTGCGTTGGCTTTGACGCACGACGTTGCATTAACGTCTCCTACATCTGAATCTAAATTCACCACCGCTTAAGGGTATAATGCCAATATGTATCTGGAATACTTTGCAATATCCATGGCACTAAAAAAGTCCGGATTACCTGGAACATTTGAAATGGAGAGTAGATATGGATAGGTGGTACTGTGCATGCTAGACCTGACCGGCAAGGAAACTGAGAATTTCACTACTGTGCAATTCCAACATGTCATCGAGTGGAACTTTGAGCTAAAGAAGAAAAAAAGCATTTCAAGAAACTAGTGAATTTTGGTTATTCGAGATCCCAAGTCATAATTTTTAGGCCCAGATCCACGAAAGGGTGCTACGTTTTAGCACGCCTTTACACCAGAATGGGAGTAAAGGCATGCTAAAGCTTGGCACCCTTTTGTGGATCTGGCCTTAAAATAGAAAAATCATTGGTTTAGATCAATGCAAACAACAAAGCCGCTCTTTGGGAACGCTTGTGTTGATTACTGGGATGGGACCATACAGTATACAACATATACAGCCAGCTAAGGTATTGGTCGTACTATTGGTCTATAATGGAATTACCAGTTTAGAATGCTGCAGATTATGCTGCTATTTATGGGGCTACTTGAAAGCCAACTTTAACCCAGTGAGGTCTACTGTATTTATCAATGTCTGCCTGCTGCACAATTGGGGAAAGACCTACACCACATTTATCAAAAGAGACAATAACCCATTACTTTCAACAAAACTAATTTTCTTTGATAAATCCCATTTATTTTTTTGTGTCAACTGGGAGATTTTGATGAATAGACTTTCTGAGTAATGGGCACTAACTTTCCCTATCCTGGTCATTACCATGCCATCCTATTGTTTTGGTACCCCAAAAGTGTTTCTTGTGCTGTAGACCGATGGTGGTCAACTCCAGTCTGCAAGGGCCGCCAACAGGTCAGGTTTTCAGGATATTCCTGCATCAGCACAGGTACCTTAGTCAGAAGGATTGAGCCACCTGTGCTGAAGCAGGGAAATCCTGAAAACCTGACCTATTGGTCACACAATGACCATATAGTTTAAAGCTTCATCAGCCTGAGGAGACCTGTTCTGCAAAATATATATCGGCCACCTAGCTGTGCAGATGTGGAATGAGACGAAACTGTCACCTATTCTAGATAAAATAGTACTTTCTGGATTTTGAAATCAATGCTTGGTACAGGTACGCGATGTCAGGCCAAGGAATATGTTAAACTCTGAGCGCACGTTTATTACAATGCATCAATTAAAGCAGATGGAAATAAAGCCTGACATGTAATTTGGGACTGCATGTATTTGGAAAGATAGAACACATCTGGTCAAATGAGCTGGAGAATGTTCCCGGAAGGATACACCGGCATACTTATACTTGGAATAAAATGAATGTTTCAAAATTAGGGGGAAAAAAGATAATTACAGCAAAATGTAATTAGTGCTTGACGAGATGGAGAGAACAACAGTGTGTTGCTAAGTCCTAGATTCCAGTAAAAAGTTCCGTACCATTTAGGATCAACTTGAACTACTGTAATGATAGGGATATATCTAATAGGATAAAAGAAGGCAATTGATGGATTTAAAAATGTATGGGTAGTGTTGAACTAGTTTTAACAGGTTGATAATTTTTCCTTCGTTTTCAAACAACGGGAATTGATTGTGTGATTTACTATAGTCTCCTTGTGCAAAACTAGTGCACCGGATTTATTACACAATACTTTCCAATTGCTTTCAATAGCATTCCTATATTTTGGTAAATCTGTTTTTTTTTGGGGGGGGGGGGGGGCGGCTGTAGTTTAGAGCAGTGGTTCCCAACTCCAGTCCTCAAGGACCACTAACTGTGCAGGTTTTAAGGCAATTCTCTCATTAGCACAGGTGGCCCAATCATTGTGACTGAACCACCTGTGCCCAAGCCAGGGTATCCTTAACCTGCACTGTTACTGGTCCTTGAGGACTGGAGTTCGGAACCGCTGGTTTAGAGCAATATTTGCAGCCAGGAGATTTTAGTAAAGTAGGCCCGAGGGATTGGGAGAAGGGTTCGTGTCCGTATTTGTTGCACCCAAATCCTAAAATAATTATTGTATTTTTGTCTCGGGAATGCCAAATGACTATTATCGTTGATTTATAACACACCAACATATTCCACAACGCAGTACAATAATATATGGGAAAAAGTGGCAGGTTAAGGCAGTAAAAGACACGAACATATTGATATACTGTAGCATGCAATGGGAATCGCATGATGTGCTGCTATTGTTTTTATCCAAATTTGCCACGGCAATACTGTAGTTCTGTTTTCTATCTAACCCAAGGTCTGAGTTCCCTGATGTGACGAGAACTTTTCCAACCTGTTGGCTAGAGATACGAAGGTGTTGTCGGGATTCATTTTCACTGTTTCCCTTACATTGTTTGACTAAAAGTTCTCCAAAATTCACTGGAACTTGTCTAAGTTCTAGCAAAATTGATGCGTTCATTAGCGAATCTATATTCAAACCTTATCATGGGCTGTCTCGCCAAAAAATATATTTCCGCCTATGGAGTTTGGGTTTTACTGGGTGAACTGCTTGAGAAAATTTTTCTTTGGCGGTAAAAATGGCAAACTTTGCATGGTTTGCAATCTTGTGCAAAAAGCTCCCACAATTCCACTGTTTGCAATATTATGTGCAATTAGGTCTTTAGCTGGCGTCTGACCTACACACCACCTATGTCAGGGGTTCTCAACCTTTTTTGGGCAGGGGCACCCCTGCAGGGTTTTCTAAATCTCAGGGCAACCCTGCTCTTCGGACCTCACTCATTCCCCCAATGCTTACACTTCACCCTCCTCACACACACACACACACCCGCCCTCTTCTTACACACTCCACATTCACCATCGCTCATCACACTTGCTCTTATGATCATTGCAAACCCATGTTTATCCCCGTTCTCACATGGCGTACTCACCTGCTTTGTTAATCGTAAACCCCACATCCACCCCCTCTGTTGCTTACACCGCCCTTTCCCCCACCCAACAAAAAACACTAGCCCGCATCACCCTCCCCTCAAAAAAAGCCACCACAGCCCTCGCACCTTCCCACACACCTCAAACATGGCGGCCGTGTCCTGCTCTGACAGCAGATGGAGACACTTCTCTCTCATCTCTGTGCCAGGCTGAGAGAGGAGAGGTGGGTTGCAGCCTCCGTCTCCAGGCAGCACGGGAGGTGCCGGCTGAGCAGCCATCACCGTTATTCCCCTGGGGCGAGGCACCCTTGGCAGAGGGTCACGGCACACCACGGTTCCCCCTGTTCTATGTGGTAGGACAAATGTAAGTCACGGATCCAGAACCCACTTCCACACTGTGCTTCTATGGCCTATATTCAATTTGGCTAACGGGGGAAATGCATTAACTTCCATTAATTATCTTTACCCTATTTCTCATCAGTTTGTATTGCAGCCTATGAAAGGGAAGTGTGGTGCGACGCACATTTTATTTGTCAATTTAAAATTGTTCAGATGTTGTTTATTGAACTCAACCCTTGTGCCCCCACTGAATTTCCTGTGAAGCCGACTTCCACTTTATTGGGAAGATTTTAGTGCTATTTATGTGAAATGAGACTGAATTTGTTAGAGTTTAACAAAAGTATCTCCGGAAGCAGAGCGCCCCTGGCGTTGGAATGAGCGCGTTTCAGCTCTATAGACACCCTGCTTCAATCCCGTAATAATAATTATAAAAAATTACATTGTGCAGTACAATATGTTTTGCTGCTTTAAAATGCACTCGCTACCGTATGTTTATACAGCTGTTAAAGTGTATGCAATGCTTTATTTATTTTTTGCTTGCATTTTTAATGTTAAACAAACCTCCAATTCATAAAGAAATATTCATTGCGTTTGTGTTCATTGAGATTGTCAATACACGTGTCATTGACGGACTTGAGGCACTGTTATTTTCTGAGACGTGTTCCTACGCAGTTCAATATGGGTAGCACTTGATTGATGCGATATATATAAACACTTCATGGGAGCTAAATGACGCGTTATGTAACGGAAAATGTACTTTCACCGCGAGGCGGTTTGCATCATGTTTATATTGAACATGCGGGTTGTTTAAATAATACTTTCTTCTATGGCGCTGACCGTGTACGCAGTGCTGTACAGAGTGTTGCAGGCACAAGGACTCCCTGCCCCGTAGAGCTTACAATCTAATTTTGGTGCCTGAGGCACAGGGAGATAAAGTGCCCAAGGTCACAAGGAGCTGACACCGGGATTTGATCCAGTTTCCCTGATCCCTACTCGGTGTCATTGATCTCAGTCGGTGTCTTTACTCACTGAGCCCCTCCTTCAGCCCAATTTGATGGTACCTAAGGTGCAGTGAGATAAAGGGACTTACAAGGAGAGATGAATAGGCTCACCCACTTCAAAGACAGTAATAATTACTTGATTTCATATAGCGCTTTTCCCCCAAATGGGACACAAGCGCGTCACAAATACAGGATAGTGTGCGGTATGCAGCTCATAGGAATTCTTACAGACACAGTCACTGCCCAGATGAGCTTACAATCTATGATTTTGGTGCCTGAGGCACAGGGAGATAAAGTGACTTGCCCAAGGTCACAAGGAGCCGACACCGGGAATCAACTCTTTTTTTTTTTTTTTAAAGATCTAGTGCTAACCTTTACATTTTGGAGAATTGAATAATATGAATTTGTCTTCTATCCATCTTTCTGAAAACAAACAATGACATTAGAATTCACATTGCTTCTTCTTCTTCTGTTTGCTCCAGACCACACTGAGCGTACAGTAAGAACCTGCTTGCCCTGGAATTGCTCCCTTGTGATTATTATATTTGACATACTCTATTCCTATTGTCTCAATTAGTATTAAAACACTATATTGTCCATTAGGATTGAAGACGCCGTCTTTACAAGTAGTGTCGCAAAAGATCGATGGAGCAGAGCAATTCAAAAGGTGAGATTTCTCTAAATTCCCAATCTACTTTTGTACATTACTATTTAATAATGCTTTATTGTTCTGCTTTGCGCTGACCTTTAAGCTTGGAACACAGCCATGCTTATAGGAATTGCTTTGACAATCTTTTGATCCGTCTCCCAGTATCTGTTGGCTGCTGTTCAGAAGTAAGATAGTAGCAAAAAGCGGTGCACTGCTGATCGGTAGATAATAACATACCCAAGCGCAATCATTGAAAAATAGGCAAAGTTCCACACTGGAATGAAACGCGTCAGTGTGTTGTTGTGTGTAATTCTGTTGCACATTACATTTTCTATTTTTGAATGATTGCGCTTGGGTAAGTTATTATCTACCAATCAGAAGTGCACCGCTTTTTGCTACTAACTTACTTACGGTTATCCTAGCAGGAGCACGCTGTTTTTAATCCGATCTACGGCTGACATACAGGCAATCAAGCATCTCTACTGTGAGTATGTTCCAGGACACTGTTACATAGTTACATAGTAGATGAGGTTGAAAAAAGACTTCCGTCCATCAAGTTCAACCTATGCTAAATTTAGACAACAGATACTTTATCCTATATCTATACTTATTGATCCAGAGGAAGGCAAACAAAAAACCCCATTAAGGGGAAAAATTAATTCCTTCCTGACTCCAAGAATTGGCAATCGGATTAATCCCTGGATCAACATCCTTCCCATGTATACTTATTTGGTATATCCCTGTATACCTTTCCTTTCTAAAAAGTTGTCCAACCTTTTTTTTTTTTAACAAATCTATTGTATCTGCCATCACAGTCTCCATGGGTAATGAATTCCACATTTTAACTGCCCTTACTGTAAAGAACCCTTTCCTTTGTTGCTGGTGAAATTTCCTTTCCTCCAACCTTAAGGGAAGGCCCCGAGTCCTTTGTACTGCCCGTGGGATGAATAGTTCTTTTGAAAGCTCCTTGTATTGTCCCTGAATATATTTGTATATAGTTATCATATCCCCTCTTAGACGCCTCTTTTCTAATGTAAATAAATCCAATATAGCTAGCCTCTCCTCATAAGTTAGAATGTCCATCCCCTTTATTAATTTGGTGGCTCTTCTCTGCACTCTCTCTAGTTCCATAATGTCTTTTCTTAGGATTCGTGCCCAAAATTGTACTCCATATTCAAGGTGTGGTCTTACTAATGCTTTGTAAAGGGGCATAATTATGTTTACTTCCCTTCCATCCATTGCCTGTTTGATGCAAGATAAGATCTTGTTTGCCCATGCAGCTACTGAATGACATTGGGCACTATTGCTAAGCCTGCTGTCTACAAGCACTCCTAAATCCTTCTCCATCAAGGATTCCCTCAATATATCTCCATTTAATTTGTAAGTCGCCTTTATATTCTTGTATCCCAAATGCATAACCTTACATTTATCTGTATTAAACCTCATCTGCCATTTACCTGCCCACGTTTCTAGTCTCTCCAAGTCCTTCTGAAGAGAAATTACATCCTGCTCTGATTCTATTACCTTACACAATTTAGTATCATCAGCAAAGATGGAGACTTTGCTCTCGATCCCAACCTCAAGGTCATTAATAAACAAGTTAAAAAGCAGGGGTCCCAGTACCGATCCTTGAGGTACTCCACTCACGACTTTAGCCCAACCTGAAAAAGTGTGGGACACCGGGTGTTGCAGTGCAGAGATTTAAGTGTTTGCCGGGGTATACGCCTCACGGCGGGTTCACCAGCATCTCCAGATCTTCATCCTGCTATATTCACCCCCCCCCTTCCTGGTCAGTTAATCCAGGACACACAAGGAGCCTTATGAACTATACCAATATATGTATTAAACAGTCTTATCCGGATTATTTCTATATGCAGATTATGCTACCTTTATCCTGCCTATTTTTGAGCATCAGTTACAGGGGTTACCCCATTTTTTTCATTTGTTGCTGTTCAGAGGCATTGCTTTGCTCACGTCACTTCCACAGTAGAATCTTGAATTTATAGCGATATTTAATAATACAAAAATAACACGTGTAACCGTTTTTTATTTATTTTTATTTGAGATATCTAGATATACTGTACAATTTGTTGATTGACAATTCCTACATTAAAAAAAAGTTAAATTGAATAATACTTTCCATTATAAAAAGTGTAAGAGGATAACAAAAATGTATATTATTGTTAGTATTGTTTGCAGGCTATTTTTTTATTTATTTATAAAAAAAAATGTACCAGGAAATAATACATTGAGAGTTATTCCTCGTTTTTAAGCATGTCCTGGGCACAGACTTACAGTATGACAATACATGGTTATGTTAAATGAACAGAGGTTAGACATTATATTTATAGACATTTCAGGAAAGTTAGAGATAACATATGATTATGGGCGGATGTAACGGTTACAGAGAAGATGAAAATATGAAACAGCTGAAGTCTTGAAATTAATTATACTGGAGGTGGTTTTGAGAGTCTCTGATATGTTGTTCCAGTCGTGAGGTGCCCGGTAAGAGGAGGAGGAGCGACCGGATTTTTGTTGAAACAGTCTTTTGGAGTCAGATCTAAGGTGATACGTGCAGCATGTGGTAGGGGTGAGGAGCTTGTTTTGTATGGTTAATGTTACCGATATCCCACAATATGTATGTGGAAGTAAGATGATAGATCCAAATAAGTGATTATAGAGAAACAGACCATATGCAATAAATAGCCTCTAAATGTCCAAAGAAATAGCCCAGTGTTGTGTGGTAAACTATAATAGTCCGTCACCTGATGAGTATCCGGAGTCCTCTAAAGGAATTGGTGATATGTAGGTAGTCCTTAGCTGTTATGAGACATCCTGTGCTTCCCATGTCCATGGTATGTGTCCTCGGACTCCTTCTGTCCTCTTCCCCTGCTCTGTATCACGTGATCCTGATAATTAGGACCCAAACTTGCTAATATCTTACCGGAGCCCTCTGTGGGAACGGATGGGTAGGCGATCTTTAACTGATGTGAGACATCTCGGTAATCCCGTGTCCACAATGTAACTCAGCAAGAGTACCCTCCGTCTTCTCCCCCTGCTCCGTGTCACGTGATCCGGATAGTTTAAAACCACACTAGCTATTGACAAAAATAAAATTAAAGGAATCCGTGCAATATACTCACAACCGCAATCCTTGTTTGTTCCGCATTGGCGTGCCTAAATCCCAGTAGAGTAAGTATATAGAAGGTGAATAAGGTTTGAACACTGCAAGAAGGTTGGGGATGGAACCGGGTAAAAATCAATTATTTAATAAGCATAACGCAAAACCACAGACATACAGGTAAGTCTTCTGACGCGTTTCCTTCCTCGACAGCACTTTATCATATATTACCATAATCAAATCATTCCTGGTTTCTTGACAGCTAAATTTGACCAAAAAGATTCCTATATTAAGAGCCTGAGAGCGAAGCATGTGCACCCTGTGTCAGTTTTGTCTAGTATTAAAGCAGAAATCACCCCTAAATGACCACACACCCCTTTTTTTATAAAGGATTAGAATGGGGTGGGGGGGGGTCTTTTGGTGCTATTTACAGCTCTGGAGTCCCCCAGTTTTCCCAGATAATTTCCATTACTACTTCCTGGTTTTTAAAGGGAATTGCTAACACTCTAACACAGGCCCTTATTCTCTCCCGTCTTGACTACTGCAACCTTCTACTGTCCGTCATGTCTCTCACCTGCCTCCCCCACAATCTACTCTAAATGCTGCTGCTAGGATTACTTTACTCTCTCCTAAATCTGTCTCGGCTTCTCTCCTGCTGAAATCCCCATCTTGGCTTCCTATCAAATTCTGTATTGCACACAAAATTCTCCTCCTCATCTTTAAGGCTATAAATTATTCTGCCCCTCCTTACATCTCAGCCCTAATTTCTCCCTATGCACCGTCCCGACTCTTGCGTTCTGCTCAAGGATGTCTTCTGTCTACCCCCTTTGTATATAAAGCCCTCTCAAGCCTAAAACCTTTCTCATTCACTGCCCCACACAACTGGAATGTACTTTCGCTCTATATCCAACTCCTTATGTGTTATATTATTATGTCACGTTTACTGCTGTGAAGCGCTATGTATATTGATGGCGTTATATAAAATAACATACAATTGAAATCTGCAATCGGTGAAGTTGTGGCTTCCTATTGGCACTAGATTTGGCCATTTTGTATCCCCTGGAGGGAGAGTTAAACCCGGTACCTTCACTGGACAGTACTCAAGAACCAGAGATCATTGGAGCTGAAGATAATGCCATTCAGCTTGGAGGGAACCCCTGAACCCTATAATCTTTAAAAAAAAAATGGCTGAAAAAAAAAAAAAAAAAGCATATGGGGGAGGGGGATTGCTGCTTTACATTACAATACATTGTATCAGATGTTAAAGCAGCAGTGTAAGCTGCCTGGGTTTTTTAAATGTTTCCCTTTAATATGCACATCCATACAATCTACATCAGGGGGGCGCAAACTTTTTTCCCTGCGCCCCCCTTCCGGCGGTCCCCTCTCTCCCGCGCCCTCCCTAACCCCCACTTACCTGCGCTCCGCGTCATGCCATAGCAACGTGACGTCATATGACCTCGCTGCGTCATTTTGCCATGGCGACGCAGGAAGGAAGCTGCCGGAGCCTCGGTAAGTAAAGGTTTACAGAGGCCCTGCAGCTCCCCCGGCACTTAATTTAAGTGCCTTCGGGAAGCGCGCGAGGCCTCTGTAAACCCCGCGCCCCCCCCCGCTGGCTGTCTCGCGCCCCCCCCCTTGGGGTCGCGCCCTCCAATTTGCGCACCGCTGATCTACACAATGATAAGTAATTGGCTAAGTTTATGATCGATCTGTTCTCCTGTGATCGATCAACAAAGATTCGGCTTGGGGGTTGACTTTGTAAATGGTTAGAAACAAAAAAGGCTTCTTACTGTACATGTTATAAAAATCTAATTCAGAGTTGTTTTACAAAAAATGCCACAAGTATTTTCTCATCGTACAGAACTGATTTATTTATTTTTTAAAAACACACGTGGGATATTGCTTTGTCTGCAGCTTTAACTGATGCATTGTTAAACTGTATACCCTAATCACGCATATCTCGGTACATAATACTGTATTTGATCTTCTATGAGTTCTAAATATGTGATTGGATGATGCTAGGGAAGAAATTAACTTAAAAATATATTAGCAGTTAGATCATGATCGATGCATGCTGCTTTTGTTTTACATATATTTTCTATATGGGATGTATTGAACACTTTAGACCAGTTTACTGTATTTTCTTTTCTACATGTGTAAAGCATGGTATCCTATTTTTTGGTTGCATTTGTACCTTCAGTGTACATCTGCATCGCCCCAAAGGCGAGACGCCTGATGGGTCTCCCCAAGAGCTGCTCCCCTCTGCACAGGACCAGTGTACTAAGGGTTAACATTTGCTTGTGCTTTGTGTAACGTCAACCCCACCCACTAGAATGTTGATGACAGAAGAGGAAAAATAACTTTGTATTCACAGCTGAATTCCACCTGAACCCCTTCAGTGTACATCTGCGTCACCCCAAAGGTGGACAGCTTTTTACGCAGCCAAAGGCTGTGGGCCGTGGCTGCCGTTTGCTGATGCTTGGTGATGTTAAAGCTTCTCTATTTCAATCTGAAACTCACCACGCCTTAATCCCCTGTACCCAATTTTCCAACTCTATGTGTCCATGAAATGTCTGTGAATTGACTGTATAATCTTGTTCCTTTAATGTAACCATGTATTGTTATAACTCTGTGCCCAGGACATACTTGAAAACGAGAGGTAACTCTCAGTGTATTACTTCCTGGTAAAACATTTTTATAAATACATTTGTTGACAATAAAGAAGTACTGTAGGTTGCCAGAGTACTGGCTTAAACAAAGTCAGCAGGTCACTTCTTGGAAGTTCACTGTGGAATTAAAAAGCTTATTGAACTCTTTCTAAAGGAGAGAAGGCGTATGAATGAAATAAAACGACATAAGTACTCAAATCGGTTATCTTGGGGTTTTCAGGGAGCTGAGGAAAATGTATAAATGTCATGTTCCGAGAAATAACACTTGTTTTGAGTAAACTGATATCCCCTGGACTCCATATGGTGTAATAAAAATGAATCAGGGTCATTGCATTTTTATGCAGGGAGAAAAATATTTTAAATAACATAGCAGAGATATTACGTTCTTCAAGGTTTTGTGTGATACCTGCATAACACACACTCTCTTTCCAACAGGAAAGAAATCTCCATTGTGTTGCAATATTACACATTATCATGGTGCAATATTAAACGTAGACTTTAAACCGCATCATGCCCAGCCATGTTAGTATAATATGAGGTGCTGTGGCTGTGCAGTGATCTACTTTAGCAAGACAGAAAATAATTGATCATGTTGTTTTTATAACGGATACTTAGAGCAAATATGTTTGCAAAAACAAGACTCAGAAAACATGCTTCGCCGTGCAGATATGAATAATTCATGACTAATTCATCACTTCCATATCAGGAGTTATAAATTCTTCTTTTGTAATTATACAGCATGTTCAGATCAATGCAGTGGCAGGGAATAACTCATAAGCAACCACGTTGTTCAAATGTTAATATTGTAGGGGTTTAAAAAAAAAGAAGGAAAATCAGCTTTTCAGTTTTAAATATTCAGATTGTCTACAGCAATGCAATAGAAAGCACTGTGAATTGTGTATTTTGTTGTATTCTTGCATGTTTAACTTGAACACAAACAGAAGGGAATTATCTCTGCGATTTCTCAATGTAGGTTTTCAGATCTGACTTCTAATTTTATATTGAACCACCTTTCCAGGATCTAAAGTCTATTTGTATACGTTAAACTAAGACCGGAATGGCCAACTCCAGTGCTCAAGGGCATTAACAGGTCAGGCTTTCAGGATATCCCTGCTTCAGCACAGGCGGCTCAATCAGTGGCTCAGTCGTTGACTGAGCCGGTGAATTAGCCACCTGTGCTGAAGCAGGGATATCCTTAAAACTTGGCCTGTTGTGGCCCTTGAGGACTAGCGTTGGCCACTCCTGCACGAAGGTGAGATTTTTATGAATTGGTCCTTCTAACCGTGCAGAAAGGACGTCACTTTTAGAATCTGATCGCTTGCCTTGTTTATGTAAACTGTAATTATACCAGTTTTATGATGTTAGTGGAACTGCACCTTTAGTAGCCATAGCAAATGCTCCATAATAATAAGAATTATTATTATTATCTGCATGGCACCAATATATTCCACAGCGCAGTGCAATGTGGGAGGGGGAACAAGAACATGGTGTAACAAAAATAGTACATATATGTTAAGACAAACTGAGATGATAGGAGATCCCTACCCCAAAGAGCATACAGTCCTTAAAAGGTACGGAGGGGAGACGCACGGAAGTGTGCGTATTGGGGGAGGGAAGTGGCTCAGCATGGATTTAGCCATTACCTTCAGGACTGTGAATATGCAGTTCTAAAATGAGTAAGGAAAAAGACGAGTGATAGAGAGGCCTCCTTGAAAACTGGTGTTTTTAGATGTATGTACAGTATGGCAGCGGAGAGTCTGATTGTGTGTGGTAGAGAATTCCAGAGTAGGGGAGCAGCACTAGAACGCCTTGAGGCGGGAGATGGAGAGTCGTAGATCAAGAGCGGAACGTAGTCTGCGTGTGGGAGAGTATGTGGAAATAAGGTCAGAGATGTAGAGTGGAGCTTGGTTATGCATAGCATTGTCGGTGAGCACAAGTGTCTTGAGTTTGATTCCTGTAAGGCAGTGTTGCTAGGAACCCCAGTTGAAAAACACTGCTGTGTAGGGTATGGGTAGCCAGTGTAGTGATTTGCATAATAGGGCAGCAAAAGGAGAGCAGCGAGTAAGCCTGGCAGTAGCACTTAGAATGGTCTGGAGAGGGGACAGATGGCAGCGGGAACACTACCTAGAAGCAGTTGGCAATGGTCCTGCTGGCATATGAGTGAATAAGAATTTTGGGGGATCGTTTAGTGAGGGAGGGGCGTATTTTAGCATTTAGGCATCTAGCTTTGGGTATCGAGGGTAGTCAATTTTTTTTTTTAATTGTGAAATCAAGTAGAGGTGTTAGAAGGATGGATTTTATAAGTTCTGCCTTTGATATGTTAAATTTGAGATGGTGATGGTGACATCCATGAGGAGATAGCAGGAAGACTGTTAGCAACGCAAGACTTGAGAGAAAGGGAGAGTCTGTAGGTAATGTACACCAAAGGCAGCAAATAATCCACACAGACTAAGTACATTTGCAAAAAATGTAGAGGATCAAAAAAGGCAGTCGCTCCTTAAGGGTACAGTACTCACCAGTAGGTAAAAGTAAAAAACTTTATTAAACTACATAAAAACAGATACGGTCCACAGACAGAACAAGAAAAACCTCCTCCCACGCGTTTCGAACAGCTAGTGTTCTTTCTCAAGGAGTGTAAGTACATTTGCAGTTACTGTATAACACAATATTTGGAGCACACACTGTCTTTCATGCCTTTTTGCTGTAAATAGATCTCTACACAATGGCTTCTATTCAGTGTATTGAGAAGCTGGGTAACGCACTGTATACTGATCACCACATTGGATCTGGGGAATAACAATATTTTTATAGTAATAATATTGTTATATACATATACATTAAATAATGCTAGAGTATGCACTAAAAATAGAACTGTTCCCTCAAGTGTCAAATATTGTAATCAATTTTCTGTATGCTTGGGGCACAAGCGGATCGTGATCTGCCCACGGTTACAGTGGACTGACCCTTTTTCTAAGGCGCCGACCGTACCCACCATATTGATCCACACTGGATTTTTTTCGTATGGCTAGAGGTTTTAAGTCTGAAACAAATCAGAAACATGTATGTAGAGATGATAGAACTGCATAAAGCACGAGGCCATTTAATGAAAGGAAATACAATTCGTAATGAAACGTAAATGAAGAATATGCTGTCACAATTAAACATAAAGGCTCCTATTTACTAAATGGTGCTAAGTTATGAGATACTTTTATGGCCTATTCATTTGAATGGTCCATGATGTGCCTTACGGGTTAACACACCTTGGTAAAGGCGGCCCCATGTGTTTCCTTTGCACTGGTGCTTTTAAGGCATTTTTACCTTGGCACAAGGCCTATACAGTGTATCTGAAAGGATTTGCATAATTGATGAGCAGCAAAACTGGTTAATGATCACTGCCTTGGGAGACTAAGAAAGGATAGTGTAACAAATGTCAGGGATATGTTGTGACTGGAGGATGCAGGCTCTGGAGACAGTGAATGCAGGCGTAGTCATCACAGGAAAGAGAAATACACTTTAGAGGCGCTCCTAAGTTTACATCAATATAGCGGACGTGTAATAAAAGGATTAAAAGAAACAATAAGTGAATCAGTGAATTATGGAGATACCGTAGGATAAGGAAATCTTGGCACTTATTTGCTTTTAGGGGCTGCTGATAAAAAAAAACACAAATTAAATGTCCTGTCAGCTCTTCTTTTTAATCCTTCTCCAAAAAATAGGGACATAACCGAGAAAAAATATATAGTGTAGAAGTTCCAATAAGATCCAGCCCAGCAAGGATTATATGTGTGTGTGTATGTGTGTGTGTGTGTGTATATGTATGTATGTACTGTATATATGTGTATATATATATATATATATATATATATATATATATATAAATATATATATATTTTGTGAGTGCCGGTATTTAGTTTATACCTTGGAGGAGGGGTGCGCAAACCTTTCAGTCTGCACCCCTCTGCCTACTCTCCCCCCCGCTCGCGCCCCCGGCGTCGTCTGACGTCATGGCAACGCAACTTCATGTGACTCTGCGGCGTCATTTGACATCAGGTTACCATGACGACGTGTCGCTGGAAACTGCTGGAGACCAGGTAAGGGAAGTTAGAGGCATCGCGCGCGCTCCCCGGCATTTCATTTAAATGTCTTGGGGAAGAGCGCTGTAACCATGGTCAGGTGTAAGTACATAAACAAGCTTCATCAGACGTGCTGTAATGTTGTGACGCCCCAACAGACTTCAGTGACCCATCAAAGGTGCTGTTAAGGAAATATTCCAAATGTTCAGAATGTAAACGCATTGCACTGTTAATGATGGAGCAAAGAGCGGGTACAAATAATTTGTATCAGATGCTTCTCCCAATCCACAAGGAGGAATCTGGTCAATAAAACCATTCAAGTGTTTTCTGTGAAATAGCTACACATGGGAAGTCGATCTGCATTTTTATTAAACATTCTACGAGTGTTAGTTTATGATGGGGGGAAAACTGCTAATAATTTTAGACATTGCTACTTACAGTATACAGATTTTCCTGGCACTCAACCGCTTGGTATCTATGATAACATTTAGATTCCAAGCAATACTGTAAATCTTTGCTATATAAATAAAATGACGCTGACGGCTAATACAACCATTGACACATAATATACCATAAATGAGCAACAAACTAACGCCCATGTTTACGAAGCGGTAGTGTTTAAAAAAAAAAAAAAGCATGCACTTTAATTCCCCTTAAGGTGTCTTCCGTCATCAGAAGGTGTCTTATGCCAGGGGTGCGCAGAGAGATTGCTCTGGGTGAGCGCGGGCGGTTGCAGAGGTCCCGTACTCTTCCCCCAGGCATTTAAATGAAATGCCAGGGGATCGCGTGAGGCCTCTGCAACAATAAAACGCACCGGGATTCAGACGCTGCGCGTCTCCATGGCAACGCAACACCAAATGACGCCGCGGGGTCATGTGACGTCACAGGTGCCAAATGACGCCGCGGGTCACGTGACCTGATGTCACGTGACCCTGGAGCGTCATTTGACACAGTTGCCAGGTAGGAGGGGGGGTCGCGAGCTCCGAAGCAGGCAGACGGGGGGGGGGGGGGGGGGCGCAGCAGGATATGTTTGCGCTCCCCTGTCTTATGCAATAGTACCCCTTAGTAAGTATAGACCTAAGTGTTTTAGAGGCTTGTGTTATCTATTTAAATAGGCTATTTTAGGATGGATCTGTGTACTGGTCTTAAAATACTGACCAGGAGTTGTTTTAGCGTAACTTATTTTTTTTGCAACACAACATTTGTAGTGTGTTAAAAACACTTGACAAATCCTCACACAGCAAAGTCTCTTGCTCAGGCATTTTCTATCCAAACAATGTATTTATTGATTTTTTGTTTTTGTTTTGCTAGATGTGATGTTGCAGCGCAATTCTCACAGAATGCAAAAAGTAACCTTTAGGAATTGTACGCTGATCTTTAAACAAGTTTGCAATGTTCCCTGCTGTACAGTGTGTACTGTAATATATTCTCTTGAAAATTCTAATGAGTACATGATACAATGCCACGTCCATCTTATAACATAAAGCCCTTTGGTGCATATTCACGCTGAAAACTCCAATGAAATTGACTTTTTGTTGTAGATGTAAGATGAGTTTCATCATGCAGATCACTACAGATTACTACAGAATGTTGACACATTTTTATCAACGGAATTATTTGTGGTTTGTGAAACTATTTGTAATGCTGTTACTGTGTTCATTTTTCAATTGAAGTCTTCAAAAAGATATTGACACATTTACATAAATTTTTGTAATCAAACAAGTCCTTTATTTCTGCTGCAATGGGAATTCTTTATGCCGTAGGTTGGGTCCTCTAACCAGTATAACTATGGTTGTCCTCGTTGCGCCCCAATCAGTAGATCCCCCATCAATCTGCTCTTGGAATATATTTAATGTTTGAACTGTAAACCTCCTTGTTTGGCTCTAAAGGAGTTAACATTGAGTTGAACTATTTACATAGCAGTGGTCCTCTCTCATACCTATTAAGGATGCTGGGTAGGTCCATGCTGGGTGTGAATGCTTGAATGTGACAAGGATGGGCGCCAGAAACTTTTATAAAATATATACTCCTTTATTGGGCATCTGCCAATAATTGTTCATAGACATTTACATACTTCACACTTGACTGATAACTTGTGGCAAATAATAATATACAGAACGTCATCCCCTTTGTAGCTCTCACTTCTACTCTAGGGAAGTACTGGACTTATCTGGGCTTCATCCCCTTTGTAGATCTCCCACTTACACTAAGGATGTACGTGGCTTGTTACCTGCGTTAGGGCTAAACTGTCAGTCTCTTGCAATAGAGTTAGTGATGCCCCATGTTAAAAGGACCTCTCTGAAATACACTTCAGATTGCTGAATTAGGAACCCGCTGCTGTGTACCGCATTCTTCCATACCTATGTGATCAGGATTGCACTAGAGACCTTCCTGTTGGGCCGATCCAAACATGCTCTGGAATTACTAGCACTGAGAACGCCTGATAAAAATCATGCTTCCTCCTGTTCAGTAGTGAGAACAATCTCAGACTTATACTACTGGTGCTTACTTAAAGGGCACCTTCCTTAACTGAAAATAATAAATGGTGAGAAGGCACTCTTAATTCATATCCATACACCAAAACATACAGTATTTACAAGACTCACAATGAGGTCTGCTGCAGAACTCCAAGGGACCTCCTTCTAGAACATTGGATAGTTCAATATATACCCTTTCATCTCCCTGTGGTGACATCACTGATCACAAGATATAGAAGGGAGTGGCTATCCTTTCTGCGTAGTCGTCCTGCATCACATGATGAGGGAGAGGAGTAACCTGAGTGAGCCCACACAGTTAACCCATTAATTACATTGATTATTTGTTAGTAAAGAATGGAACTAACTTCCAAAGATAGAGATGTTGAGATAGATCATATGACAGACAGGGTTTACTGACTATAATATGTCACATGAGATTAAGATAGATTACTACAGACAGCTGTTAGCCATTTTCTATGAAGATCTGTGATATTTGAGGACTACTATATGACGAAATGGCTTCTGATAATAGTTTGGGTGCATCATATGAAAGATAAGGAGGTGTGACTTTGTCACGTAGACCAAACATGTCTTTGCTGTCTCTCTCTTTGCTCTCGCTTCGCTCTCGCTCTCTCTCTCTCTCTCTCTCTCTCGCTCATGTCTTTCTTTTCCCTCTTATGTATTTCTCTCTTGTACTTCATTTTCTCTTTGTCTCTTCCTTCCTGTCTCCCTTTTCCTTTCATGTCTGTTTTTACCCCTGTGATTTAACCCTTACCCTCCCTCTCACCTTTCCCAGTCTGTCTCTCAGGCTGAAGCTCCAGCCCCACGCTGCTCTACTTGAGGCAACACCACCCCCTAACCTAGGCCCCGCCCACCTGCAGAGGAAGGGATTTCACTCTGTGCTTCCTGCTGCATCTCAGGGCCCGCAATGTGCTGCCGACAGGGGGCAGGGGGGGAAGAGTGGCCCCCCCAAGAGAGCGGGTCTCCCAAGAGAGCGGGCCCCTGGGCTTTGCCCAGGCTATAGCTACGCCCCTGGGTGGGACACAACATCAAAGTATATGTTTAAATGCTCTTGATTTGCTACTTGAAAGTTTTAAACAGGAATCTTATGGAGTTTTAGTGCTCACGACTTTCTATTGGCTCCCATGCCGGGGGACATTTAAATCTCCATATTCTTCACACAGCCCGGGGCTGCTACCGGCATAACCTATGAAGGTTAGCATCTCAGGAAACAAGGGGTCCCCCGGAGTTCAAATTAACATGATTCAGTTCCGGAAACCCCCCGCTTCATATCTATCTCTATCTCAATGTCTTGTGTAGTGCATAGACAGAGCGAACCCTGCTCCTATGCGTTATACTCTACCTAGAAAAAATATACCCTCGGCAGAACCATACCTTTAAATCATTGCTGAAGATCTGACGAGACTCTTTATCACTTAAAGTTAGATGGCAAATTTCTTATACTTGCTTATACTTTGCCAGGGTAAAACTTTACAAGACTACACATAGAGGGTGAGATACATGTAGAATATTGTTTAGAAATGTCTTGAGAAAGCAGAAACTAATATGTAATTTGAGCAAATCTTGGGTTGTGTCAATGTAGCTCATATCTTTCAGAATTAAAGGACATGGTGTGGTTATACTTGTAGCAAGTATGCATTGCAATAACTACAGGCATACCCCGCAGTAACGTACGCAATGGGACCGGAGCATGTATGTAAAGCGAAAATGTACTTAAAGTGAAGCACTACCTTTTTCCCACTTATCGATGCATGTTCTGTACTGCAATCGTCATATACGTGCATAACTGATATAAATAATACATGTGTAATAGGCTCTATAGTCTCCCCGCTTGCGCACAGGTAGGGAGCTGGTATTGTTGTTCAGGACGTGCTAACAGGCGCATGCGTGAACTGCCGTTTGCCTATTGAGCGAGATGTACTTACTCGGGAGTGTACTTAAAGTGAGTGTCCTTAAACCGGGGTATGCCTGTACATAGTCTCATCCTCTTGTCTGCAAAGCTTCTGGTTAATGTTGAAGTAGCAGTCCCATTGATTTTGAGCTTGTTTGATTAGTAGCCAAGGAGGTGACACCAGATAACGAGTCTGTAATCACAGAAGTGTGATCCTATAATTGGATTCCCACTCACTTCCGGTAGTTGGGCCAAGTGGGAATGAATCACACAGCTGCAGACCATCATTTTAATGGTATCGGTCCTGATCACTGGTCAGTGCTGGAGGGTCAGACTTCTATAGTTAGTTGAACCCATGTAATCCCATTTACTTACCGTATCATTAAAGAGTCAGAGGCACTGCTGCTTTAATCCCACCTTGATATAGCAAAACATATATGCAAACTACATATGGTTTTGTTAAAAAGAATTATGACCTGTTGTGATTTTACAGCCGTAAAACATTTAAAAAAAAAAAAGAAATAGATTAGATTGAGTACCCTATTTATTTATAATATAATTGCCAAATAACAGCACCTGCAAAGCGGGATCAACCACAGTAGAAACTAAAGCTATTGCTACAGCTGTAGCAAGACTCACCGTCTCCGGTCTTCCTCTGCCGGAACCACCGCAGTCATGTGACTGCAGCACCGAAGACGGTTACATTAGCTTCATCTGTATTTCCGTAATGCATATTTTGGTTATGAGTATACACAGCTTGAGGCATTGCGTTCGTGACATTTCACAAAGCAGGCTTACCGTAGCATTTCATGTACCCAGGCATACAGTACTTTTCCCTTTCAAACATATAAAATAACAGTTGTGTGAATAGACAGACTCCTTAAGTGGTAATGTATCCTATCCTAGCCAGTGACATCCATCAGGATACCTACTTCAGAAATGTAAAGTGAACTAGATGTGCAACATACAGTAAATAATGAGAATCAATGGTTAAAAAAACTCTGTCAAATCAACAAAGCTCTTGGTCTCCCCAGCTACATTCTTTTCAGGGCAACGTTTGACTGATGCTCTCGGAGATTCAATGCCACGATGTCTACTGCAGGCGGTGGAAAAATGCAGCCTCAGTCTTGTCAATGGTATTGATTTCTTGTCTGGCTCAGGAATAAAACTTGAAGAAGTCACATGAGAAGCAAATAAGACGATGGCAAAGCACATCAAATTCAAGATTAATCAGAAAGCAACAAATCAGAACATGGCATCAAGGAATGGCAACGATAATATAAGGACATTTTGTTTTTTTTAGTATACTGTTCTTTCTTATTCCCAATATGGATGCCTTGGACAGGCCTAGGATTAGCGAGACTTGTGTACTCGGTGAGAAAATACTGTAGGCCGCGATTATAGTGCGTGCGGGGCACGAATAAAATACCGCAGCTCTATCGGGCGGCCACAGTGCGCGCGGGGAAGCGCGATGGCGCGGCAGAATTTTGAAGAGACTAACTATTTTGTGTTTTCGAACGACGGCCTCGTCACGCGAGTGGTTCAGCCAATGAGGGCGAGCCAGCCTGGTGACATCATGGCCACGCCTCACCAGGAGAGTGCACGGATTGCTCGGGCGACAGGCGCCCGCGACTCCATGCGTTCCGTCGGGCCTGCACTGTAATCGATGCCTTATGTGAGTGACCTGCTACAGAAAAAAAACCAGAGAGCAAAGATATGTTGCATCTACTGTGCCAATAATCCAGAGCAATAAGACTTTGCACAACCTTCCAAATGAATTTACGTTTTATTGGTTTTGTAAAGACAATTTTCAATTAAGAAAAATAACACATGCTATGTAGTGCGTGAAACAGTAAAAGGAGCGGGTAAGTTACAGTGGGAATCGACTGCTTTATATTAAGAGGCACATCACACAGAGGCTGTGAGTATTTCTCAATCAAAGCAACCAATTAATGGGCAATAGAACGGTTCCTTGGAGGAATCGGCTACAGTAAGAAAAATTGCATGTCCAGAAAAGGCACAGGGTCCCTCAGGTACAATACCAGAATGTTGAGGGTTTTGTCATTTATAAGAAGCTTATGCACTATGATGGTGTATGCGATTTCTTTCACAATGTGCCATTTCTAACATTGTTGTGAAATGATACATTTGATTAGCCCTTTTCATTTACCTATATTAATACATTCTGGGTTATTCCCACGGCACCTCAAGGTAGTTTTAATTGAATGAACAATCAAAGAGGGGAATTTCTTCTGATAACATAAAAGTAGCCAAACTCATAGAGAATGTGTTTGCTCCGTGGACTGTCTTTACAGTGGTACAGTATTTAAATTATGTGTGGGTTCAGGCTTTCAAACTGAAGCTAGGGGTTAAGCAAAACTATTTTTAGGAAATATTGATATTATAATAACATTATATTATGAACAATAAGGATAATATTGCAAACCCCCGGCATCTTAAAGCTTATTACTTTTGGGACTCCTAGTTCATATGATCACATTATTTGAATCCATATGCAAATAGAAATACAAATTTTGCTTGTGCTATCAAGTGAAGGAATATAAACTCCATTTATGTCACCAAAATAAAATGTATGTAGTAAAAACTACACAG
The DNA here is from genome assembly GCF_040206685.1 of Ascaphus truei. Taxonomy (NCBI): domain Eukaryota; kingdom Metazoa; phylum Chordata; class Amphibia; order Anura; family Ascaphidae; genus Ascaphus; species Ascaphus truei. The sequence continues at coordinate 17,283,414 of NC_134500.1, forward strand.
AAAAACAGAAACACACACAAGTTCTCTCCCTGTGGATTTTTGCCGAGCAGACCTGGGCTCAACATTTGAATTGACGGCGAAGATGGAGTTTATTCAGAAGTGTGCATATATATGGGGAGTGAGCAACTTAAAAAAAGCCTTTAAAAATGTGTGCTAATGTAAGAGAGTGAGAGAGACCGATTTGATTACTGCAAAGTTATCTCTCCTCATTCCCCTCTCCTCTTTCCTCTTTCCTCTCTCTCCCCTCCATACCTGTGGACAACACATGGAGAGACACAGCTGTGCACAAAAAAATAATACAACAAGTGACAGAGAAGCCCAATGCTACATCCAATATGACAAAAATACACAGTAAAATACTCATATATTCTCTTGAAAAAGGGTAATTTAGTTTAACCCTTTGGCCAAAGCATTGTAAGCCTGTGAGCCACGACAAGGCAGACCTAGTTCACAGGCCCTAACACTACCAGATAAAATACTAATATACCTCTATTAGGATAAAAATTCTCATTTACCTCCATTAGGAGGGAGAAAGACCAACATTGGATCTATATCCAGCAGAATGAAAAAGACCTGCTGACTTGGGAAGTGGGGAAGGGCGGCTTAAAACCTGGGAAGGAGGAGCCACCAACCCCCAACAGCTGAAACAGCTGAAAATAAGTTAACAAACAACACACAGAACCCCAGCAAGCTCTTTTTGGGAACCCCTGAGCCCCCACAATATATATATGTATATAAGTTTCAAAAAGAAGAGCTATTGAGCGTGGCAAATGTATACAACAGAGAAGCCCAATGCTTCATCCAATATGACAAAAATACCCAGTAAAATACTTATATATTCTCTTGAAAAAGGGTCATTTTCATTTGTTGGCGGGAACCCTTTCCTTGCCAAAAACCGCTGTCGCAATAAAGAAGATTTCTCCGCTCACACACTTGTTACTCAGGAACCAATTTAAGAATTCATTATTTATTTTAGCACACAGTGACAAGATTGCACAACACTTCTGGGGTGGTCCCAGAATGTATAATGTGACAAAGTGTACATTCACCCTTATATAACCAAGACCATAAAGTGCCGTCCCTTTTCTTTTGGGTGCCTTTTCCACTCGTTATGATGTACAGTATATCCTCATTAGTATGCTGCTTTGTGGGAATCCTGAGGTCATTATAGAGAGGGGTTTCCTTTCATGGAGTCTTATTCTTCTAAGAGTTCAGATAAAGGCTATATATATATATATATTCATAAACTGGATATAACCACACAATTGTAGATCAGCAAATCCACAAAGCTACCAGAATACCAAGAAATGATCTCGTTGAATACAGACAGAAAGAGACAAGCAACAGAGTACCTTTGGTGGTCGCATATAACCCACCTAGAAGCCCTACGCAAGATCGCCAGGGAACTACAACCCATTCTCTAGGAAGATACAAGACTGCAACAGGTCTTCCCTGAAACACCCTTGTTATCATACAGACAACCTCATAATTTCAAGAAAATGATGGTGAGTAAAGTATTCAACAATACAACTGAATGCGGGACAAGACCATGCCAGGATGCAAGATGCAAAACTGCGCAATGCTTCACACAGCTGGCACAATACAAATACCACACAGGATTCTGGAGTACAAAATCAGAGGAAGGTTCACCTGTTCCTCCAGCAATGTACCTCATCATGTGCATGAAATACCCAGGGGACTGCTACTACATAGGTGAGACGGGACAGGGGCTAAACAGGAGAATGAATCTGCATTGCCACAGCATCACACGCAGAACAAAATACAGTCCTGCCGGCGAACATTTCTCTGACTCTGGCCATAAGATTAACGATCTGAAGGTGGCCATACTGAAAGGTAATCTTAGAACACCAAAAGAGAGATGGTTGCATGAATTCAAATTTATGCAACTGTTCGGGACTCTTAGCGGTGGCCTAAACCGAGACCGCAGCTTCATGAGTCACTACCCTGACACGAGAACTCTCTTTCCATGAGTGCTAAAGGCCATGTTATACATACTGTGCTATGTGAATGCACACACAGCTGTCTCTTACACATACAAATGTACAATGTAATTCTTTTCCCTATATACCAATAGGGACCACATAGTATCTACACACATTAATAGTAATCCAACACCCTCTTACATTTCTACACCTACCCACACCATTGGTATACACCTAGAAAAACTAATTGCTAACTGCTTAAAAAAAATGCACAATGTTTTATCCCAATCAAGAGTATAACTTTGGCAGACTTAAATCATGGGGAAACCAATTAAGCTTTAAAACTGTTTCTCATGATGTAATACTAAAATAGTTAAACTACTGTTTTCATTAATTATAGAAATTAGGAAAATAATGAGAGTTTTAAATAGCACAATATGTGTTAAGGTGGCACATGAGTTATAGGAAGAAACAATCTAATATCAGATACCTGTACTGGGCCATATAGTATAGTTTTAATCTGGTCTGTAACTGGTACATACGCCTATAACATATATTATCTTTTACTGTGCATGCTATGTCTTGTACTGTATATAATGTATAACCCTGCTCACATAATGTAACTATGTATTTGTCATCATAACTCTGTGCCCAGTACATACTTGGAAACGAGATGTAACTCTCAATGTATTATTTCCTGGTAAAAATATTTTATAAATAAATAGTATCTGCCTGGTTTGACGTTCTTCAAATGCCACATGAGTGCAATTCACATACATTTCATTCTATATTCGTATGTATATAGTAAAATGGATAATTGTATGCAAATATTCAGTTTGTGTGAAAGGTTGCACTTAAAGTAGCTGCCTGACCAACTGCAATGAAATTAGCAGGAGCAGACAGTCCAAGAGTCACTCTTCACCCCTTGAGCGGATGATTTCACCCATAGGTTACAAGTTGAAGAACCATGCATTCTGTACTTAGAAAATACTAGTGCCCCCAGTTGCTTAGTTTATATGTGATCTTATGATTGTGAATATCTCATATGGGTTTGGCAGAGAGCCAGAGGAAGTATCCTCATCCATCACTTTAAAGATTGGGGCAGAAATAATATCTGCTGTGTGGAGTCTCTGCAGCCACTAAAGAAGCAGACAGGACTATCAAATGCATTTGTATTCCATACTGCATGCCTCCAAAGGAGATGATATGATTGTAAGCAGGCATAGCTGATAGTGGCTCACCTTTAAATCTTCCTTCGCATGAAAATGCTTTTTTAAGACTGAATTTAATTGTTGTTATTTTAATTATGATGGCTTATTGTAGTTATTATAACTGGTATAGCTGTGTTGCCTGGAAGAACTAATTATTTAATCATTTGAAAGTACAGAGCACCATGTGGTTAGCTTTCGTCGGCTTTTGTCTACCAGGTACGTCATAGGCACTCCTTTTTCTGGCATCCGGGCGCCAGTCGAGTCATGTGATCTCTCCTGGAGCGATAACATGACCCAGAAATTACAGATGTTCGGTGGCACTCTGGTCGAACCTTCAGATACACTAAGGATAAGTCCCCGGTGGAGGCTGCTGCATGCGCGCCTGGTGTCCTGGCGGCGCGTGCACAGTTTAAAACCACGATCTGCGGTCTGTAGGGAGCGATGGGAGGCTCAGGGGCGTGGCAAAAATGGGGGTGGGAGCACGGCCATGATGGGGGGTGGCCATTGGTCAACAGTAGTTGTGCTCCTATTTGTCCGAGCTATCTGCGCTCGTATTGGCTCCCAGCGCACCACGTGACTGCGTCGCCGCACGGGAACACAGTCGTGTTGTATCCCCTGCTGGCTAACGCGCCGCCGCACTGCGTGAGCCAACATGCAAGAAGACACTAGGGCCTACGACTATTGAGGTGAGTGATTGGTGTGTGGCACGCTCGCCGCCGTCACCACCAGGGACCTAGTCTAAAGGTTAATGTCACACTCCAGGCTTAATAACTTTTCCATTTTCTTATTGGGGGGGAGGTGGGGGCTGGCATAGCACATCACGATCACGTGATCTCGCAGCCACCGATTACGCAAATGGAAGAGGAGGGAGTCTTCCGTTCTTGCTCTGGCCAGATCGGAGATCCACAGGAGAGCAGCAACTAATTTCCGCTAGAAAAATGTTCTTGGAACCAATGACGCAGCGCCTGGAGTTCCAGGCTCCATGCCTTGGTAGTTACATCATGGGGAACGCAGCACGCATAGTATTGCCACCTTTTAAAAGTGTTTGACCCAAAGATGAGATCAGGGTCTGATGTTACTTCCCCCAGTAGGGGGACAACCTTAGATGTGGACCAACCCCCAGGAGGAAGGGAGGGGATCCTGGGGGGGGGGGGGGGGCGGGGGGGGGGCAGGGGGGTCCTCCCCCAGGAAATTTTGTTGTTGTTTTATGAAGTAAAATACACAATATTTTGAGATTTTTTTTAAGGGGATCTGCCAAATAAGTATTTTTTTTATTTTTTTAGACTTTATTAAAGTAGAACAATACACAAAGATTAGTATTGGAGAGAGTGAGCTAGGTTAAAGAAAGACACAAGATCCGGCACTGATAATTTGATACACTTACACTGACACACTTAATCACAACACGCACATTACTCACTCAGCCACAATACACACAATCACAACACACACTCTTTTACCTGGGGGTGGGGGGTGGGATAGGGCTTTCTGTGTGTGGCTGCTTCAGAGTGGGACAGTGAAAGAGACGGGGAAGAGGGATTGCCTGTATGCTTTGACGGCCCGTCCCCACAACAAGCAGAGAGCAGCGGTCTGGGGAGACAGGCGGTTCCACAGCCCTTGTTGGCAGCCCTGAGAAATCATAATGAAAACCTGAGCCCAAAGATGGCATGCTTAAACCGTGAGACTTCATGTCAAACCCACATAGGGTTGAAAACACCATGATGCTTATGAGTTGGCTCTTTTCCGATAGCGGATTTTTTCCCTATAGGTAACTTTCTCCCGTTGCTTTACAACCGTAAAAAGTATGTTGAGCAAAATATTTTGCTCATTAAATGCCTTATGTATTTATCTTAATATACTTTCAACACGAGTTAATCAGGGCTTTTTGACTTTCCTCTTTATCTTTTGTAATCAGCATACAAATGTTAATCTTTTAGTGTATACACGATCAATTATGTGTTAATGCAGTAAATGCATTTGCAAAAAAATATTTTTGAAACAGTTTGCAATAGATTTGCCTCTTTAATTTATACTGAAGAAGAAAAGTTGCCACCAGGGGGCGCTGCAAGAGCACTTTGTGAAAATGTTTTTCAACAGCCAAGACTGCTTTTGATTTGCTGTAAAGTTCATATTATAATGCCGTTTGCATTCTGATAGTAAGACATAATATTACTCGTAAAATTGTGAAACTATTGTTTGGACTTCAGTTGTTTGAATGTAGCCTGGTAAAATGTAGGTTGATCGTCATTTGGATTGGAATTGTGGTTTGAAAATGTTAGGATTTGAATCTGCCCTCTGCAGTTGTGCAGAAGTTGGAGAGATGATCTGCAGGGCATTGCTGTCCCCTTTGGCAGAAATAGGATTAACAAAAATAGTATGCCCATCAGACTGCTTCTGGTTGTGTCCCATCTGTTGCTCGACTGCTAAAACTCTGACATTCTCTCCTGTGTCGATTACTGTAACCTCCTGCTGTCCGGCCTCCCTGCCACTCCACCTGTCTCCCCTACAATCTATTCTAAATTCTGCTGCCAGAATCGCTCTACTCCTTCCTAAATCTGTCTCAGCGTCTCCCCTGCTGAAATCCCTCTCCTGACTTCCTTTCAAATCCCGCATCTCACATTCAATTTTCCTCCTCACTTTTAAAGCGTTAGTTACACTCTTCTGCTCCTCCTTACATCTCAGCTCTAATGTCTCGCTATGCACCATTCCGACTCTTGCGTTCTGCCCAAGGATGCCTTCTTTCTACCCCCTTTGTATCTAAAGCCCTCTCCCGCCTTAAACCTTGCTCACTGACTGCCTAACACCTCTAGAATGCACTTCCCCTCAACACCCGACCAGAACCCTCTCTATCCACCTTTTAAGACCCACCTTAAGACACACCTGCCTAACAAAGCATATGAGTAGCTACGTGGCTTATACTATACACCTGATACATAAAGCTTGGCCCCTTGCCAATGCCCTTACCAGAATGCCCTCCTACTGTCTCTGTATGTCCTTCCTACCTACCAATTAGACTGTAAACTCTTCAGAGCAGGGCCTATTCCTAAATGTTCATTTTTAAGCCTGAAGCACTTATTCCCATGATCTGTTATTCGTATTCTTTGTTATTTATATGATTGTCACATGTATTTCAACTGTGAAGGTCTATGTACATTAATGGCGCTATATAAATAAAGACATGCATACTTCTTCAAGTCCACTAGCTTGTATAGGATAACTCCATGTGCTCCAAGTGGATATTGGGCGTAGTGTTGTTGGCAGAACTTATCTTGTTCTATCCTAGGTCGCCTACAACTTCAGACTGCTGAATGTCATTAATTTGTTCCTAATCGGCACTTTCTGTTGTTACCGTACACAGTGCCCATTCCTTCATCCGCTTAGCTTCTCTCTTCGGGCTCCCAGTCCCCTATGCGTAGTTCTAAAAAAACATCCAGAATGGAGACCAGGGGTCCATCAAACCTTGCAGAACGTACAGAGCAGAAGGGGAAACGCAGATTTCCTCATATTAACACCTACAAATTCCTGCTGCTGAGCAGTTGTCACACACTATGGGGGCCAATTTTCTTCAACATCCTAACACTTAAGTAATCTATACTTGCAGCACAGCAAATTGTAGTAACTGCAGGAAGAGTTCACCCCTAACTGCATCACAAGGTACTAAACCTAATGACAGGGCAGTGTGCCTCACTACTAGAGACAGGCGAATCCACCCAAATCTGTTTCCCGGGTCTTCGCTAATGTTGCCCCCAAAATCCGTTTTGCGGTGTAAAATCCGCAAACGGATTTGGACGGTTTCAATCCGTGCGGATTCGTGAAAAACCACCATTGGAGGCAACCCCTGGATGGATTTGTAGAATTCAATCCACGGATTCAGCAGTCTGTTGGCGGTTTGCTGAATCAATGGATTGGATTCTACAAATGCGTCCACAGGTGGCTGAATCCGCAGGGTGCATTGGTATTGACACTAAAAGAATCCGCAAAATGCAGATCATCCTTTTTGAGATTGATCCGCTGAAATCCGCAGACCAAAGGAACCGGCCAATCCGCTGCGGATCCAAATTCCCCCCCAAAAATCGTCCATCTCTACTCACTACAGCGTGACACAGAAAATGGCAGATAGAACGTCAGCCTGACACCTTGCACCTGTAACACAGGAGATATTTTCTTGGTTGCTGTGAAGATGCAAGAAGTAGGTAGGTCTCCAGCCAAGAAGATGGGTCTTCTCCTGGCTGTTCCTCCCAATTGACTTATATATAAGGTTGTCCAACAGACATGGATATGAAGTAGAATAAAAATCGATGCTCCTGGTTTGAAACAGCTTGGTTTCCAGAAGTCTTTTTTTTTTTTTTAAATGTATTTAGTTGTGATAGCCAGGACCTAGGTCTGATGAATGCTAGTTTGCCCTTAGGCTGTCAATCCCTGTCAGCAGAATGCAAAGTAAAGACATTTCTTGGAAAACATAAATAAAAGATTTTCGCAGTATGTTATTGTCGGCTAAATCCACGGATGTGAGGATAGTCTTACACATAATTACATTTTTGACACATTACGGCTAAACAAATGCAGGAGTAATACGTTTTATTACCCCTTTTTTTTATGCAACAGGGAGCAGCAGGAAATAGGCAAAAGGACCGTTATATTTATCATAGAAAATATTCTATTACATTCACAGTGTTTGAAGGGTGATTGTGAGGTGATGAAATGGAACATAGTACCTAACCTTTTTATTTATTTATTTTAAACAGGGACCTCTTTAACAAGAATCACTACCTTTTTGTTTATTTCTTTTGATACAACGTATATAGAGAAAGCATAAACCATTAAAAAGTGGTCTGAAGACTCCTAACGAGGGCACTGGGCGTGCCAGGTTGGAGATCAATACAAGTAACACTTTTTAATAAATCTATTGTCACAATGAATTGTGTGTTCAATGGCCACATGATCTTATGGTTTCTGTGGGCTTTCCAGGTACGGTCATTTTTGTTGATTACCTTGTTAATGTGTAATAATCTGCAGGCTTATTAAGCAATTCTACATGTGTATTAAAATGTTCTACAGGTGGGATGATAAAAGGTTCTATTTATGCACAATGAAATTAGTACAACTATTATACTCTTTTGTAGTGGTTAACACTGATGTGGTCTAGGAAGTTTCTTTTCATTAGCCCATCCAGTATTGTAAAGGAAATTTGTGACGGGAAATTGATAATTAGTAGAGTTTTAACGTACGTGCAATGAGACTGTAATTTATGAGAGGAATACAATACAGTATGTCAGTGGGTTTTCAGCGCTCTCCTTGGAGAACCCCACCCAGGTCATGTTTTGGGGATAACCAAGCAACACTACTGGTGCATGCATTCTCATCTTTGGTCATTTCTTGGTCATTTTTAAAATCTGGTGGGGTTCCCTGAAGCAAAGGTTGACAGCCACTGGACTATTCATAAATCAACTCTTCTTAGTTTGGTTCACAAACTACCTTACTTTTCCATTATCTTTCTGCTTTTTATAAAAGTATCCAGCCATTCTGTTTTGAAGACACTTTAATATAAGGGCATTTTATTTTTGGGGGGACTTTTTCACTTAGTCACCATTGTTACTTTCTGTAAACTGCTTTATTACAATTACATATGTGGCTTTACAAAGTATTCTTTCCTCTAGCATGCATTAGTCATATCAATGCATTCACTACAGTGTGGAATCTACAGTAGTACAGCTGAACACCATTATAACGCGGTGCTCGGGGTCCACATAATGATACCGCGTTATAACCGGGATCGCGAAATGGCCGCACGAGGATTTACCCGGCATCAGCAGCTCTCACCTCTCCCTGCTTCATCAGGCTGTGTCCACGTGCTTGGCACACGGCGCATACGTACGCTCTCCCAAGCTTTGTGCTTGGGGAAACAGTTACATTTGACTTTCGAGCGCAGAGGAGGGTCACTTTACCCTTCTCTGACCAATGACAGCCCAAGAGGGAATAGAGTCACAATAAACTTTTGCTTGTGTGCAGTGCTACCGGGGAATTAAACCCTCAATCGTGTCATATACCAGCTCCCTGTTCTAAGCACTACCCCACAATGTGGATAGTTAATGATCCTCTTTTAAGAATCCTATAGTTGTTTGTATGGTGTATTCTATTTGGGTGATATACTGCAGTGTTTTTAATGGCCTTTCACAATGGATGACAACAAGCCTTAATGGTTACAGATTTGTATTGAAAATATTCCACTGTCTGATCCCAGAAAAAAAATATCATGTATAGTCTGTGATATTTCTTTTGTGAGACTCAAAAGTTGGGCATCAATGGTAAAGTATATCAAACATATCTTCAATTAAAAAGAAATAATGATAAAGAACACTTAACATTCATATTGGGTCCCCCAAACCTGCCTTACCCAATAATCACACATTATACAGTTTTTACACTGCAGCCAGGGATTCTGGGTAAGGACATGCAAATGAACACACACAATGTGTCACTTCATATCCACCAAAATGTGTTTGTGTACCTGGTATGTAAAACGAGCATTAAGTTTATATAGGAGGGACTCGATTTTCTTGCAACCCTAATATTTATTATTATTGGGAGGGTGGGGGACCTGCTAACGGCAGTTCAATGCAAATGAAAGTCCTCTATTTTTATACAAATTTATTTACGTACCCCCCTATATTGTATGCTCTGGAGGGGCAGTGCAACATTTTTACAAGCTAGGTTTTCCTTCCAAATGCAAGGATAGTTGTTCAATGGTTAGACCAGTGGCTCTCAACTCCAGTCCTCAAGAACTCCCAAAAGGTCAAGTTTTAAGGATATCCTAGCTTCAGCACAGGTGGCTCCATCAGTGGCTCAGTGTTTGATTGAGCCTCCTGTGCTGAAGCAGGGATATCCTAAATGCCTGACACGTTGGGTGTTCTAGAGTACTGGAGATGAAAACTCCTGTACCAAGGGCTTTAAATCTAAAAAAAAAATTACTAGATCGAAAAGCAAACAGCTGCGTATAATTCATATTATCAAACATCCCTGTTGAATTTCACTTATAAATGTAGCAATTAATTTGTGCAATGTAACACAAAGGGCCTCTCTTTGGTACATTGTGTATCTTCAAGCAGTGATAGAAACCTGTTGGTGGAGACGGCAACAATTTCAAAGCATATATTGGTTCTGTGCAGGAGGAAAAATGGGGCGCGATATGTAATCTTGCGCTTCTTTGTATCAGTTTATTAAGATAATGTGCTCCCATTTTGTACCAGTTTGCCGTTTCGGGAGCGACCCTTTGAGGTGTTGACCAGCATACATATTATAATAAGGTATTTGGGTGACATTCGTTTCCCATTCTTTGCACCAACAAGTCCACAAAGTGTGAAGTTGGCATAGGTCTTTCTGGGTCTCTGCTCCAGGTGTAAGAAACTTGACTAATAAACTTCTTACATTTCATGTAACCAAGGGCAAAAATTAGTTTTCAATGTAATAATACATAGCCCAAGAATTTTGCATGGAAAATTAGTCATTTGCTCAACATCACTAAAACTGATACTCCGTAAATACTCGTAAATAAAGTGTGTGTGTGTGTGTGTATATATATATATATATATATATATATATATATATATATATATATATGTATGTATATATATTACTTTATACTCATTTGCATGTCTTAGACAGGTCTGCAACCCCGCCTTTCCCCATTATCACCCAGCAAACATCACTTCCACTGCAGCAAGGGATTCTGGGAAATGACATGCAAATGAGTACACAGTACCACCTTTTGCTTCAAAACCATAAACATGGTTCCCTATACATACATATATATATATATATATATATATACATATATATATATATATATATATATATATATACACATACATACACACATTAATGTACAGTTCAATATTGGGCATCATGCAGGTCTATATATAATGTAATTGTAACTGATCTTTTGCATTTATATGTAACTAGTGTACTCAGAAAGATTACGACGTATGAAGATATAGGAAACAGTAACTTGAAATGCAGGTTCAGTTGTTATAACCAACATAATTGAATTGCGCTTTTCTTATTTAAACCTCAAACTTGTTGGCCAATATACAGTATTAAACTTAGACATAGCAAAGAAAGGGGAAGTCAGATTTGTTAGACCCATACCCATACCTATACCTATACCCATACCTATACCCATACCTATACCCATACCTATACCCATACCTATACGCAATTGAAAAAACTTGCTGACACCTTAATTGTTTTTGCAAAAAACATTATCCATTATCCATTTCATTACAGTAAATCACAAATGTTGGTATCCTGGTTTAAAAAAAAAATAGCAAAGCTGTAGCAAGCATATAGAAAACCCTTAATAAAGCACATAGTACTGTAGCTACAGAGAGCGACTCTCGCATTTCAGGACTTCATAGCCCGTTCCTCAAAGTCAGATTCATTAAAAGCTTGCCACCTAGAAGCAGATTCCAGACTTGTTCTTTTGCATTGTCAGGTCCCATACTGAAAGTGTTAAAGAAAACTACTAGTATTTTGCTGAAAAACATCTGTAGTTCATGTTTAAACAAACCTTTTGTTGCATTCATTAAAATGTAGGAATTAGTGGGGTTTTTTTTTATTTTAATTATTATAATAATTATTTTTTCTTCATTATATTCAAGTTTTGTCTGTAGAAAACCAATGGCATTTTCAGATCCATATGTATATGTGACAAGTGTGAAGATGCAAGACAAAATCTTAAACTTGTGTACACCCCCCCCCTCCCTAGGGTTTATATGCAAAGAGTGTCTTGGTTATTTATCACGTCAACAAGCATACATCGGCAATTGGCAAAGCATTCATCAATTTCACCATCAAAGTGTCCAGGCGCAGGGAAAGGGCTCTGCTGAAAGAAATGGCTGTGGAGTTGTCACTCCTGGTCACGTTATTGTGATAAATGAAAGGTTAGCCAAGACATGGCTGTAGCAACCAGATTTCCTCTACAAGCTAGAGGCGGTACCCTAGACTGCTATCAGTGATGTGGCCAGTGATGCACCTGCTGGCTTTCAGGGAGCATCACATGTGTTGGATTTGTGAGCAAGGACTCTCACTAAGCCTTTTTTTTTTTTTTTTTACTCTATCTGGATAGCAGAGGGGCTGCTTTACACACACAGGCGGGCTGTGGCTATTGCAGTGAATGCTGCATTCAGAAGCAGAGGCATTGAGAACAGCGATGTGTGAAGTTACCAGCCTACAAAACAACAGGATGTCTACTATATGCAGTTGTTAATGTGTTTTAGCAGGAGTAAAGGGGGGGGGGATGGCCGACTCCCATTTTGTTATTTCAGACAAGCCAGAGAAAAAATGCCTCGGTAGGAAGTGATGGATAGAGATAGCAAGATGAGCTTGGTGTTACCAGAGAAGTTCTAAAAAATGCACTTGATGGTGCCAGGGGGACACGGTGGAATTTAGAAGAACAGATACCATTGCAGTCTAGCAGCATGCCTGACTGCACTTGAGTCAAATCGTTGTGAAGCAGCTTCATGTTGTATTATAACGTGTTATGGCTGAACGGAGAATGGGGGAATAGGAATGGAAACGAGAGCAGAAACCTTTTATAGAAATCATTGGTATGTAAATTTTTTTTGTCTTTCTTTAAGAAGAATTTAAGACGGGTACGTATCCTCTCTCCGATTTACGATTCCCTGCGCTTGTATTGTATGAATGTGCCATTCACCGAATACTTTTCTTAGTTTCATTTGCAGCATGCACATTACCGTTTAGATAACTGGTAAAAAAAAAATGATGATTATTTTTTTACATTTGCATGTAGATTATTTATACCACTGTCATTATAATGTTAATAAAGCATTTGGTGTTAATTATATGCATGATATTTTACTTCCACATATATATGAGTGAAGTAAGATGTGTTAAAAAAAATTATGTATATATATTATATATATATATGTGTATATATAATATAATATTGAGACTGCTTATATTTTAGAAAGCTTTGTTTCAAATACAGTAGAATTTCCTGTACACTGTAGATAGCAGACTATCATCAGAAGCAGTATGCATTTGGTGGTGCTGTTAAATACTTTTTTCTAGTTCACCATAGGATTAGTATTAAATGGAGCTTTTCAGATTCTTTATGGAATTCTAGTTCCTGATTAATCTTTCAAATTAAACACCCTGCAACTATAGGCTGCATTGTGGATTATTCTCATGAGCAATTGGAATTTTGATTAAATGGGGTTTGTCTTTAAAACGATAAAGAATATGAAACCATTAACACCCTGAAGTGAAATAATGCTGCAGTAGAGAAATAATTGGAGAGGGGGGGGGGGGTGTTCTGTTGTTTCTGTTTTGCCGTCAATAACAAATAGATTGGAAAACAGTATAACCTATCAAAACCTAAAGAAATATAAATGCTTTCGGTAGAGATATTAACTTGGTATAACTCCATATTGAGACTTAAATTCTATTTTCACATGTTTGTATGTACAGTATTATACTTAATCCTATAACTTTTAAATTAGATTGGTTTTGGAAAGGATTTAAATGTTTTTTTATAATCCCCCCCCTCTCTCTTCACCCCTCCCCCACCACCCGCACCCCTCCCCCCAAACTAAATAGAATTACATTGGACATCATCTTATCCTAGGATAAATGAATCCCCTTTCTTATTACACAATTAAAGAACATTCTTTATTAAGAGACAACCTTATATGGCCTGCAAAGAGATGTCATGTTAATCACATGTATGGTTGCACACAGATCTAAACACCTGAGATCCAGATTTAATTTGATCTTGGCTTGAACTTTGTTTCCCCTCTCACTTGGCGGAATACTTTCCTACCATTGCTTTGCTCTATTTAAACATCTCTGTGTACATTGGATTACGTGTAATCTCCAAGTGCAATGTTACTATACTCCTCTGTATTCAGTTAACAAAGAATACAGGTTGGTGTTGCCTACCGTAATAGGAGTTGGAGGCGTTACCATCACTCTAGCATCCATTCACTCTTCAGTTAACCCATATGAAGACCGGAATCTGTACAACCCAATACAGCGAGTGGAGGACCTCTTGTAATGAAAGAAGGTGAATGGTATTTTTCTAGCTTTCGGTGCATTGCATCCAATGTGAATATCAAATGAAGCTGCATTTACATTTTGTAATGTTTTACCTGCAGTATATCTATAATATATATTGTAATATATATTCTACTGTTCTAGAGACAAAATGCATCTCATCCCAAAAATATTTTTTCTTAATTTTAAAAAGCCAAATTATGTCTAATGCATCTTTATTATAACTCTGTTCCTAGGACATACTTGAAAAACGAGAGGTAACGCTTGATGTATTACTTCCTGGTAAAACATTTTTAGAAATAAATACATAAAATAAAGTATAGCTATCACCAATTTGTTTCCAACACAATTTTCAACTTTTTGTTGTAACTTTTTCGCAGACGCAACACTATTTTATTGACACTATTTTATTAAGTTAAAGGCTCTCTCTTTCTAAAGAGTAGCTATATCAACCCTAATATTGGCGTATTCCTACTGGGATGAAGTGTACATTCCATTGAGTTAGCTAGTAGACTGTTAATGAGGGAAATTATTAAGTTCAGGATCATGTAAATAATACATGGATGTTTAACAGTGTATTATCAAACAGATGTACTGGCAGTAATGCACAGATGATTTGTATGGTCAGTGGTTTTTGTCTCCACAATTGCCTGTGCAACTCGAAAAGTGGTATATAAATTAGATTACCCCTTTTCCAACAGACGTCTACTATGTTTATCTGGACATTTTTCTGTTGGCACCGATCAAAACTAGTACTCTCTGAATATGTATTAACGGACAAGCCTAAATTAAAGGCCAGTCATACCACTGCCATATGCTTGTAATAATACCTGTCACTTTGATTGAAAAGGTTTATCAATAATATAGTTATTTATGGTTCTACAGAGAGTCAAAGTATGGGGCTGATATATACAAGTCTATTACTCTGCCCTTGGCAAATTCATAATAATAATAGTGTGCTCAGCAATATACTCTGTAGAGTAATACATCATTTACATTATTAAATCATGTTTGCCAGAAGAGCTTCTGATCTAATTTTGGTGCCTATGTGATTTTGATCAGGGATCTACTGTTGCTAGTACTGCATCCGAAACTTGGGCTTGTCACGTCACAAACCCGTGTGTAGGGATTTCAGAGCAATGTAAAACTGTTCAATGCTAATTGAGAGTGGGAAACATTTGTTGTAGGACAATCAGATGGTTGTATAAACACAACATGGTGATGAAAGGGACTTTCTAATAATCTGTGATTATTAAATAATTAAAAATGAAGATAAAACCATTATTATTATTTATTTATTTATTTTTCCCCTGGTACAAAATGATGAAAATGAGCCAACTAATTCTTCTGTATGCTTACCTGGTGCTTTGTCTTGAAGACCAACTGATTTTGAAGTTACAGTATTAAAGCAAAGCTTTATAAAGGCGGTGTATATACGTATCATTCCATTTGCCATCCATAACGTCGTCGTGTTTTGCATTTGACATATAATTCACATTTCATTCTTATTTGCAGGAAAAATTAACAATGACCGTATATGTCACTCTTCTTTACGGCTTTTTTCTTTCCACTATCAAAATGATAACATGCACGAATACTTCCATGTTATTACTTAAAACAACAATTGAGCCTGTATGATTTTTTGGAACGGAACTAAAAATAGTCCCCGAGACCCTTACCGACCACTTTCCTGGTGGTTCCGCAAGCCAGTAGGAAGCCGCAACTGTATCTGTTCCGTCTTCCTATTGGACGGCTATTTAAATCTCTACTGAGAATACTGGTAACTGCCCTGGTAAGTATATTGGGAGCTGGCTTAATATAGCCCGGCTTAACTCCAGAGAGCCCACTGGTCCCATACTGTAATACAAAAATATTTTAATGTGGCGTAACTGCTGCTTTAAATCAATAATCAATAATCAAACAAAGAAATGATCTCTGAAGATCCAAGTAATGTGTGTAGGTTTGCACATATAAAGTGACACAAAAGATGTTAACAGAATACTAAGTTTATGTATATATATATATATATATATATATATATATATATATATATTAACCATGTGGAAATTATATATATATTTCCACATATAATTTCCACGTGGTTATATTGACTGATTCCAGGACCTTTTAACCTATTGTATTTCAAGTACATTAGTTCATGTTTCGCTGGAGAAACCATGTCACCGTATAATTGATTGGGAAAGGTTATACATACTGATATATCACTAATTAGAAGGAAATATACTTGGGTTGAATTTCCTGGTTACCTCGTGTTTTGTGTTGAGCAATAAACATTTTGTAAAAAAAAAATATAACAATAATATCTCATCCATTGTGAACAATCAGAATGTGAGTTTGATCTGCATGTTACACATACTGTCATTTTAATGTGTTCATATATTTAACATAGCAATGATAATGCAATTCCCTTCATTGTAGACACTGCAAGGAGCCATGAGGAGCAGAGCGACAGTTCGCCGTCTTTGTGGTCCTTCCTCAGAACCTATTTTGTAACACAAATACATGTCTTTTTCTGCTACAGCTATACTCGTTGTGGACATACAACTTTTCTACAGGATACAACGTTGCATTTTTTTATGAAGCTAGGTTGATATAAATGTCCCCCCATGGTTTCTGCCCTATTGAAGAGCCTGATCTTATCTTATATAC
Organism: Ascaphus truei; assembly: GCF_040206685.1. Classification (NCBI taxonomy): domain Eukaryota; kingdom Metazoa; phylum Chordata; class Amphibia; order Anura; family Ascaphidae; genus Ascaphus; species Ascaphus truei. Next base: position 17,300,311 of record NC_134500.1, read on the forward strand.
ATAAGCTTTGCAAAGGAATGTTTACAAAGAAATTGGGGAATACTACAAAAAAGAAAGAGAGTCCCAGCAAAACGGAACAGGATATTTCCCAGTTAAGCCTGTCAAAGAATCCAAACATTTCAACCCCCGTAAAAAGTATCGTTAAAAAGATTGCCAAGTCTTCTTCTTCGTGCAATTTATCCACTGAAGAAGATACAGTCAGGAAGGATTTTTCTCTTTCTCCAACATTCAGTTATAGAGTAGCAATCGCCAATGGGCTGCAGAAGAATATCGCTGTAGCCAGCAATAATAATGAGGGCGCACTTCACGAAATATCATCTCTTGATACTTCATATTCTGAATCCTTAAGTGAAACAAGGGCTGGTAGTAATATAAAGGAATACCTATCACACACCATGCCAGTAAGGCGCAACCGGAAGAGCTTGAGCAGCCTGGCTCCATCGGATGGAAGCTCGGAGGGGGAGCGTACGTTACACAGCCTGAAAATGGGCGCTCTACGCAAACTAAGAAAATGGAAAAAGAGTCAAGAGTGTGTTTCTTCCGATTCTGAAGTGAGCACATGGAAAAAAACATGGGGGTTACGCAGCAAGTCTTTAGACAGGACTGTCCGCCAGCAAAAAACAAATACACTTGAACCCGGCTTTAGCTCAACTGGTTGCATTAGTCAAACGCATGATGTCATGGAAATGATCTTCAAAGAACTTCAAGGCATTAGTCAGATTGAAACGGAACTGTCAGAACTAAGAGGGCACGTGAATGCTCTAAAACAATCAATTGATGAGATTTCAAGCAGTGTTGAGGTTGTGCAAAGTGAAATTGAACAGTTGCGATCGGGGTTTGTACAATCAAGAAGAGAGACTAGAGACATACATGATTATATTAAACACATAGGCCATCAAGGTAATAAGGCCAGTCTTAGATTTTTAAACGTGCCAGAAGTGAAAGTGGAAAACGCTGAAAATGTTGTGTATAGAATTTTAATAGACAAAATGGGTTTTGCAGATGCACAAAATAGCATGAAAATTGAATTTGCTCATAGATTAGGACAACAAAGAGACTGCCCCAATGCAAAGCCAAGACCAATCCTTGTCTATTTTGGGACATCACAAGATAGGGATTTAGTTTTAAAAAAATGTTATAAACTGAAAGGAACTGGAATTGGGGTTTCAACAGACATTCTAACACATGAATTGAAAGTTAGAAAAGAAAGGGTGCTACCCTCTTCTCAGACATATGAGAGCATGGACATGAAGTTTTCAGGCATGGAGCCAAAGATCAATCATGAGGAATGGGAAACACATGAAGACAGCGATAAAGAATTAGAACCTGACATAAATAGGAATAGTTATGCAATGATCTCCAAATCAGAGGCTAAGATAAAAACAAGCTGTACCAAAAGAAGTGGACAAACATCACATAATAGAAAACCTCATAGGCCTTCTGAGGATGCCACGTATGCAAACAAAGAAGAATATGGGGAACTTATTTTCCCGTCACCAGGATCTGATAACTTAGAAAAGCAAAGTAAGACTTATTACACTGATATGACACCTCTGTGGCATTCACAAAATGACTTTTCTACACCAAAGTTGAGTCGCTCAGAATCTGATTTTTCAAAGCTGTGTCAATCCTACTCTGAAGATTTTTCTGAGAATCAGTATTTTGTTAGAACCAATGGGAGCTCTCTACTGTCGTCTTCTGATCGGGAACTGTGGCAAAGAAGAGCGGACGATGGGTCATCTAACTGGTATGCAGGCTCCCAAGAACAGGTTTTCAGTAATGAAGCGGAGCCTTATACAGAAGAAAATGAAATGGAGAACACTGAAACTGTTGACAGCGGTGTAAGCAATGGGATACTTTGTGTTTCGGGAGATAGAAGCCATTACAGTGATTCCCAAATGTCTTTGCATGGGGATCTGTCACCATGGAAAGACTGGCATCACTTAGAGCAAGGTACAGACTCTGGCCTTGATACTTCTACACAACATGGTTTTGCTTATAATGTCAACTGCCCTTCAGATCAACAACTGGGGATTTATGCAAATAACTATGAAAAGTGCCAAAGTACAGAGCTTCCATATAGTACAGAAGACTATAATTATACAGAAGATGGCAATTCTCCATCTTGTCCTGAAATTGACAGTGAAGAACAAAGTCAGTGGCCTAGCGAATACGATTCCTATATTGAGACAAACGCCAATGAAATTTATCAGAACCAAACAAGATTGCCTATGATGTACAGAAGCCAGAGTGAACTGCAAAGTGATGACTCTGAGGATGCACCAACGAAATCATGGCATAGCCGACTAAGCATAGATCTTTCCGATAAAACCTTCAGCTTTCCCAAGTTTGGATCTACTCTTCAGCGTGCGAAATCCGCCTTAGAAGTAGTTTGGAATAAAAGCACGCAGAGCTTAAGCAATGAAGAAAGTGGTTCTTCATTTATAGGGCGATTTCGGACCTTATCGCAGTCTACTGCTAATGAATCCAGCACAACTCTCGATTCTGATGTCTACACCGAGCCTTATTATTACAAAGCTGAGGATGATGGGGATTATAATGAGCCTGCGGCTGAAAATGATAATGGAGCCGATTATGTGGAAGTCATGGAGCAGGTTCTTGCCAAATTGGAAAATAGAACAAACACAACTGAAACTTTTGAGCAGGTGCAAGAATATGAATGTGATTCCTACGACACAGCATTTGCAACATTGGATGAATATGACACTCCGTATGACGACCTGGCTAGTGAGGAAGTTTTAGAGCCAGAGTGTGACCCTGAATGTGAAATAGCTTCTGACAGCGGGGAAAAGGATGATGAAAATAAAAATATCCCAGAAACGCCCATTGAAGTTCCAAAGAAAAAACGATTTCGTCCTAGCTTTAAGGAGGCTGCACTAAGGGCGCACAAAAAGGAAATGGCTGATCTTGAAGAAAAGATTCTTGCAGGAGGTACTTACCTTTACGTATTTGAATATGATATATTAGCTTTAGTAGAAGAGTTTGTTCTGTGTGTAACTGATATTAAACTGTGAATGTGTTTAAGCGAGAATTGGTGAACCGTAGCTTCTTAGGGACCTAGAATTTTTCATTTAAATATAGGGCCGCGCTTATAGTCCTTGCTACGGCGACGCTGACGTCGCTGAAAAAATCAAATTGAATTGACTTCCAGTGATCGCAACCAAGCCGTCCCTCCTACTATAAGCGCACGAGACGTATTCAATACATTTGTTTTGACGTGGCGTCGCCGGGGCTATAAGCGCAACTTAAGTTGGTCCCTTTAGCATAAATACAAACGTTACCAAATCGTTTGTATTAGATGTTAATTGAGTGTTTATAAAATGCATGGTGAATGCCACCAGAACTCTTTAGTATTATAATTTCTTCGTTCCTTTTCAATAGTTATGCCACAGCCCAGTGGAGTTGGGACTATTGTTAATACCCCAGAGCATTATTGTCTGAACATTAGGGATGTCAAGTGATGCCACACAAACCATGAAATAATGATCAAACACCATTCTCTATGGTGTTTCTGTTAAACATTCTCTCAACATATCCTGCAGATCAACTCTTATATCAAAGTGATATTATATATGCTGTTGTCTACAGCTCATTAAAAATCAATACCACCCAACATTTTCTTAGCTAATAATACCAGGGAAATTATTTAATACAAAAATAGTCAGATAACAATTGAAAAGGAAAACATATAGTCATCAACTCTAAGGTCATTACATCTACAGTATTACATTTCCTCTTTAGGGGATTTATGGAAACGTATTACAGTACAGGTTTTTATTTGAAATGTACATAACATGCAGAAAGAATTTTGGGTGTCATTAGGAATTTCAAACATGATCACTCAATTTATATCACATCGGCACTCAATGTATTTTGCAAGGTACTAGTCTAAAATTAAGTGCATTCATGTGATACAATTAATTAAGACTTTATGATCACTATACCCAGCAGATGGTAATTGTCACCTTGACTGAATCTTTGCTTATTGTTCATAGATGCCGTTTGCACAAAAGGAATTTGGATTAGGAAGCTCCTTGACTCTAACATAATAACAGATTGTCATTGTAATGCTTATCTCTGTGAATATGCTGGCAAAACTTTTATTGTACATATATTTTATTAGAAGTCTAAGTATGGTTAAACGTAGACATGTGAGTATACAGTAAGTTTTTAGATATTATTCCTAGGCATTCGAGTGTAACACTGTTCATTAAGCAGATTTTCTTGGCATATAACTGCATCTATTTGATTGGAAGCAGTTGTATGTGCAGTACTACTTCATCTGGAATGAGGTTATATTGCTGACTGCTGAGCAGATGCTCCTGACTTGGGGCATCCATAGAAGCTGCATCTTGATCTGTGGTACTAAACAGAATTGGGGCACTGGCAGGTTACACAATATACTAGTGCGTTGGCAGATTACAAATGAAAGGCTTCCTGGTTGCTTTTGATTGCTACATTACTTGAACAGTGGAAATTCTGGACTCAAAGGCTGTGAAGTATGTTCCATTTCTCCATGTTATGGAAGCATTGAGTTTGATTCATCTGAACTTTCCTGCCAATAAGCAGCTTCATGGCATATATCATACAGACACACACAACCCTGTAAGCTCAAAACCCCAAACTCGATACATCATACTGTATATATTTGTTCCCAGAGGAGTCCTACTGGGTCTGTGACCTAATGTATACAACAAAAGACAAAGAGCCCCAATGCTACAGAACATCCAATATGACAAATGATATAATTAAATACTTCTCTCTTCTCAGAAGTAAGGGTCATTTAATCAAATTCTTTTGCCAAAGTATTTTTAAGTTTGTAACCACGCCAAGGTATCCCCCTTTTACAGGTCCTACAACTCCCTGCAAACGCTCTCTTTCCCTCTCTGATGGAGGAAGATGTCTCAATAGACTGATAATTCACAAGTACATCACAAGACCTGCTATTTAAGAGTGGTCTGGATGAGCTTAAAACCAGGGGGAGAGGTCACAAGCCTCCAAATTGTTTGCCAACTGAAATGTTTGCAAACACACACAGCATACAGACAGCACAGGGGGACAATATACAAAGTTTCACCATGCCCAACCCTCCAAATCTTACAATCTAAACGGAATAACGGGAGACTTGCAGAATACACTAGGAACGAGTGCCTTACTTGCAGCAGCATATTTGATACATTGTAGAGTAGGGAGTCGGAAGGCAGGATTGACAGAAAGGAGAAGGATGGGATAGTTAAGTCGGGAGATAATGAGGGTATGCATATGAGTTTTAGTTGTGGAACAAGATGGGGAAGGGTGTTTTTTTTTTTTAATAGTGCAGAGGAAATATTAACAGCATGAATTTTGGAGAGGGAGGAGTCACACATGACACCTAGACAGTATGCTTGGGAGACTGGATCAAGGGTAGTGTTATTGACTGTGAAAGAAAATGGAGCAATTGGGCCTGGTTTAGGTGGGATCACGGTGAACTTTGTTTTAGACATGTCAAGTTTCAGGGTAAAGGAGGGCCATCCAGCCTGAAATAGTAGAGAGGCAATCCGTGACTTGGGACTAGATTTTAGGGTTTGAAAGATAGGGTGTCGTCTCTACAGAGGTGATATTTGTGAGAGTGTATGAAGAGAGAAAATAAGTAGTCCCCAGACAGAGCCCTGAGGCACCCAAGCAGATGAGACAGGTTGACAGAGGAAGAGCTAGCAATCGAAATACTGGAGTGGTTAGAAAGATCAGAGGATAACCAGAAGAGGGCTTTATTGTAGATACCAAGGGAGTAAAGAATTTGCAGATGTAGAGGGTGGTCGACAGTGTCAAAAGCAGCAGAGAGGTAACATTAGGCTAAGGCCCCGCTCCCTCAGTCAGCGTGCCCGCACTGCAGACAGGCGGCGCGCTGACAGGCACAGACCGCGATATGCGGTCTGTAGGGAGCCAGGAGCGGGAGGGGAGTGGGAGTGCAGGAGTGGGAGGGTGGGGGAGGGGGCGTGGTAAAACTTTGCCAGATCGTAGTGCCGTGGTGCCGTCCACCCCCCCATCACCACCCCCACACACAACACATACACACAACACATACACACAACACATACATATACACTCACACATTTTTCCCCGCAGCTCCTTCCCTGCTCCCCTCCCAAGCCGCCTCCCATCCGTAGCTCCTTCCCTCCCCTCCTCCCCATTGGTTGACTCGCGTACCACGTGACACGTCAGCGCTGAAACGCACAAGGAGGTTGTAGCTCCAGCAGGCTGACGCGTCACAGTACGTAGTCAGCCCTGCCGGAAGGGGGCAGCAGGAGCAAGGACCATTCGGGTAAGGGTCTGGTGGCCCGCGGCCGCGCGCGCCGCCGGCCGCAGTGGATTCGCAGCCTTAGAAGGGAGAAGAGCCCTTGAGATTTAGCAATGTGTAGATCATTAGCAACTTTGGTGAGGGCAGTTTCTGTGGAATGAGCAGTTCAGAAGCCAAGTGGCAATGGGTCTAATCAGTTAAGCATGATGATGAAATTGAGTAACTGTTTATAGCTAAGACGTTCCTGAAGCTTGGATGTAAAAGGCAGGAGAGATACAGGACTACAGTTAAAGGGCAAAGTATAATTAAAGGTGCTGTTCCTAAGGATCAGTAGGTGGGTCTATTGCATGTTTGAGAGGGAAAAGTGCATGATTGGAGCAAGAAATTGAAAATGTGTGTATGTATAGGGAGCAGAGTCATAGAGTATAGAGGTCAAAGAGGGAATAGGGTCAAGGTTGCACGTAGTTCAAGTAGAAGAGGATATTAAAGCTGCAGTTCAATCAGTATCCTGCATGTGTGTGTTTTGTCATAAATCACTTCTGTATTAAGAAAAAATACTTTTAGCATTTTCTGTTTTAAAAAAAAAACAAATTTGAAAGACCAATTTTCTTGTATTCTATTTTAACAGCCATTTGCTAAGGCACTGCTCCTTCATGTCCTGTCACAAGCCCTGGCACACCCCTTTGTGAGCCCTGCACATGTCAGTGGAGAGCTCATGAATATTCATAAGCATTTCACTCACACTGAAAAAGGGGGCGTTTAACAGACACCAACTTGTAATGATGTCACCAATCTTCACTGATCAATCAAACGAGAACGGATTAACCTGCAGCTTTGATCTTCAAACAAAAAAAGTTATCTATTGGCGCGTAAATCTATTACTAAATGGTAAATAAGTGACTTATAATAAGTGCTTAAATAATAGTGAAAATTCAAACTCTTAAGGTGAATATGTGATATAGTGAATACATATATAAAATAAGGTGCAGCTTCAACCCTTCATGTAGATTGCTTTTCCTCAATCCAAAAGTGTCAGGTATCCAAGATGTTTGTGGGGAGCGCAGATATATACAGGCATACCCCGCTTTAAGTACACTCACTTTAAGTACACTTGCGAGTAAGTACATATGGCCCAATAGGCAAACGGCAGCTCACGCATGCACCTGTCATCACGTCCTGAACAGCAATACCGGCTCCCTACCTGTACTGAAGCTGTGCGCAAGCGGGGAGACTATAGAGCCTGTTACAAATGCGTTATTTACATCAGTTATGCACATATATGACGATTGCAGTACAGTACATGCATCGATAAGTGGGAAAAGGTAGTGCTTCACTTTAAGTACATTTTCGCTTTACATACATGCTCCGGTCCCATTGCGTACGTTAATGCGGGGTATGCCTGTATGTGGAAAGAAAAAAACGAGCAAAATAGTGCAAATATGCCTTTCAAAAAACTGGATATTCAGTGAGTTCTTAGTAGAATCCAGAGAAATGTGTACTGTACAAATACAGTAAGTACAAATTTCTCTGGATTTTACTAAGAACTCACTGAATATCCAGCTTTGATCTTCAGTAGGTAAGTTGGTATTGCACACATTTAACTATTGAAGTAAAAAAAACAACACTAAAAAAAAAAAAAAAAAACCAGCTTGAACTGCAGCTTTAAATGATATATTACACATGGTCTTGTATGCCTTTTTGCAGGTGATGGAAAGATTTTTAACAGGGTTGGCACTTGGGGGCCGAAGGGATCGGGTGGGAATAAAGATACGGAATTATTTAGGAAGATTAGAAGAATGGTCGTGTGTTTTAATGCAAAAAAGTGCAACACATTGCACTTGGGTCACAGAAATCCAAAGGCAGATCAATGGCACTACTGTATGTCAGCTACTATAGACGAAATGGATCTGGCTTTATCTAACTTAAAAGTAGGTAAGCAATGGGCAAAATGGTGCAAGGTATACATCGGGTGGGGGCAACTCCAGTCCTCCAACAAGTCAGGTTTTAAGGCTCCCTGCTGCAGCAAGGGTGGCTCAATCAATGACTCAGTCAATAACTGAGCCACCTGTGCTGAAGCAGGGATATCTTTAAAACCAGACCTGCTGGTGGCCCCTAAAGACCGGAATTAGCCCACCCCTGCATCATAAAAAAACAGATTTGATGCAGGTTGTGATACTTTTAGTGGATCAACATTAGAGTTATTGATCAGTGAAGTTGTAGTGTACAGAGCTTTCAAAACCTCATAGGTCTCTCCTTCATGTGGGTTTATAGAGTTTCCATTTTTTCCTTACATCCTGACTATGTATTCTAAAACCTGTGCTTTAGATAAAGGTAGAAATGTGTGTACACAGACTTCCTGCGCTTAATTCACACTCAATTTACTTGGTGTTGAGAGAAATACTGCATTGTATAGGGTGTATCTGTCTATATACTTAGGGATATTGTTTTGTGTGTTCTGTATTTTTTTTTTTTTTAAAGTGAATATTTTGATGGATTCAAATGTAAGCACATTGTCGGATATCTAAAGAATATTTGATCTGGCGTGGGAATTATAATCTAGTGAAGGAGCGCAGTTAAATGTTCTGACGCAAAATACAATTCTATTCTGTTTATAAAATGCTATTTTATGTACTAAGTTTTGCTTGCCTATTTCAGGGCCAAGCCTTTTTGTTCCTAGATTGACAAAGAATGTTTTTCTCACTTAATAATAATAATAATAGCATGTTCTTGTATAGCGCTGCTAGTTGTACGCAGCGCTTTACAGAGACATTTTGCAGGCACAGGTCCCTGCCCCTCAGAGCTCACAATCTATGTTTTTGGTGCCTGAGGCACAGGGAGATAAAGTGATTTGCCTAAGGTCACAAGGAGCCGACACTGGGAATTGAACTAGGCTCCCCTGCTTCAAACTCTCAGTGCCAGTCAATGTTGTTACTCACTGAGCCACTGCCGGTCCTTTGCCGTGTCATTACTACAACAGCTCATGATTGTAGTCCGAATGAAAAATGAAATACTTACCGTAATAATTCAAGCCGTCCGTTTAAGGCCAAGTGCTGAATATCTTGTGACAGTCGCCAAGTGGCATGCCCTACGAGTGGTGCTCAACTCCAGCCTTTGACTGAGCCACTTATTGAGCCACCTGTGCTGGGATATCCTTAAAAACTGACCTGTTGATGGCCCTTGAGGACTGGAGTCGAGCACCCCTGGCATATAGAGCACATTAGACCTTGTGATATTTGCCAGAAGTCAATAGAGCAACCTACAGTATATGAAAGCAATTGCTATCTTTTTCACCAACAGTATTAGTTTTCTATAACAGGTTGAACCAACCTAATTATAACGACACAAAAGAGATTGATTAGCACAGGGGTCTCCAAACTCAGTCCTCTAGAGCCACCAACAGGCCGGCTTTTATGGATATCCCTGCTTCAGCACAGGTGGCTCAATCAGTGGCTCAGTCAAAGACTGAGCCACTGATTGAGCCACCTGTGCTGAAACAGGGATATCCATAAAAGCCGACCTATTGGCGGCTCTTGAGGACTGAGTTTGGAGACCCCTGTATTAGCACAATCAGATATACTGTGTTTTATATATCAAGTGGTAATTCTGCACATCTAATCTAGCTGCTGGATTTTTCTTTAAAGTGAGCCTGTTTTGTTTTAGGCTGTTTTTCAAGCCTTTCTAATGGAATCATTTCTTTTGTAAGCTTGTAAAGTTTTCGGACTTTCCCAATTTTTGAATGACTGCGGTTTTCTTCCATAAACGTGATACAAATGCTGCCTGTGAGATTTAAGGCCCATGTTGGCTAAGCAGCGCCAAGGCCACGATAAGGAGTCTTGCAGCGCCAAAAGGTGTCCTTTGGAATAGCACTGTGTCAGGAAATAGCCCTGACATATTTTCCTAGATCTCCCTCTCTCTCAGTTCCTTTCTCTGTCCGCTGGGTGTGCTGCTGTTTTCTGTCTGCTCTTGGGTTCCTCTGTCTGCCTGCCTCATTGTTCCTCCTGTCTTCTATCCCTATAGTTTCTTGTTCAAACCTTGCCTTTGTTTTGTGTCCAGACGCCCATGCTTCTGTTTCTGTTACTGTATTGAGTCCGGTACTTATTTAAAGGCCCTTGCCTATGATCTGGCTTGACCCTGTTTGTTCCCTGATCCCTGGTCTCAGTTCCTACTCCCCTGCTTTCATGTTGCCGACCCCTGCCTGGACCCCGACTATCCTGCTTGCTTCTTGCCACCGAACCCTGCTTGTGACCCCAACAATCCTTGCCTGCTCCCCACCGAGGTCCTACCCGCTCCAGGAGTCTCCCCTTGACACACTGCTTGCTACTGTAAATATGGACTGATTCTACTGGGTCAAAGGAAGAAAAAAAAGTGCTGAGTCATGTATAGAGTTTTTGTAAAAGTGCTTTAAATGTCTACATTTTTACAATAAATTACACAAGGGTTGTCACCTTAAAGTTCTTATTTACAGAATAGTGCTGGTGAGATTAATCAGTTTTGCTTGAATATTTCTCTTCAAAACATTTTTATTGATCATTTTTGCTGCTGTGCAATGATATCCATGAAAAAGCGTTGTTTGTCTACTGGGTGACTCGTCAGTAAGATTTACAGATCACTTTCCTGTAATGTATTTGCATAATAGGGATTATAGTACACTTTAGGTTGGAAATATAGTGCTTCTAAAAATTGCATCTAGCCACTTCAGTCCCTTTTTGGCTCAGATTTACAGCTGAAACCTGATTAATGCACTATGATCTTTAAACAAACCCCCAAACTCGTTTGCCACTTAACCGTGATTAAGGGAACCGCAACATTAAGTATACAAATAAATAAGTACATTTTGCAGCTCTTGTTGGGTTTCATTGTCATTATTATCACTGTTTAAATAATGAACCTTTTTTAAGAGTTATATACATGGCGTTTATTTTTATTTTTTTCCACAAAAAGGTTTTTATTGGGTTATGGTACAGCTCAAACATTGTCTAACAACCCACTGTCTTCCCTTAGTGTCCACATTCCCAAATTTTCCTTTTTTTCCTCCTCCACACAATTAAAGACATACAAGGCAAACCGACTCACAGACCAGACGAACTACACAAACAAGTGGGGGGGGGGGGGGTAGGGGCAGGGAGGGAGGGGGGGGGGGAAAGCACAGAGCATACCAAGCATTCCCATCTTCTGCCAGTGTCACGCCCTTCCAGTGCGGATCTACCCAAAGGAGCGCTACCGCTGTATGCCGTCATCCCTACCTGTGCCCCATCGGCTTATTGTCAGTACTGTCACTTCGAAGGAGAATGCATCTCAATTTATTAAGGCAGTATGGTGGCGGCATTCACCCCGGGGATGTCTGATTGGTCTAGCCACGGGGCCCAGACTTTTAGTAAGTTTGTGCCGGTGTCATTGACCAGACTCGTCAATTGTTCCATCCGGCAAATATACCAAATTATGTTCCGAATTTTCGTAATTGTAGGCAAATCTGGTAGCTTCCACAATGCTGCGATTTCGCACCTCATGGCTGTTGCAAAATGTGCAATCAATTTCTGTGCTGGTCTGCCCAGCCCCCGGATGCGCCTGCCCAGCAGGAACAGCCAGGGGTCCAGGGGGACCGCCAGTCCGAGAATTCTCTGTAGCCAATCTTGGATTTCCTCCCACAAAGGAGCCACTTTGGTGCAGCCCCACAGCATGTGAAGTAAGTCTGCATGTTCCCCACATTGTTTAGGGCACAATGGGGGGTAATCCTTTACAAACTTTGCCAATCTCGTTGGGGTAAGGTACCACCTCATTAGGACTTTATATGCATTCTCCATCGACGTGGTGCATATAGAGCTCTTAGCTGCTGCCAGTACTATCGTAGACCAGTCATCGTCATCTATCGTCTGTTTATTTATTTTTTGCCTACCCTGCATTCTTGTTTTTAGGTTGCCACACCCACAATAAATTGATTTGCATTCATGGTGCTCTAGCTCTTCTCTTCATACTGCAGGGCACAACCTTTTCCCTCTTTTGGAATTTCTTGACCCGTTATCCATGGCAGCAACATCACTTTCTATTCTGGAGAAAAAAAACATGAAAGTAAAACAATGTAGGACCTCCTAGTGGATAAAATGTAAAAAAAACGAGTTCTCGTGACTTTTTCTAGTATATTCAAAAACAAGTTGGTATCCAATCACCTCTTTCCCAGTCATAATCGGGGTGAATCATTACTGTTTCTGCCCAAATATATTGCATTGTTGGGGGATCTGTAAAGATGGAGCTCCACTTGAGCCCATGGCAGGTTGATATTCCTTGAAATGTTTATAGAAGATAATAGGATTTATAATAAAAGGAATCAGAGGGTACATGTGTAGATGATTTAAGTAAGTCATAAACCATAATTAATAACGTGCAAACCTATGTGCTATAAGATGGATGCATTATCATTTGAAAGGAGCTATATAAATGAATTATCTGCCAACTACCTGTCTGTTATAAAGATCCATGTTAGGGCTGCTGTTTTACGTTAATTGCATTGACTAGTCTCCATTTATTGGTGGCATCAAGATGGGAGTTCATATTAAATGTCCCAATTGCACTTAGAGTGTTTTTAATTTGCAGAGGATTAGAGGATTTGTAAAACTGGCAGCCAAAGCTGAAATCTGTCCCCTTGCATTGCAACTATTAAAATCACTTTTATACAAGGCTCACTATTACAAGAAGTGGGATTATGAACCGAAGGAAAATTCCTGCATTAAGTTCAGTCTTCTGAATATATAGGTCGTTATCTTACCATCATTTCCATAAAACCGTCAAGCTCTTTTGGCAGGACAACCCACGCTGCTCAATGGTTAAAATTATTTTTTTGTGAATGATAGTTGACATGATTTGAACTGCAGTCTTTAAGTCCTGGACCACTTGATTTTATTGGGTCCTCCAGTTTTTAGAGCTGTTGTCCTTGAACTTTGTCCTTAAGGGTCTTCGGGATGGGCAAAGGTGGGTACGGACTGTAAAATGTAGGTGAGATAGTCCGTAACCATGATGCAGGGTATCATGACAGGTAGCAACAGCTCTACTGTGGGGGAAAAAACTGTAGTCTTAACTAATGTCTTTCTAACAAACCTTTCTAACTTTTGTTATAAATAGTTTGTGTGAGAAAGCACGCAAGTCCACGTTTTGTGTAAAGGTCTGTGTTGGGTGGTTTACATGGCACTTGGGACTCTTGCAAAGAAAAGCCTTTCTCTCTAGCAAAAGCCATATTTCAGGTTCGACACAAACACTAGTGGGGAAAGGCTAAACAAAATTCTTGCACATGTTTTAAAAAAAATTTTTTTTTTAAAGATACTTTTTTTGGGGACAAATTCGCGAAAGTTCATCTATGCAGAAAAAATGCTATTTTTGCAGCGGGTTTGAACTTTGCCGAAAGTTTGCCCATTTCTAGTCGTTATGATCCTAAAACTGAACGCTCGTTCAGAAAGCCGCTGCTTTCAAAACTAATATTTTTATGTATTATAACGTATTCCAGAGACACACAGGCCCAGATTAAATTAATTTTAATCAATCTTTTTTCCTAATTCAGTAAAACATATATGCGTTTGTGACGTGTGACAAGATTCTCATTTGCATATACCAGAGAGTGATAAATAGCTAAAAAAAATTAATTAAAAAAATTAGTGATAAATACCCTATTTCCTGAATTCTAAGACGCTCCTTTTTTCCGATTTTTACATGTCTGAAATCGAAGTGCGTCTTAGAATCGATGTATTAAAAAAAAAATTATAAAAAAAAGTGTCTATAGTACTAACCCCCTCTTTTCACTTACCATGTTTCTGGAGAGGTCCCATGTCAGCAGAGGACGAAGCGGGCGGCGGGTGTGCGGCAGGACAGGTCCAAAGTCTGCAGGTGATTGAAGATAAGAAGACAGCAGGTGGGCGGGAGATGGCAGCAGCAGGAGATCATAATAGCAGGAGAGCTGAGCAGGAGCAGTGCGGCATAGAGGAACGGCTTGGGAGGTGCACACTAACCGGAAGTCAGACACCGGGCAACTTCTGGTGTTACAGTTTGCACCTCCCAAGCCGTTCCCCTATGCCGCTCTGCTCCTGCTCAGCTCTCCTGCTATTATGATCTCTTTCCGCCAGTGCACTTCCGCCCGTTGTCTTCTTATCTTCATTCACCTGCAGACTTGGGACATGTCTTGGCGCACTCCCGCCCGCTGTCCATCTGCAGACGTAGAACCTCTCCTGCCGCTGCCTGCTTCATCCTCCGCCGACAAGGGACCTTTCCTGAAACATGGTAAGTGAAAAAGTAATTTCCTCAATTGTAAGGGCCAAATCAATGGTGCGCCTTACAATCGATGGTGTCTTACAATCGAGGAAATACGGTATTTCCAAAATGAAGTAATCTCAAACAATGAGTGATGGCCTTCACTGTGCTTTTAAATGCGGAGTCATATATTAGAGAAAGAAACTTGGTGATAGTTGTAATTCTCCATTGTTGATGTTTTTTTGTGGTGGTTCCAGTTGTATTTCAGTGAGCTGGAGTTCCCTGAGAAAATGTTGGCATGGAGGACTTCTTTCTGCCTCCTTTTCCCCCCCCTTAAGTTTCAGTAATTAATGTTACACTGTGAGGTGTAAAAAAAAAAATGCTGGCACACGCAATGGTACAGTAAATGTGTCTTTACTCAACGTTTCGGCTTCCCAATGGAGCCTCTTGTCTGCTTTTTTTTACACACACACACACACACACACACACACACACACACACACACACACACACACACACACACACACACACACACGTTAGTACTGTATATTTAAAAACAATAATGTGCCTTAGTAGAGCACTAGTATTTTTATGCACATAGAATATGGTGCCTGAGACACATACAACATTTTCAAAGGCAGTTCTTAAAAGGTAGAAAACCACTGATCTAGGCACCTTCATGGTCAATTTGCCACAGTAGAGGAGCTTATTGAATAGCATGGGGATATTACTTAATTTAGGAGAAATGCTCATTTACATATACATTTGCATTTTTGAGAATGCGTTCTTCCTCCCCTCTTTACAGCCACTTAGCTCTGTCTTCCGTGCCCCTTTAGCATGATAATGTCAGTATTGAATACAGTGAAGCGATGTTCAGATTTCTTAGTGATAAAATTAATCTTTGGACACTCTTCAGACTATATCAAATCGTGCCCATATTGCCAATTGTAAACCATTGGTTTACAATGTATCCTTACACACAGAACCGGGTAGGAGTTTTGCCCGGCTCGATTTAGTGGGGTTTTGGCAGGGTCTCTTAACTGCTCCGGAGCGTCATCTCCTCCTACGTCATGGTGTCATGTTGTCATGGCAACCTGTGCCATGTGACATCGCTGTGCCTTCACAATATGACGCTGCTGGAGAAGATGCAGCTCTGGAGAAGGTAAGAGACACAGCGGCTCCGCGCGCTCTTCCGGCAATCAGTTTAAGGGCTCGTCCAGGCTGAGAGCAAGCGCACATGCGCTATCAAACACATTGAGACAATGTGTTTGTCCAGCACGAGCGCATGGCGCACAGCTGCTTGGTGAAACAAATCAATTTGATTTGGCCACTTGCTGGCACGTCACGTGAACCAGCTTCGTGACGTCATAGCCGCGCCCCCCCCCCCCAAGCGCGCAATTAGCTAGCCAGGAATCGGCCAGCACCTGACGTCACAGTGCCCGAGCTCCAGCGAGCGCCCTCCAACACTGGACGAGGCCTAATTGTTGTGAAGAAGAGCGCGGGGCCTTTGTAACTGCAGAGCTCGGTGCAGTGGCATCATTAGCACTGCCATCAAGCTGGGCCTACTTAGTCAGTAACAACGTGTAAAATAAAATGTCTCCACTGCCCTCAGCACTTTCACTTTATTCATGTTATCGACCTCACCTAGAGGTAGATACACAGAGCTCCGTTAAATCTGGGCTACTAACAGGACGTTACCTAAATAGATCACGTCCGTTGGCTCCCCTAAGTTTAACAGGAATCCATGAAGCTAAATACAGCTCAACCCCGTTATAGCGCGTTCCGCTACACGCAGATCTGATTATAACGCGGTTTCAACTTAGCTCCCTTTTTTTTTAAAAACTAAGCTTTTTTTCCCCCCAAAAGTTTTATTGCTAACGAACGGACGGATGCACGCACGCACACACACTGTACCCCCAGCTGCTTCTCCCATCGTGGGCCTCAAACACAAATTCTTATCCTCAATGCTCCGGGTATGTCTGCGGGGGGTGCCACCGGGTCCCCTGATCGTGGCAGCCATTTTTCCCCCCGCGATCCCGGTTATAACGCGGTTGTATCGGGTGGACCCCGAGCACCGCATTATAACGGGGTTTAGCTGTATATGCAAAGCCAATGTCCGTTAGTTATTTCTATGGAGAAGCTTAACGCCATGTTACGTTAGCACTGCCTTGCGTTAGCTTCATATAACATGGCATTAAGCCTCTCTTACTCCAAGGTGGTGTTACTCCAATCCAGACCCTTAATATGTCTTTAATTAAAGTAAAAGAGAAGAGGAGAGGAAAAGAACCCTGTAAAGAACAATATGATAGGTATGATTGAACTATGTGTGATCTCACACTTATCCAGACCCAATAAAAGACCTATTTCAGGGTCTGGGTAGGAGTAATGCCAGCTATGAACTAACGTAATGCTAAATCCCTGTGTTAACTGTAACAAAGCTCTGTGGATACGCGTAGTTAGGGCGAACACCTCCTTTGCATATAATTAGCATTGACGTCCGTTATAGCAACGCAAAGGCTTGTTACGGCTGAAAACAACACTTAATGCATCGTTACTGAGCATTGAAGATCCCCTTAGCACTTAATGAGAAGTTAACGTCTCGGTAAATCGTTAATGCAGCTCTATGGATATACTCCATTATACAGGGGTAGCCAACTCCAGTCCTCAAGGGCCACCAGCAGGTCAGGTTTTCAGGTTATCCCTGCTTCAGCACAGGTGGCTCAGCCATTAACAGAGCCACTGATTGAGCCGCCTGTGCTGAAGCAGGGATATCTTGAAAACCTGACCTGTTGGTGGCCCTTGAGGACTGTAGTTGGCCACACCTGACATAGTGTGTAAAAATAGTATTCTGTTAACCCCTTCCCTTACAGACAGACCTTGAACACTTTACTATGGAATGCACTGCAGATCCCTCTGGCATGGAAGCAGTAATGTGAACAAGTCACCCTAAATCAGCACCTATAAAGAAGAGACTTGTGAGGCTTTGACAAATTTGTACAACTTCTGTACATTCTTGAAGGACTTTCACATTTCCCCGCATCTATCATAAAAAGCTAAATTTCTTCTGGATCGATAATTCTGCATATTTAACATATATAATATTTACATAAACCTTCCTTCACAAATCATATGTTTGATGCCTACATTTTTTTTATTTATTCATCAAATGTTCAGTGTGTGTTTGGGTGATCATTGTTTTGAACTACAGTACTGCCAACATATGCACCATTTATATAGGGTTTGAAATGGAACTGGAAAGCCAGCTACACGTTTTCTTTTACATACAGTAAATGTCAATTAAATGATTTCCACTGAAAAATAGATTTCATTACTTTTTGTGCCTTTTGGAACCGTTATTTTAACTCTCTAAGGCCCAAATTAATTATGCTCCTAATGTAACGTTAACATAAGCTAACAACCGTTAATCATAACACAGCATTCACTAAAGCAAATAACGTGCCATTAACCAGGATTTACTCCCATAAAAAGCATGGCCTCTATTCTAAATTATATGCAAATGAGCATATTAGAGTCTAAAATAAATTCATCCCATATTCACTCAGCTCCATTAAAGTTAACACCATAAAATAATGTCATACCTAACTCTGGTGTTACTCACATCCAGATCCTGAAATAGGATGGTGATGTTGTACATGGACTTCAATAACTACACCTGAAGAAGAGGGAGAGATTAATCTATTCTAAACTAATATTCCAAGTGGGGGGAGATACCTGTGACACACCAGTGATACCATAGAAATATGCTAATTTAATTACTAAAAATGTAAGGTATCCCAAGTATTTTCACAGGTACAGCTGCAGCGGTCGTTATTCAAACACTTCACGCGTTGTGTACATCGGAATACCGATGTCATGACGCGGGATGTCTTCCAACCTTACCGCCTTAAGACGAGAGTGCGGCGAGTGCAGAATATGGCATTTTAGAGTTCTGCTTTTTAAACACCTTAAATTGACACATTAGCACAGTACTGTACACATTGCAATTCATTCATTTCATTGCAGCCAAAGAAACAGAATCCATGAAATTCAACAAAGCAATCGCGATAAGCGCGGGTGCCTGGGGCGATTGGCCACGTTCATGCTGCGTAGAGTACAGCAGAGCACACAAAATCAGCGCCGCGATTTGTTTGAATAACGGCCGCTGCAGCTGTATCTCTAAGTTAATATCTCTCACACCCTCTCTTTCCAACAAAAGCCCTAATTCAGGGTCTGCATGGGAGTAACGTCGAGACTTTAATAACTCCACGTATGGCCACTTAATCTTGCAGCTCTATATACGGGTATGACTGTTCACTATTGACTGACATCTTTCTCCTAGAGCCACAGAAGGGCTTTAAAATCTGTCCCAAGGTGCAGGTCAGAGAGAGAGAGTTGTCCAAAAAGATCTATATTGTCCATCATGTATCATTAGATTGTGCCGGATCATGCATCTGTGACCTGTCTTCTAACCAAGTGGCATGCCCAGAAACAACTAAAAATGTGCCTCTCCCCCACCGAATACGCGATCCTGAATAAAATGGTGGTACACAAACCTGATATGCGGTATGTTGGACTAATCAGAGAAAGAGTCCTTCAGATGCGGGCCGAGTCTGGGCTTTGGAAAGTAAGAACAGAGAATGGCTCCTTTGCCTAGCCCTAGCTCATGGTCAACCAAGTGTTACCGACTCCTATGTAGCCTATTGTGTCTTCAAAACTTTTTGAAGAAAACACTTGTACTTGAATTAAAGAGATTGCACTGCATTAACAAAGCACTTTATTGGGATCCAGAAGATGACAATTTGATGATGAGGTATAACGTAACTATCTTACAATTGGTTACTTTGCAAGACCCAATTATTCTTCAGTTATCCTCAGTTACAGACCTTGAGATCAGACTGCTTCTTGTGCCAATGGTCAACGAAAGTTATTCTACAATCAATTACCTCCAAAATGTTGGGATGCTGACTTTCCGTGTCTTCTACATTTGGTCTCCAAATATATCCCAATATTTGTGAAGACAGTGCTCCAGTTTGGACTTAAAAGCCTGCTAATAGAACTGCACAACACGCAGAGGGCAAGATTGCTGACAGCGACTGTGCTAGTCTACACTGACAAAACGTCACTCATCTGCTTGGACCATACACTTTTTTTTTTTTTCAAAACTGCAGAACAAATAATAATAATAAAAAATCTATCTTCAATTCCTTCTGACCATGGCTATATGGGTCCTGAGAGACATGCCCCAGTATTTTATAGTGTCTTTCAAGAATAAGCCAATTGTCTAAGATCTTATGAGAAATTCTCTACTGAACACCTTTTCAGTTTAGTTTGATATCATTCCGGTTTTATTTTTATATGATAGTTATTTCATAATAAACAGATCTTGCAATCTGGGTAGCATGGAGTTGAAGAGCATCTTGTGCACTTCAGATGTAAATATCCTAATTGCAGACTATATGGGACATATAGGGCCTCATGCAGTAAGCCCCGATACAAAATTTTCGGCACGAATTGCGAAAATGTATTTTTTGGGCGATTTGCCCTCGCAGTATTCAGTAAGGGCCGAATCCTTCCGATCCCTGCTGAAGCACTGCGAAAGCAAAGCTGCCGATGAGCTGTGGCGATACAGCCTGGCTCCCGATAAGGCTCCCGATAAGCCTTTGGTGCCGATAGATGTTTGCAGCTGAGAGAGACAAGCCGCTCTCTCAGCGCAAACTTCGGCACCAAAAAAAGTATTTAAAAACAACTTTTATTTATACTCTACATGTGCAGGGGGTCTTCGGAGCTGAACCGCGTTGGTTTGAGGTCCGGGGACCCCCTGCCCCCCGAGATACAGGTCCCTTTATGAGGTGCCGGTATCCCTCGGCGTTTAAAGGTCCCGATCACGTGACCGCGGCCTGTAAACAAACCAGAGGGATACCGGCACCCCATAAAGGGGCCTGTATCTCGGGGGGCAGGGGGTCCCCGGACCTCAAACCAACGCTGTTCTGCTCCGGAGACCCTCTGCACATGTATAGTATAAATAAAACACACACACATCAATAAAGACTCGTTCCTTACCTTGGCGGCTATGTGCAACGGTAATGAAGCAGCATGAATGTCTTTTTAATTATACTGTACAGTGAGCAGGGGGTCCCCTGAGCTGAACCGCATTGCTTTGTGGACCAGGGACCCCCTGCTTCCCGAGTTACAGGCCCCGGTATGTGTCATCGGGTGGCAGTGTCGCCGCCATGTTTATAGCGTCCCCGCAATAAACATGGCGTCCACACTGTAACCGATGGCCCAAACCGGGGCCTGTAACTCGGGAGGCAGGGGGTCTCTGAGCCACAAATAAATGCGCTTCAGCTCAGGGGGCCTCCTGCTTCCGCACAATATTATTAAAATACATTAATGCTGCTTCATTACGATAGCGGATAGCCGCTAAGGCAATGAAGGGGTTAACGCATAGTAGCATGTTTATTGGGGACAAATGCCCCCAATAAACATAGCAGCAATACACAACATACAGTATAGTAATGGGCAGAATGACTATTATCCACAAAAGGATAATAGTGCAGTTGTCCATTTACAATACTTACACAACAATAAAGACTTTAAATACATATAGCACTCACCCATGTCCCACTGCCACGATGAAGGCCATCCTCATCTTCATCCTGCCCATGCCCCATCCGCTTCTGCAAAACAAACACAAGAATTACAACATCCAAATTAATGTCCCCTAACCCCTTAATCACCATAGCGGTTATTAACCGCTACAGTTATTAAGGGGTTAAGCCACCATCACCCACATACCCTCCCCCACAAAGCCCCCCAACCACCCTCACCCAATACCCACAGGGGAGTCCTACCAAATACCCTTGGGCCTAATACCCCCTCCCCCAGCACATACAGTACAATAATGTGCCAAATAACTATTATCCACATAGGGATAATACATTATTTGGCCATTATTAAACACATTCAATAACGTTAAAATGTAAATAAAATTGTACTAACCTCATCAATAAGAAGTCTCCGTCGCCAGCATCATCCTTGGGGTCCGTTGCCAACATTAGAAATAGCCACAACATTTCAATATCATTAACATAACACTGAACCCCTTAATCACCTTATCGGGTACTAACCTGAAAGGTAATTAAGGGGTGAAGCCATCCTGCAATGCCTACAACAGTTATGCATAACATCTTCAGTGAAATAAAAACCAATTGCCTAACCAAATTCCATTTAATCATTCAATCTGTAGGCTCACATGCCTCATAAAACATTGCATTTACAGTGTATACATGTAGCATAACATGTAAACTGCATGTACACGCTGCAAATCAATGTTAACAATACAATAATGCCACTCAAATCGCCATACATCACAAGAAGTATATTATTTAATACAATAAACTCACCATCAATGAATTACCACACAGCAATTACATCCCTAAACAATTAAAATACCATCCATACCAATTACACAATGAACTAAAGCTATCCTAACAGAGAACCACTTCAAAACATAGAAAAAAGTACACCAACAAATACAATATACTAAAGCAAGGCTTTCCATATCCTATTGTACGGCCTGGAAGCCCAAAACTTACATCTGTCTAAAAATAAAATACATTTAGCACACATCAATGCATAGCCACAATGATTAACAATACAGAATTAGAAGCTTTAACAACACTATCATTTCTTACCCTGTATATATATCTGTACACATACATACAGACATACATACAGTGGGAAGAAATGATATGCATTATAAAAAATGAAAACATGAAAAAGCAACACAAAAAACAGTTACATTAAGTACATTTCTTTATTTAACTTACCATTACTTGCCCCCACCGACTCCCGTTGATCAGCTTACTCACGAACCAATCCACGACACCATCCACGACACCATCCAGGAACAAATCCACGACACCATCCAGGAACAAATCCACGACACCATCCAGGAACAAATCCACGACACCATCCAGGAACAAATCCAAGAACAAGTGCAGGAACCAATCCAGGAAGCAAGCCACGAAGAAATCCAAGAAACAATCCACGACACGATCCAGGAACAGGAACCCATAAAAGAAAAGAAAAAAACAAATTAAACATTAAAATAATAAAACATGACAATCAAGGGTTGTACTAGTTTTATTCTTAGTGAATCTGTATTACAATACCTTGTTCCGGGGTCTTCTTGACATCTGGTGCCACGCCCTGGTCTTCAATCTTCAGGAGGAGGTCCGTCCTCCTCGGCATCTGCCTTCAAAATGAGACGACATAGGCTTTTATAGGCCTATGACGTCACATTTGTCGTCATATGGTTCCCACGGCCCTGATTGGGCCGTGAAAACCATGTGTTTTGGCCGATGTAAAAAAATTGATGACGTCACTTAAAGGCAATGCCAGCACAGCCAATCAGAATGGCTTTGCTGCTATTGCCTTTAAGAAAACGTCATGAAATGACACATGGCCGGACTCACATGGTACTTGAACCAATCAGAGTAGGGATGGAGTTCCCACGCTCTGATTGGCTGGCTTACCATGTGAGTCCGGCCATGTGTCATTTCATGACGTTTTCTTAAAGGCAATAGCAGCAAAGCCATTCTGATTGGCTGTGCTGGCATTGCCTTTAAGTGACGTCATCAATTTTTTTACATCGGCCAAAACACATGGTTTTCACGGCCCAATCAGGGCCGTGGGAACCATATGACGACAAATGTGACGTCATAGGCCTATAAAAGCCTATGTCGTCTCATTTTGAAGGCAGATGCCGAGGAGGACGGACCTCCTCCTGAAGATTGAAGACCAGGGCGTGGCACCAGATGTCAAGAAGACCCCGGAACAAGGTATTGTAATACAGATTCACTAAGAATAAAACTAGTACAACCCTTGATTGTCATGTTTTATTATTTTAATGTTTAATTTGTTTTTTTCTTTTCTTTTATGGGTTCCTGTTCCTGGATCGTGTCGTGGATTGTTTCTTGGATTTCTTCGTGGCTTGCTTCCTGGATTGGTTCCTGCACTTGTTCTTGGATTTGTTCCTGGATGGTGTCGTGGATTTGTTCCTGGATGGTGTCGTGGATTTGTTCCTGGATGGTGTCGTGGATTTGTTCCTGGATGGTGTCGTGGATGGTGTCGTGGATTGGTTCGTGAGTAAGCTGATCAACGGGAGTCGGTGGGGGCAAGTAATGGTAAGTTAAATAAAGAAATGTACTTAATGTAACTGTTTTTTGTGTTGCTTTTTCATGTTTTCATTTTTTATAATGCATATCATTTCTTCCCACTGTATGTATGTCTGTATGTATGTGTACAGATATATATACAGGGTAAGAAATGATAGTGTTGTTAAAGCTTCTAATTCTGTATTGTTAATCATTGTGGCTATGCATTGATGTGTGCTAAATGTATTTTATTTTTAGACAGATGTAAGTTTTGGGCTTCCAGGCCGTACAATAGGATATGGAAAGCCTTGCTTTAGTATATTGTATTTGTTGGTGTACTTTTTTCTATGTTTTGAAGTGGTTCTCTGTTAGGATAGCTTTAGTTCATTGTGTAATTGGTATGGATGGTATTTTAATTGTTTAGGGATGTAATTGCTGTGTGGTAATTCATTGATGGTGAGTTTATTGTATTAAATAATATACTTCTTGTGATGTATGGCGATTTGAGTGGCATTATTGTATTGTTAACATTGATTTGCAGCGTGTACATGCAGTTTACATGTTATGCTACATGTATACACTGTAAATGCAATGTTTTATGAGGCATGTGAGCCTACAGATTGAATGATTAAATGGAATTTGGTTAGGCAATTGGTTTTTATTTCACTGAAGATGTTATGCATAACTGTTGTAGGCATTGCAGGATGGCTTCACCCCTTAATTACCTTTCAGGTTAGTACCCGATAAGGTGATTAAGGGGTTCAGTGTTATGTTAATGATATTGAAATGTTGTGGCTATTTCTAATGTTGGCAACGGACCCCAAGGATGATGCTGGCGACGGAGACTTCTTATTGATGAGGTTAGTACAATTTTATTTACATTTTAACGTTATTGAATGTGTTTAATAATGGCCAAATAATGTATTATCCCTATGTGGATAATAGTTATTTGGCACATTATTGTACTGTATGTGCTGGGGGAGGGGGTATTAGGCCCAAGGGTATTTGGTAGGACTCCCCTGTGGGTATTGGGTGAGGGTGGTTGGGGGGCTTTGTGGGGGAGGGTATGTGGGTGATGGTGGCTTAACCCCTTAATAACTGTAGCGGTTAATAACCGCTATGGTGATTAAGGGGTTAGGGGACATTAATTTGGATGTTGTAATTCTTGTGTTTGTTTTGCAGAAGCGGATGGGGCATGGGCAGGATTAAGATGAGGATGGCCTTCATCGTGGCAGTGGGACATGGGTGAGTGCTATATGTATTTAAAGTCTTTATTGTTGTGTATGTATTGTAAATGGACAACTGCACTATTATCCTTTTGTGGATAATAGTCATTGTACCAATTACTATACAGTATGTTAGGGGGGTATAGGTGTTGTTGGGTATATATATATATATATATATATATATATAATATAATTATTTATTTATGTAGTTATTGTGGGGCTGGGGTGTGTATTTTTTTAATATTGTGGCTAGTGGGGGTGGGTGAAAGGGGTATTAGCCCCAACGGTGGTAGTTTAGGGCTTGCGGGTGGGTAGCGGGAGGCCTTAACCCCTTCAGGACCGTAGCGGTATTAACTGCTACGGTCGTGAAGGGGTTAAGTGCCCTCGCAACCCCCCCGCAAGTCCTAAACTCACACCCAGGGCCAAATACCCCCCTCACCCATCCCCGCTACCCACAATAACGCTGGCACGGTGGGTTAACCCCTTCATTGCCTTAGCGGTTAGCCGCTAAGGTAATGAAGTGGCTTTTAAATGCCTTTTTCCTGCCTCGGATGCATGCCGGGGGGCTCCGGTGCGGGTATCAGCTCCGGAGACCCCCGGCATCAATCACAGGCAGGAAAAAGGGCTGATTTTTCCTAAGTGTCGCCCTTGCCGATGCTTCTCCTTCAGCAAGTTGCCAACTTTAGTTGGCGGGCTGGATTGGCCATAAAATCTCCAATCTGGCCTGCCGATCAGCACCAAAAAGCTGATCGGGGCTTACTGAATTCAGGCGGGAAAAAAAAGTCCCGATAAGTGGCTTATCGGCAGCCGGGTGGCGGAAAAAATTTTTTCGCAAGAAAAGTTGCCGATAATTCCCACTTATCGGGGCTTACTGAATCAGGAGGGCAAAAAACGGCTATAAAATGCCGAAAAAGCCTTATCGGGGCTTACTGCATGAGGCCCATAGTCCCTTGGTAGAAAATTCCTCCTTTTGGAAGGACTTGTCCGTTTTCTCATGTTTATAGCATTGTTGCTGTTATAGAATTCAGTTCAAGATCCAGATGGGATTATTTTATATTTTACCTAGCTATAGAAATGTCCTAATACAGAGATGCAGCTTTAATCTGGCCTAATACAGTATACTGCTCCAACTTGCCCTTAATAACATAATGATTATCATTACCCTAAGCTTGCTCTACCTCTCACTTCAATAGCGCAATAATTGTGGATAACTGCAAGCTATCTGTCAAACTCTTACCAGCCTAGTTATTTCAGCTACAGTACCTTGAGAAACATTAAATATGCCTATTTGACACTATTCATATAGGTGATTTTAATCATTTATTTTTATTTATTTCACTAGCCAGAATTTATGTAATCAATCTTTTCCTTTCCATCACAAACGTTTCCTTTCCGACACAGTAATCTATCATAGGGAGGCCCAAATCCAGTCTACAAGCCCCCCCCCCCCCCTACCCCTCCTCCCCTGCCACAAGTCAGGTTTTCAGGATATCCCAGAGAGGATCAAAACGTAGTTTTTGGACTATAAAGTACATTCATAAAGTACACTTTTGAACATTCATTTGCAGTGTGGTTCTGATTCATATCGGATCTTAGTCGAGTGAAGTATTTAGCTTATTTTTATTCTCCTATGATATGTGCACTAGCCACTTATTAGTTTTATCCATGTTTGGGATGCCCGATTTAAAAAAAAAATGATCTACCTCTCATCCCCCCTTCTCTCTCTCCTTCTCTATCTCCCCCCTCTCTCTCCCCCACCCTCCGCTCCCTCCCTAACTCTCCCCCCTCTTTCCCCCTTCACCCCTCTCTCACCCCCCTTCCTACCTCCTTCTTTCCCCTCTCTCTCTCCGCCCCCCTCTGTACGCAGAAATACAATGTTCACGTTGTCTTTTTCTTCATTTGCTCAGATCCTTCCTTTTTTCTCTCCCATGGAGTTAAACAGACAAAAAAAAACCCAAAAGGATCTTCAACATTTATTCTCCTATCTGTAATGTATACCTCCGTTCTTTATAAGCATTGAGATGACTTGTTTGTTTGGCACAGTATATGTGTGTAAAGTGTGCATTCATTCAGTATGATTGTAAGGCGATAAACATGTTTAAAAAAAACAAAAACATGCTATTCTTTGAATATAACGCAGCGTCATTCTGAAATAATGTGATGTTAACCGTATGCCAGTGAGCTCAAGTACAGCTGTTATTTTTTTTGCAAATAATTACCTTGGTGAATAGGGTGTTATCTTGGGTAAAATAATGCCCGTTCATGTCAGCAATAATTAGTTCCCGGTTTGTAAATTGCCATGCTTTAAGTAAATGTAACCCCTTGCCTGCCACAGGGCCCCAGAAAGAATGAAAAAAAATGGGCCTCAAGCCTCCAAGGGATTGAAAACTTATTTAAAATAAAGATGGCAATTATGCTTCAAAGTTCAGTCGTTTTTATTGCAGAAATGGCTTTAAAGTGGATTTACTAGAACTAAGGTAATACCTGAGCGTGAATGTCGATCTCAAGGACATATTGTAAATTATTTAGGCTTCAGTGGAATGGAAGTACAGTACTATCTGAAATATTGTCATTAGATGAAAAAGATTGGTTCTATTTTTGGCTCCAAAACATATCAAACACTTTCCCCTCTGTTTCATGCTCTGACTTGAAACAAACTTGCATATTTTACATACATAAGAAACGTGTAGTTTGCGTTTGTAAACTTGTATGCGGGATTGGACTAAATGAATTCTTAAGGGTCTACAAGATTTACTGTAGCACAGGCAGTCAGAATATCAAAAGAGCTCTTCATCCCAAGGGCAGTACAAACGACACAGGGTTCTTTATAGTAAGGTCAGTTAAAATGTTGAATTCATTACTTATGTGATGGCAGATACAATAGATATCTTCAAAAAAAAAGGTTGGACAGCTTTTTAGAAAGGTATACAGGGACATTCCAAATAAGCAAACATGGGAAGGATGTTGATCCAGGGAGTAATCTGATTGCCAAAATTGGGAGTCAACAAAAAAGGAATGAGGCGCAAACAACCTCAGGAAAAATCCTCTGTGACAAATAAATGTGTACTAAAAGGGAACACACACAAATCCAAAACACCAACGGTCCCTCCAGGTAACAGGAAAAAATTGCCTGATTACCTAATGAAAAAAGTAAATAAGAAAGGACTTAGTGTAATCTGTTTTAATGATGCCTCACGTCAGAAAGTATAAATCACACTCACAAGATTGATGATAAAAACAAGCAGTGGGTGTATTTTTCACCTGGACACATGCGCTTCTAAATAGCACAATCCAGGGCTCAGCTGCTCCCACAGCATACGGTTAGGCGATCCTCCTCAGCTGGCTATATTTTGTGCTTTTTGTTTTTTTTTTATACATTATTGGAGCCAGGAAGGAAATAATTTTCCCCTTATGAGACATAATTGGATAATGTTTCACTGAGGTTTTTTGTTTGCCTTCCTCTGGATCAATATACTGCAAATACAAATATAGGATAAAGTATCCGTCGTCTAAATTTAACATGAGTTGAACTCAATGGACATATATCTTTTTTCAACCTCAACTTCTATGTAACTGTGTAATGTGATATAAACAAGTTTGTTTGTGGGAGTGTGTAAGAGATGTGTGCAGAGGTATGCAAATAGAGACCTTTTAGGGTGAAATTAACATATGGCTTTATTGAGCCTGTTCCTTTAAAGAGCACAGCAAACACAAATATACAAAAACAACAAACACCTATCCCTGTATAAGGGCTAACTTACTTCCCCCAGTCCCTCTCTTACAAGACTGGGAGGATAAGCCCCTTCCCAGCCTACCACCCCAAAGTCTCAGCGGTACCTTAAAGCAGATGGCCCTACAGGTCAGTGGTGTCCAGGTGTCTTGGTGTGCTTGGGGGTCCAGCCTCTGGCAGGTTCCTGGGTCCCCTGCATCCAGGAAAAGAGGTCTGGTCCCCTTGTGTCTTGCTGTCAATACACAGTTCTCCTGTGTATTCAAGACCGCTCTCCTCATGTCTGCACCGTTGTGTGCTCAGGAAAAATCTCTCTCCTGTGTCTCATATGAGGCTTTTTCACAGAGCTCTGATTAGTCCAGGTAGGGACTGGATAATTGAGTGGCTACAATTAACCAGCTCCATGCTGGATTCAGAGCTCTGTGGTAACTTTATCCAAACAGGGATTAGTCCCTGTTACAGAGTGCCAACATTTCAGCCCCGTCCCAACATTCGCCACTTCCACAAATAAACCCAATGATATGATATTGTGAGTGCCTGTGTTACTGCATATCTCCTGGATTATTATTGTTTCATTTCAGTGTACGCAACAAGGTGTATTTGAGTGCTGTTATCATAACTATTTGTATAAACAGTTCTTATAGTCAATCCGCACATTATTTTCCCTTTTACATAGGGTTGAAACAAGGGGTCTCTGGACTGATCCCCATTAATTTCAGCTTCGGGGACCCCCTGCTTCCGGAGATACCTCCATGGAGGGGAAGGGGTGCCAGTAGCCCTTCCGCTTGGCTACCAGGGATCACGTAATAGCCATTTTTCCAAGCCCGCGGCATGCAGGACAAAAGGAAGCTGTGATATCATCCGGTGGTCTTCCTATTGGCCCACAGGATGCGGGAGCTTTAAAGGGCATAGAGATACCGGCACCCCCTTCGGAGGTCTGTATCTAGAACAAGGGGTCTCTAGAGCTGAAATTAATGGGGTTCAGCTCCGGAGACCCCCTGCTTCAATCCTAGGTTAATAAATATCGGCAAAAAAAATCGCCCGCTTGGATTGTTCCTTTGAAGGTCCATACACTAAAGTGTAACAACCACCATGTTTAGATGTATTTATTTATTTAGACATTTTCTTTTCTTCATGTTTGGCATTCTTGTGAGAAGCAAAGTAGATGTACATATATGCAGACTGCCAACATTTCTCAGACTGTTAATAATGACCAAATCATCATTGTTAATTGCACATGAGATATATATTTATATAGGGAACCATGTTAAAAATGGTTTTTGAAGCAAAAAGTGGCACTGTGTGCTCATTTGCATGTCATTTCCCAGAATCCCTTGCTGCAGTGGAAATGCTGTGTGCTGGGTGATAATGGGGAAGGGCAGGGTTCCAGACCTGTCTAAGACATGTGAATGTGCTCACAAGTAGTATTTTTATATGATATATCAACCCCATCATGTGTAATCTATTGCTCCTGATGAAGCTGATTAATTCAGCGAAACGCGTATTGCCATTGCATTGTTGAAGACGCCAGGATTTGCCCATTCACCGCTTCACTAACTCTTCCGGGCGCGACTAACCGGATGTGACGTCAATGAGACAGGAAGTGACGTGGGACGCAAAGCCGAAGGACTCCCCCAGCTACCAAGAATCACTGTAGCGGGACTGGGAATGGCGCAAACTTCATTCTCCACGTCGCGCGACGATCACACATGTCCAACACTTGTTATGTGCCTATTCCAAATGTACATAATGTGAGTACATTTATCTGCATCATTATCTTTGAGATAAAATTGTCATATTGGTCTGCACTATAATTTTCTTCTCTTTCATCCTGAGATTACGCTGCAACACACTGTACATCTGACCCTGAAAATTGAATGCCACTCCAACTGCCTATAAAATACAGATATACTGTAAGTAGGTTAATTGACGGAGCCAAGACTCCCTCCCCTTCAGAACTTTCAAACAGTTGTACACTAGTATTCCCTTCTTTCTTTTGGGGTGATCCTGGCAAAACGCTCTCTCTGGATCTTGGAAGAATCCATATATGCAATCTGCCAACATTTTTTTAATAAGAAATGTACAGTATTGTGCCAGTGTATAGAGTATTAATGGGAACTTTGGTTATCTGAACAAAGTTTGGTGATTGCAAGGTTAGTGTAGATTCTTTAATAAGTTTTATATGAATTAATTCTTGTAGCTATGATTGTGACATACTGTACAGTATATAATGCATATTAATGGTTAATCGTTTATTTTCTGTCTCATTTATTGACTTAAGTTGATTACGTTTAGAATTTAGATACATATTATTTTCATTATTTTGCTCAATTGCCGACAAGTGGAAATATGTTATTTTTGTTCTAATTAAATAGGAACAGCTAATCTATTTAACTAGTCCATCAAAGTCAACATGCCATTGAACAGCTAATCTATTAAAGGGAAGACAGTGACAGTAAACTGATACAATTAGGACTAATCTCATTGTTTTGTGGGGATCAGAGCTTTTGTGGTAAAATAGACACCTATTGTATTATTTTTAAGCAATTGTAACTGAAAGCTGCAATTCATGCTGCAATGTACTTTTCCTTAACTTGTAGGTAAATGCAATCAATAGAGTTGCATGCAAGTGCCAAGTTACTTTGTTGAGTTCTACATTGGATCAAGAAAAATTGTATTAATGATATTTTGTTATTGAACTTCTTTCAGGAAAGTGTTCTTTTGGGGGGAGTTATAAAAAAAAAAGATATTGAAGGCGTTACTAATTTAAATGTACTTTTTATTTTTTTTCCATTCTATTTTTTTGATCTATTTAGCCATACTCCTTGCATGTAGCCGAGATTCTGTTCCTCCACCCCAATAGGAAAATGAATGAACGTGTAATACGGGATATCAGATCAATGACTATTAATGCATAAGTGTGTATCATGCTATTATGGATATACCAGTACTGTATACCGTATCTTTTCACAAGTGTGGCTTCTCCATTTTGGCTTTATTTTTGTTAAATAAATCATGACACGGTGTAATATGTCATGTGTTGTTGTTAATCTGAGATTGTATTTACCTAATTTTAAGACCTGCTAAGGATCAGATGATTGTCATTATGTCCTGATATGTAAAACCATGGAATTCAAAGAGGGTGTACTTTCTTTTTCACATGACTGTGTGTGTGTGTGTGTGTGTGTGTGTGTGTGTGTGTGTGTGTGTGTGTGTGTGTGTGTGTGTGTGTGTGTGTGTGTGTGTGTGTGTGTGTGTGTGTGTGTGTGTATATATATATATATCCAGGGACATGCATATAATTTAACATACATCTACTATATTTCTATGACACACTTTGTTACAATGTTATACTTAGAACTATACTTCATAAAATATTACATCCTGGCTACATACAGTAGCTACATGAGATGTATCAAAAACAGCTTGTATGCAATCAACACTTGGGCCTTCCTGTTGAAAAGCTAGTGCAATAAACATTGTCAGACTGTAGACTTAAGTATAAATATCAATGTTTTCATTTATCAATTTAGAACAGTTGCAGTGTACTAGTATCTATCCACTTATGCAGCCACGAGTAGAGAAGTGGGAAACTGTCAGAAATAAATGTCACAAAAGAAAAAGTTTGCGACGTGTGTTGTTGCACGGTTTTGTGCCATTATCAGTGTCTTTAAGTTCATTAGGAAGTCTTCTGTTGACTAATTTCTTTGAGGTTTGGTGGTTGCCAGAGCGCAAGAATGGGACGTTTGGGGAAGATTTCTTTTAATGTCACAGCCTCTGCCTGCATGGGTTGCAGATCTTTGATTATTTTTCGTATTCCCTCTAGGGTAGGGTTGTATGTGGCCACTAGTGGTATGCGTGTGCTAGGTTCTTTCTGTCTGTATTGTTGCAGGTTTTCTCGTGGGGCTTTTAGTGCAGATGTAATCGTTCTGGCAATAGTCTTTGGCTTGTATCCCTTCTGTCTGAACGATTCGGTCAGGGTTTTGAGATGTCGGTTTCTGTCTTCAGATATAGATATTGAGAATTCAGGTTTTCGTGCAATTTGCTATTGTTTTCATGCGATTTTTCAATTGAAACAAATAGAGAAGTACCGTAGCGCGCCAAAAGATGATTACCGGTGCGATAACATCTGCCACATCAGGAGGAACTGTGCAGTATTTTCTTCCTTATTTCTCATGGGGAGGAAACACTTGATTTATTTGCATTCCCTTTTCCCTGTGGCCAAGATTACATTCATTACCGGAAGTTATTTGCATTCTCACAATGGGGACTGCCCTTTGGAATGGATCTGCACATCTATTTTTAGTTTCAAGTTTCCTCAACCTCATAAATTAAGCATTTATGTAGACAGCCCTCAATCCAGTAACGTCTAGGGGAGGAAAGGGCAGTAATTGTTTTCTTTCATGAAAAAAAACCCCATATTAAAGCAGAAACTGCCGGACTGCAAACTGCTAAAAAGAAATGATTTAACATGATTACTTTTAGTCATACAGCACTATTGCCGTCTACAGTAGTGATTTGTAGATGGTCCCAATACTGTTGTTGAGTAAAGGAAGCTTTACAATGTTGGAAAAGAATTATGAAACTCATTATGGCTTCATACTTCTGCATGAGAGGTTTTCGGGGGAGTTTAGGAATGAATAGGAGCCCTCTATTGAAATTGTACTTAACTTAAACCCTCGCTGCATAGAAGTAAAATCTTCAGGGGCTACAGGATGATTTGAGACTTAAAGGATATATATATATATATATATATATATATATATATATATATATATACATACACATACATACATATACACACACACACACACACACAGTGGTCGACAAATCACCAAAAACCTACTCGCTGAATCAAAAAAATCTACTCGCCACCTAGCCCCGCCTTTAAAAAAAAGAAATTGAATAAATTTCTAATAAGAACTAATAACATTCGTTTTTGACATCCAGCATGTGAGAGACAGAGAGAGTGTGAGAGACAGAGAGAGAGAGGTGACTGACTGACTGGGTGGGCAGGTGACTGACTGGGTCGGTGACTAACTGGGTGGGTGACCCACTGGGTGGGTACTTCTGGTGTCACACACACACACACTCTCCCTCTCACACACTCTTCCACTCTCCCACACACACACACACTCCGACACCACACACTCTCCCACACAAGACCCCCAGATAGCCACAGACCTGAGGTCTTCTACAGGAGGGACATCTGATTAGGGGAGCGGTGGTCATTTTGTTACTGAGCCACATCGCAGAACCTTCAAGAGCTGTGAACCGGTGTTCCAGCAAGGTTTTACACTGCGGGGGGAAAGAGAACCAGTTCACTGCTAGTCAGCGGCCAAGAGCACCCTTCAGCGTTGGAACAGGAGCTCCTAGTTGGGTCTCCGCCGTCCCACTAGCTGTTGCATCCTCCCCGACTTACCTCGCCTCTGCCAAGATTTGGCCTTTGCCCCCTCTCCATCGGTCGCCCAACTTGGCTGGATGCTGCACCACTGAGCTCCGTCTGGGCTCCGCTGCAGGGCCAGTAACACTCGTCCCAGCCAATGGCTCACGCTTGTCGGGCCGCGTGTTTTGTGTCTCCGCCGGCCATCTTAGGCTCTCTGTGTAGAGGGAGTCACGAGCCATGTTGATGTCTCCCGGGACCCGCCCCCCCCCCCAAAAAAAAAGACCTGGCAGTGCGCCAACACGTGTCAGGCCAATCTGGTAGAGGGATTTTTTTTTCGAGCAGGGGAAAATTTTTATTCGAGCAGGGGAATTGTAAGACGCCAGCAGGCAAAATCCGATCGCCCATGGTGATCGGGCGAGCGGATTTGTCGAACACTGCACATTTGCTCTTATTTTGCTGATAGAGATACTATACATGAAAAGGAAACTTATCAAATAGTGGCACTCTAAAATATACCAAAGTGTACAAATAATTATGCAGTGATAATAGTAAAATAGTGATACTCATACAAACACATATGTGGAAATGCTGCTATAACCCGGTGCAGGATTGCTCTCCCAATCCTCGTGGTAAGTGGTATAGGTGTAGGTCATCAGGAAGCGCAAAAATATGTGAAAACAGAACAATAGAATGATGGTGCAATATTGTAAAACAACAGTGACAAAAATGTAGTGTCAGGTCTATCTACAAAATACTCACAAACGTGAGAAGATGTGGAGCACGTAAAGGTATCTTTGGGTGCTATATAGCCACAGAGCGATCAGGAAGTCAATCTTCACCATATGGATGCAGACTTCAAAGACCCTTAAAGCAGTTGGACCTTCAGGTCAGTGGTGTTCAGGTATCTTGGTGTGCTTGAGGGTCCAGCCACTGGCAGGTTCCTGGGTCCTCTGTCCAGGAAAATAGGTCTGGTCCCCTTGTGTTTTGCTGCCAATACACAGTCCTCCTCCTGTATTTTCAAGACTCTCTCCCCATGTCAGTACTGTTGTGTGCTGAGGAAAATCTCAGCACACAACAGTACTGACATGAGGAGAGAGTCTTGAAAATACAGGAGGAGGACTGTGTATTGGCAGCAAGACACAAGGGGACCAGACCTATTTTCCTGGACACAGAGGACCCAGGAACCTGCCAGTGGCTGGACCCTCAAGCACACCAAGATACCTCAACACCACTGACCTGAAGGGCCAACTTCTTTAAGGGTCTTTGAAGTCTGCATCCATATGGTGAAGATTGACTTCCTAATCGCTCTGTGGCTATATACTGTAGCACCCAAAGATACCTTTACGTGCTCCACATCTTCTCACGTTTGTGAGTACTTTGTAGATAGACGTGACACTACATTTTTGTCACTGTTGTTTTACAATATTGCACCATCATTCTATTGTTCTGTTTTCACATATTTTTGCGCTTCCTGATGACCTACACCTATACCAGAGATACTATACATGCATTGCAAGTGAAAGCTATACACTTAAGGCACAAACAACCTTGAGTAGTTCTCAAACATAAACATTATTTAGCCAGTAAAAAGATAATTTTGACATGAAGACAGCCTTCTGTATTTATGTTTGACATACACGTGAGCGTGACTTATTATTTTATTGTACAGGTAGTCCTCGTTATCCATCTTTTCACTTTACAATGAATGGAATATCCAACTCTTTACAATGCAATCCTAAGGGCCGTTTTTCTACGCCGGAATGCGTTATCCGACGACTGAATGCGTTATCCAATGCTCACAACCACTGATTAACATGGGACTCACTTTACAACTGTTTCACAACGCTACTTCCAGAATGGATTCCGTTGGATAACAGAGGACTGCCTGTAAAGGGGGAAATGTATCAACATGTTCAAAAACACAGAGCAAAAATGTTCATGTGCATCAATTTGTGGCAGTGACATATATATGAAGCTAATCACATTTGGTGCAGATCTCTTAGGAGCACAGGTTAACACCATCACAGATCTGGTGGATTTACGTGGCGCAATGAGAAAGGTGCAAATCTTGATACATCTCACTATGATGTGGCTATCTCTATTCCCCTAACTTCTCATATACCCACTCCCCAAATGCTCACAGGTGTAAGTCAAGCCATTTAGAACAAAAATAAAAATAGAACAAAGCACCTTGATACATGAACATTAAGTGCTGCAGAGTCAAAATGAGCTATTTATGAAAGACTCATGGCAAGAGATGTGCTAAACCTTCGCATAAGGTTGCATGCAAAATTTGCCGTTTTTGAGTCCGAGATGCAACGATTCACCAAACATTAAATCAATGTGCATTGTAATTTCATTTCTTATGCAAATTTGCGAAATTCTCAAAAATCACTAGATTCTGTGTTAAATTTATTTCTGACAGTTTCACACTTCTCTACTCGTGGTGCATAAGTGGATAGATACTGGTACAAATCAACTGTTCTAAATTTATAAATGAAAAAATAGATATTTATACTTAAGTCTACAGTCTGCCAATGTTTATTGCACTAGCTTTTCAGCAGGAAGGCCCAAGTGTTGATTGCATACAAGCTGTTTTTGATACATCTCATGTAGCTACTGTATGTAGCCAGGATGTAATATTTTATGAAGTATAGTTCTAAGTATAACATTGGAAAAAACTGTAATAGAAATACTGTAGATGTATGTTAAATGTTATGCATGTCCCTGGATATATATATATATAGTTATACGTTACCGTTCCAAGGATTGGTAAACAAGAGACAGCACTCAATGTTGAAAATCAAAGTGTATTAGTGAAAGCAAAAATACATCCAGAAACCCAACGTTTCGGTCCCATTCTATAGGACCGAAACGTTGGGTTTCTGGATGTATTTTTGCTTTCACTAATACACTTTGATTTTCAACATTGAGTGCTGTCTCTTGTTTACCAATCCTTGAACGGTAACGTATAACTACATTCTCTATATGGGACGTGCACCTGTGGCTTACCAGCACCTATTGGAGCGCCAACTGCCTTATCTGACATATATATATATATATATATATATATATATATATATATATATATATATATATATATATATATATATATATATATATATACACACACAGTGGTCGACAAATCACAAAAAACTACTCGCCACCTAGTAGCACACTTGTGCTGCTTGGGCCAATAGGAGCTCGCCACGATGTTAAATCCACGCGCCCGGGGTGTGCAAATGTATAGGTTTGTCGAACACTGTATATATATATATTATTTTAATCTGCAGTTATAACTCTTAATAACGTTAGAAAAATATAAGCCACTCACTTTAATGTCATGGGAGATTTAACTAAATAAAATATTGGGATATTGGAAAATAAAATAAGAGCTATGTGGCACTTTTCTGAAAAACAAGTGCGTCAACCTTGCAAACGAGATATATTACATGGAAGAATAAAGTCTATTGATTTTAATAAAAGAGGATTCCTGGAACAGTTGTCAATCTTTGGTATTCCTAGGAGATATTTCCATTAGTATTGTTTTACATTTTGACAGAAAATGTCGTTACCAGGCTGTGTTTTCAGTGCTGTGTACAAACACACGGGCATATTCTCGTAACGCTGACTTTTGTCAATCCGTGTCCAAGGAGACCCTTCCGATCAGACAGGCATGCTTTGCTATTCTGTAAGCCGGTGATTCTCAACCGTTGGGGCGCGACTCCCCGGTGGGAGGGAGGTGGAGGGCGCATTAGGATATCAGACGAGGTGTGTGTAAAAACATATTCTATATTATAATATTTTTGATTTGGAAAACGGGGGGGAAATAATAATTATACCTAATGCTTTCTTACTGTAGAATGTATGCAGCTTATTGCATCATCCTATGATGCGCAGTAGTGCATCTATGCAATTGCCAAAGATAACTTCCAGCAAATCACTTTGGAGAATTTTTGGTAAAAATGTCTCCCTTTTTACCCCGAAACAAGAGAGCTGGCTCTGCGTGTCATCATCCCATTCTCATCTACATACCTTTGCGAATCTGTTTTTTTTTTCTGCACTTGTGGCTATAAAAACAATGCCACGTGCCAGGAGCGACGTTAAAATTGACCTACGTTGTGCTCCATCTCCCAAAATACCCAGAATCCAAAGCTTGTGGCAAGGAAGCAGCCTCAGTGCTCACATAGTCCCATTGATAACAATTGACGCAAATAATGTGTTTCATGTCAAATTAAATTGAAGATCAAAATAAATATATTTTTTTTAAATTTGCAAATGATTAGAGTAACGATATTTAACATTTCAAATAATTAATATTGGGACAGGCAGGTTTGAAGGGGATGGGGGGGGGCGTGAGATTTTTATCTTTATCAAAATGGGGACAATGGTTTAAAAAATAGTTGCAAAACACCCTTCTCGCAAGTTCAATCCGTGCAGAAAAAGCTTTTTTAGACGCGGTTTCACTCGGGCTCTGCCAATCTGATCGGTGTTGACAAAAAGCCTCTCAACTCACATTGTTTGCCGAAAAATTGGAATTCTCGTAGCTCCGTTATAAAAACTGTTTCTAAAAACTCATTTTTGTTTTCACAGATTGGTATTCGAATTAAGCCCACAGCCTGAAATATGGGTTTGGCTGAGAGCGCAAAACTCATAAGTCAGACTGGGGATGGAGTTAACACCACCTCAGGTCATTCCGTTTCTAAAGCAAGTACAATACTGGCGTTTTGGCTCTTAAACTGTGCGGTTTGTCACTTTTTATAGGCGCGGTTTAGAAGATGCGATTTGGAATAGAGATTAGCGGGTTTTTTTTTTCACATTTTATTCGGTGACTTCTGAACATGCATAACCACACGGTTTGGCACTGACAACTGAAGAGCTACTAGAATAGACCTCATTGTGTGTATTAAAAATAACTTGTGCCGTTTCTGTAGAACGACTGTTACTCAATGCAGTGAAAAGAACCTTGCTGCGTAACGTATTGTGGTACAGTCATACACTTCATTCAGTGAGGACTTATGGCTCTTGTGCCGAGCTAAGCTCTTGGTCTGACTGTTTAGAGCAGCGGTGCGCAAACTGGGGGGCGCGCCCCTTTGGGGGGGCGCAAGATTATGTAGGGGGGGCGCGGGCTGCTTGCAGGGAAACCTGGGGGCGGGCAGAGCTGCGCACGGGCGGCCAGAAGCTCAGTGTGCTGCTTCTATGTGTCTGTGTCTTGCAGAGGGGGCGGGGCCAGAAGCTCCGTGCTGCTGCTTCTATGTGTCTGTGTCTTGCAGAGGGGGCGGGGCTTCTCTCTGCACACAGACAAGCCCTCCTTCTCTTCCTGTCTGCTTCCCGCACCAGTTTTCAGCAGCATGGGGGGTTGGGGGATCGGAGCATGTCGCCCCCCCCAGGTGTAATTGTGTGTGTGTGGATTGAGAGTGTGTGTGTGTGTGGTGATTTGTGTGTTGGGGGGGATTGAGTGTGTGTGTGGGGGGATTGAGCGTGTGTGGGGGGGATTGAGTGTGTGTGGATTGTGTGTGTGTGTGTGTGTGTGTGTGTGTGTGTGTGTGTGTGTGTATTGAGTGTGTGTGGATTGAGTGTGGGGGGATTGAGTGTGTGTGTATTGAGTGTGTGAGTGTGGGGAGTGAGTGTGTGGGGTGTGTGTGTGGGGGGATTGAGTGTGAGGATTGAGTGTGTGTGTGTGGGGGGGGGGTTGAGTGTGTCTTTGGGAGGGTTGATTGTGTGTGTGTGTGGGGGGATTGAGTGTGTGTGTGTGGTGATTGATTGAGTGTATGTGGTGAGTGTGAGTGTGTGTGTATGTGGTGATTGAGAGAGAGAGAGTGTGTGTTGTAATGCAGTGGTGCGCAAACTGGGGGGGGCAATGAGGCGCAAGATCATTTAGGGGGGCGCAGGCAGCATGCGGCGAAAACTGGGTGCGCGGGCCGGCAGACGCTGTGCACGGGAGGACGAAAAAGCTGTGCGCGAGGGGCGGCCATGAAGATGTGCACGGGCGGGCAGCCGAAGATGTGTGCGGGTGACTGAACAGGATAGTGCAGGTGGCGGCAACGTGATGGTGTATGAGCGCACGCGCAGGGGCTTTAGAGGTACGGGGAGGAGCACGCCCCAGCACGGTGAAGTCAAACGCCCCCCCTTCCGGTGTGGGGGGGGGGGGAGAGGGAAGGGAGGTAGCAAAGAGGTGGATGAATGCCCCCCCAAAAGGATTGCCTTTGTGCACGTACACTCTCCCAAGCTTGTCGCTTGGGGATACAAACAAAATTGACTTTGAAGTGCGCTCAGCAGCAGTCAATACACACACACATCCACACACAAACACACACAAATAGCCCCGATCCACGCTTGCAAAATTATGCAGGACACCCTGTGCTCATGCTTGGAGAGTTGGTGATGTCACCGCTCTCAGCGGCAGCGTGGACGCAGCCTAATTTTGCAAGTGCGAGCTGTTGAAATATGTAAGTATTTAGACATATTTGGATTTATATTGTATACCGTTTAATAAAGGGTTTTTTTTGTTTTTTTTTCCATGTGATTTTGATTACATCAGGCAGGGGGGGCCCCGAGAAATTTTATGGATGAAAAGGGGGGCTCGGCATAAAAAGTTTGCTCACCCCTGGTTTAGAGTTTGATAAACAATGCTAAGTCTATAAATACATCCCCAGATGTACAGTACTTGATAGTATCAGTTAAAGCAGTTGTGGCATCTACTCTGCAACATTGTTATAATTGGCCACTATTGGAAGGCAACCCAATTGCAGCATTTTGACACCTGTAACCACCTATGAACCACATATTAAGATCAGTCTGTTGATTTTTTATTGTTGATTGGCTCAAGTACTAGTGAAAAGTTATTCTAGGTTATTATGCTGAAAGTCTTCTGAGCTGGGAAGCAACACCTGAATGGGGCATCCAATGGTGTTCTGTTGAAGGTATCTATCTCAATGTCTTGTATAGCGCATACACAGACCAAACCCTGCTCCTATGCACTATACAAAACAATAAGGGTACTTATTGATGATCACTGGTATCTACAGTACAAAAGGCATGAAATGACACTATACAGATGCCCTCTGATGTGCATCCTATAGCAATACTAGAATCACTTACTTTATTTATTAAGACACTGTTTTTCTACAGTAAGTTGCGAATAGACAACTGTGGTGTTTAAATTTCCATAGTATTAAGTGCCTTTATCAGCAAGAAGTTTCGATCTATGTAATTCGAAGCACTTTACTTACATTAATATTTAAAAAGCTGTACTCTGTACAAAATATTAACGGAAAGCACTTTCAGCGATCATAAATTGGTCTTTTTCAAAGCTCTCTCATTCATTAATGGTGTTATCAAATTATAATTACAAGTACAAAGGTTTCTTTTGTATGCTCTACGTAAGCCCATGCAAGAACCAAATCGATAATTACTCACAGAAGATGTGAGAATTATTTTAGAAGCAATTTTGCTGCTACATTGCTTTCTCTTGAATTATTCTGCCTTAAAACATTTTCAACTTATTATTTTAGTCATTTGTATTTTAGATCTAGCAGAAGTACTTGAATATATATGTGGGGCCTTCTTTAAACGTAATAAATGATACTAGTTAGAATATTCTTGGTATCCAAATAAAATATGCACGAAAAACATTAAATGATACATCTGAGTTAAGTTTCTTTGCATGCTCAAGTGACTGAAGACATCTCAAACTACAGTACAGCCATACCCTGCATTCACGTACACAATGGGTCCAAAGCATGTACAGTATGTAAAGCGAAAATGTACTTAAAGTGAAGCACTACCTTTTTCCCACTTATCGATGCATGTACTCTACTGCAATCGTCATATACGTGCATAACTGATGTAAATAACGCATGTGTAACAGGCTCTATAGTCTCCCCGCTTGCGCACAGCTTCGGTACAGATAGGGAGCCGGTATTGCTGTTTAGGACGTGCTGCCAGGCGCATGCGTGAGCTGCCGTTTGCCTATTGAGCGATATGTCCTTATTCGCGAGTGTACTTAAAGTGAGTGTCCTTAAACCGGGGTATGCCTGTACGGGTAGAACTGCAGGCTCTCATTTAGAAAGTTTACTGTAGGTCAGAGTTAACAAAAAAAAAATCCAAGGGTCCTTAATCTGCATGTCAAATAGTTTATCAAGATGTTGCTGATGAATTTCAATTATAAACAGAAAATGATAGATGGAAAACAAAGAACAATTTTTGCGCTGCTCTTACCAGTTGGGCTAAAATATACTAGTGACGTTTTTACATTTAGAATCTAAGTCTGTGTAACAAAGGAGTCATTGGTTTGCATCCTTTGATCAAAACATGATTCAAGCCGCCAACCTCGTCAAGGTAACCTCCGTTTAGCAGGCACCTATGCTGAATATATGCAATTTAGCATAAAGGTATTATACACCTCATTGTCAGTCTACACTTCACCCTCCACTGAAGAGCAGGGGAATGTTTATGGCTGACAGAGAAAAGAGATATGTGCAAGTATTAATATTTCACACTAGGGCACCGATAGTTTACGTTTATAATAAGGGAACTTTGTTACTGGCTTTGACCAGCTTTTAATTGCACTAAATCACAAATAAACATATGCTTAATTTATTTAACCCCTTCGGGCACTTTCACATACTTCACAAAGTTTAATAAGAAATTACATACATTCAGCGTAGGTTCCTGCTAAACGGAGGTTACCTTGACGAGGTTGGCGGCCTAGAATCGTGTTTTGATCAAAAGATGCAACCAAATGACACCTTTGTCACACAGACTTTGGTGCTAAATGTAAACATGTCACTAGTATATTTTAGCCCGATTGGTAGGAGCACAGGATCTGTTATTTGTTTTCCATAAATGTGAGGCCGATCCTTTTACCAGCAGCATACTCCATAAAGGGAGGAGCACAGGTTGTATGTAGAGAAAATGATAGATATTCAGTCATTCCTTCCCAGAGCTGGGATATCAATGGATAAATATATGCAGTGTTCGACAAACCTATACATTTGCTCGCCCCGGGCGAGTGGATTTAACCCCCGGGCGAGTAAATATTGGCCCAAGCAGCACATGTTTGGTACTAGGTGGCGAGTAGATTTTTTGTGTGGCGAGTAGATTTTTTGGTGATTTGTCAACCACTGAATATATGTCTGTGCCGTTTTCCTCACAAACCCCCACACATTCATACAATTGGCCGATTAGCTTTAATATACAGTAGGGTCCATGTTACTCGCTGTCCCGTGATAAATGACTCCCATTATGTAGTTGCTCTCTGTTTGGCCCTATAGTGCTATACAGTAAAAAATCATTTTGAATTTGATGAGTTTGCTATGGATTTACACTATTTTTGTGCTGTTGGAGGATAAAGATATAAGAAGCTGTTTATGGATTTCTCATCAAAAGTGCTTTACTGGCTGAAATGCCTTTAACACATTACATGGCATAAACCACAAAGCATTACAGGCATTTTCAGTTACAAAAAGTTAATTGATTGTTGTTGGAAAAAGATAATGTAAAAAAAAACAAAAAAACCCTATAATGTTTAGTTTAAATAAGGAACACGTTGTGCATAAGAGGATCAATATCCTTTTATGAGTGTGCCAATTACATCTGATTTCGTCTTGTAATATTAGTAAATTAATTGAATCATGTCATAAATGGCTAAAGATCTAGGTCATGAGTCTTCTC
Organism: Ascaphus truei; assembly: GCF_040206685.1. Lineage (NCBI taxonomy): Eukaryota > Metazoa > Chordata > Amphibia > Anura > Ascaphidae > Ascaphus > Ascaphus truei. The sequence goes on from NC_134500.1 coordinate 17,344,010, forward strand.
CTCGGGACATATTGCACAAGCAGAAATTGTGCTGACTTTTTATTTATTTTGAAAATCCATGTTAATTACAATTTTAAGTGCAGCAGCCCTGCAGCAAACCTGGTAGATATTTCCTTCCTGTGCTTGGAGTCCTCAATCCTTTATGTAGATGACACACATGTACACAAACTATATTTCTAAGCATTTTCCAAAAGCAGCCGTACAAAGAGCAATGTAGATGACCTAGTTTCTCACATTGACAGTTCTGCACAAATCTGCATTCAGCCAAACACATCCTATGCATAATCCTGTTACATTCTTAATTTTGTCTGGAATCCTTCTTTGTTGATTCAGCAGTGACAGCTACCATAGGTGTGAAACACTGCTAAACTATAGAAATGGCTACGGTGTATAAAATTGGCCTTTAGCTATTCATGTATTATCATTTCCTCCCCCCCCCCCCCCACAGATCGAGAACCCATGTGTTTAAATGAGATGGTCTTTGTGCTTGGTTTTTAACCCTGTAAGTGCCCCAGGACGTAACTACTGCATCGTGGGGTCTGGTCATGGGCCCGTGACTTAGAAGCTACTGCCATGGGAGACCAGGGAACAGGAATCGCATACACAGGACAGAGCAAGAGGTTAAATAGAACAAGTTTATTTTGACCGGAGTTAACAGGCATAACACAATACAAAGCTACAGTACAAACTCGGCAACACTGGGTTTAGGGGGGGAATCCTAGCTCGCTGGGTGCCGCTTCAAGAGGCTTTCCCAGATCATCTTCCACTCTCTGCAGGGTCCTGGTACCTCGGTACCGTAAGGGATGCTAGTCGCCCACTATCAACTTTAAATGTTCCACCAGTTTCTACTGTGAACCTTGCTCTGGTGTCTCTGGCACAAACCTCGGACGACACCTACTACACTATGACCAGAATATTCTCTGGAGCTGAAAAAGGCAGCTCTTTACATAGGCTCCCTGTCTCCATAGGAAAGCGTGGAAGACGGGGTGCTGACCAATCCGCGCACGGGTGCTGCGTGCGGACCAATCGCAGATTGAGGGCTTGTCTGTGATAGGCCAATCCAAGTCAGGGGTGGTGACAGTGTCTTGAAGACAGCTCCTGTGGCAGGCTTAAGGGGAGTAGGAAATTTGAACTGGCCAATGAGAATCGCACCGACAGGGACGATACCCAGCAGCGGCTCTCACAGTCACCCCTGATATCTCTTGCAGGTAGGTGCCTTTGAGTCTGGGTGGAACCATTGTTCCCCAGACCAGAGTAAGCACCCCTTCTCACAATGTCTGAACAAGTTCACCTCCCACATTTGAATTGTAGACCTAGCTCTCTGTGTGTGCAACCTGGTTAAGTGAATTATCAGCCCTGCACACAGAGAAGACAAAAGATAACAGCATCACATTACAACAGTTGCATTAACGTTACAAAACACATTAACAAGATGGATAGTAGTTTAACCCCTGAGTATCAATCTGGACGGGAAGGACAATGGCAAGGCTTAACCTTTATAATAATAGCCACATTGCCCACACCATCACAGCTACGGCAAAAAAAGGGTGACTCATTTTGCTAGGGGAGATATACACTGATGAGGAACGTAAGGGGTATGATTTCTCCCCTTCCGTAATGACCCTTTTGAAGTGACCACTTCAGAGGAGCGGTCAGGTGATCGGACTGCTAGTCTCTCTGACACCCAAAGGGTTAAACCTCAGTTTAGTATGTGCCTTGTGTAGTTGCTTGTATAATTAATTAACCCAGACTGTGCATGTACTATCCTGACCATGCCTGGGAATCACTGCTTGCAGTATATCTGCTTCCATCTTTGGGTAGCATTTATCACAAGGAAAAAAATGCTATCTGGTTAAAAAACAAACAAATAAAAGCCTGCTTGAGAGGTAATATATTATCCAACAAAATTATAATAAGATGAATATTAAATCCTATGTGGTCTATGTACTGAGCCATCCCCTTAATATTAGTGCAAAGGGTTTTTTATGTTGCAAATCACACATATACTGATGCAGCGGCTCTTATTCGAACACATCACGGCGCCGATTTTGAGTTCTCTGCTGTTCCCCATGCAGCATGAACGCGGCCAATCGCCCCAGGCACCCGCGCTTATCGCGGATGTTTTGTTTGAATTTCATGGATTCTGTTTCTTCGTTTCAAATAAAATGGATGAATTGTAATGTGTACAGTACTGTGCTACTGTGTCACTCTGTTACTGTGCTACTGTGCTACTGTGCTACTGTGCTACTGTGTCACTGTGCTACTGTGCTACTGTGCCACTGTGCCACTGTGCCACTGTGTCACTGTGCTACTGTGTCACTGTGTCACTGTGTCACTGTGCCACTGTGCCACTGTGCCACTGTGCCACTGTGCCACTGTGCTACTGTGCCACTGTGTCACAGTGCCACTGTGCCACTGTGCCACTGTGCTACTGTGCTATTGTGTCACTGTGCTACTGTGCCACTGTGCTACTGTGCCACTGTGCTACTGTGCCACTGTGCCACTGTGCCACTGTGTTACTGTGCTACTGTGTCAATTTCATGTTTATAAAAGCCAGAACACTAAAATTAGTTTTTCTGCTCTCGCCGCACTCGCATCTTAGTGCGGGGAGGCTGGAATTCATCCCGCGGTTTCAAATCGGGATTCCGATGTACATGACGCGTGAAGTGTTCAAATAACGGCCGCTGCATCAGTATCTGTAACTGGGAACATCCATGTGTTTTTCTACTGTGCCCATTTTTCTGCAACTATTTTGAGGGATTTGTGGAACAAATGGAAGGAGGTTTTGGCCGTGTTACATATGCATGTTGGCACAGGCCCGGAAATGGTGTGTATGAAGAAATATGCGGCTTGTGTTACTTTTGTTTACAGGTTTTCTGCGTTGGTTTCCTCCATCACCTTAAAGGTTGCTTGGGAAGGGTTTGAGCGCACAACTATAGCACAGAAATACACACATTTCTACAACAGTATAAATACTCTTCATACTAATGGCACAAATCAGGCAAAGAAAATGCTACATTCTGTAGACGCAAATGCTACAGCGCGAACCCACTCCTTGATGCATAGCTCCCATGTCCTTTGTGTTGTATGAGCAATGGTAGGTGGAATAATTTGTTACATGCACAATAATCCTTATTTCCCATTTGAACATTTATTTTTTTGCTGATGTACTTGGCCATTTCCCCCCCAGCATTTTTCTTTTTACATAGGATTGAAGCAGGACCCCATTAATTTCAGTTCCGGGGTTCACCTGCTTCCAAAGATACAGACCTCCGTAGTGGGTGCAGGTAGCTGCTCCGGCTCCACTACCAAAGCTCCGGCGCCCTGCAGGCCAATAGAAAGCATCATCCAGCGTGGCTTCCTATTGGCCCACGTGATGCGGGAGCTTTAAACTTGCAGGAGATACCGGCGCCCCCTTCGGAGGTGAGTATATCTGGAAGCAGGGGGGCCCCGGAGCTGAAATTAACAGGGTTCAGCTCTGGAGACGACCTGCTTCAAACCTTTGTAAAAAAATGGCATGGATAGCTCCTTTAAAGGCTTACTGTATCTTAAAGCTGCAATTCAGTCAATATCCTGCATGTGTGTTTTTTTAAATAAATCAGTTCTGTAGTAAGAAAATACTTTTAGCATTTTCTGTTTTTAAAAAACAACTTTGAAAGACCAATTTTCTTGTATTCTATTTTAACAGCCATTTGCTAAGGCACGGCCCCTTCATGTCCTGTCACAAGCACTGGCACACCCCTTTGTCAGCCCTGCCCTCCCTCGTGCACATGTCAGTGCAGGAGTGCTCATGAATATTAATGAGCTTCCACTGACTGACAGAAGCAGATGAAAAACATATGCCATATCTAAAGATGTCGCCAAATTTCGCCGATCAATACATGGAGAACGAATTGACCGGCAGCTATACAGTTCTTTAGGTAATTAGAGATTGCCCACATGAAACTATTGAAATAAAAAAATAAATTAAAAAAAAAAAAGACTGAACTGCAGCTTTAAGACTAGCCTCCTCAGAGGTTCATGGTTTACTAGTGGGTGGTGTGAATTTATGGTGTAATTTCCCACTCCACACAGACTTGCACATTACTCATTCTTTATAAATTCCAATCCTAGATAGTCGGCCAGTTAACTTTCTTAGGGGCCTCTGAATGGAGACGTGTTTTTCAATCAAGTGTTTTCTTTCCCACTATCCCACCCTGTCCTTATCATAGAGCCAATAAGGATAAGCAGAGGTTGGGAGAGGGGGACTTGACTGTACAAGCACTTGCTCATCACACAGAAGGGAGTTCTGTTCAATTCAGCTACTACATACTGCATATGTCTTCACTTACACAGCACTTTTTGACTGCAAAGTGCTTACAAATACTATAAAAAAAAAATACAATACTTCAAATACTGCTTTCTTCAAAGGCAATCTTGTAGTGATCTACGGGTGGAATCCTACATACATACATACATACACACACATACATATACACACACACACATACATATACACACACACACATACATATACACACACATACATACATATACACACACATATACACACACACACATACATACATATACACACACACACACACATACATACATATACACACACACACACACACATACATACATATACATATACACACACACACATACATACATATACACACACACACACATACATACACATATACACACATACATTACTCACATATACACATTACAGTAGCGGCGCGAATACATACTTTTCTGAATTTTCCCCCCTGTCGCCCGGCTCCACGCTCACTGCCATGCGCGCTCGTGGCCCTAGCATACAATGGCTGGCTAACCACAGCCAACTATAAGTGCCGCCCGCCCACTATGTGACGGGCCTTATCGGTGTCCTTTTGATCAAACATTTATCTTTCTATAATGCAAACCTGGTTCAGTCCTCAGCAGGACCTTCTTCAGAACTTAAGCAAATAAATACAATCATATACATTAGGATTTTTTTCCCAGTCTAAAGTCCCAGCTTTTTTTCTCCTTCTTTTTATATGTAAAGCACGTGACAATGTATAATTCTACATTCTTACCTAAGCTGGCAATGAGCTCCTGTTATAAATCTGGAAAAATCCTGACTGTGTGCCTAACATAATGGCAGCTTCAGTCACACTAACTCAGCAGCTATATTACTAAGGTAACATTATCTATTGTTACAGTTTGCAGCTCAAACTGCTGGGAATATTTGCAACCAATGATCACTAACAGGAAAGTGTTGCAAAGATCTTGCAATGCTGGGAGAGGTGGGCTAAACCTGCTATAGAGATCACAGGATGCTTTAAAACTCATTAAAATGGTATCAGGAGTTGAATTTAAAAAAAAAAACTGTCACTATTATCTAATACTGCAGAACAGATTTTTAAAGAAAAAACCTATACGATTTCCCATGTTTAGCTGCTTTAAATAACTTGTGTGATATTCGTTTGCTTTGTCCAACATCATGTAGCATGAGGTCGAATAGCAGAGCCTGGAATCTATCAACAAAGCTGGTATTTCAAAACCAACATTTCATTTTATTTGTACTGTAGCCGTGTGGATTTTTACATAAAGCCCGTTGTGCAATTATTTGCTATTGGGCCCTGGGATGCTGGAAGTTGGTATTAATACATTCAATAAATATTTGAGTTTTCTTTTCATTCTGAGGATCCTCCTTGTTTTATCTGGCAGGACACATAACGGGTTTGGTTGCAGCTGCTTCCCAGAGACAGCAGCACTCTGTCTGCATGTGCAGCCTTGCGTCAGCTACACCGGAATATGTGAGCGAGTATTAATGGCTCGGTGACTACTACAGGAATAATCTTGTGGTACTCTATAATACAAGCGACAGTGAAGCCCAATGCTACAACCAATATGACAAAAATGCACAGTAAAATACTTATGTATTCTCTTGAAAACCCTTTGGCCAAAGCATTGTAAGCCTGTGAGCCACGACAAGGCAAGGGTCTGGCCTTAGGGTCCTAACACTACCAGATAAAATACCAATATACCTCTATTAGGATTCAAATTCTCATTAACCGCTATTAGGTCTGTTCTATACTGCGTATGGCCGCGCGTGCACGTGCCGCATGCTTTTCCCTATTATAGAGGCGGGAGCTGCAGGTTGTGTGTGTGTGTGTGTGTGTGTGTGTGTGTGTGTGTGTGTGTGTGTGCATGGGTTGTGTGAGTGAAGAATGTCACAAATAAGATTTTTTTTTAAGAAAAAAAAGTTTAATAAATATTTTTCCTTGACACACACGCGCACACACACCCAAACAAACACGCATCCACGCATACATGCATACACACATACACACACATACATTTGAGCGCCGGTAGCGGCGCAAAATCATCTTTTCCCCGTCTTCGCCGCTGTCTGTCGGCTCCCCGCTCCCTTCCGTGCGCGCGCGGCCCTTGTGTAGAAGGGCTGGCTGACCTCAGCCATCTGTAACTGCCGTGCGCGCGCACTCAGATCAATCTTGTGATGGCCTTAGCTCTAAAGGGAGTATCAAAAGCGTGAGATATATTTCCTGGACTCTACGCTGGCTATGAAAATATGACGTTTGAGGACTACTCAATAAATAGTGAAGATGTTTAGACAGTTTTATAGAGCAGGGGTTCTCAACTCCAGTCCTCAAGCCCCCTCCCCCCCAACAGGTCTTTCTATCACAACACACATTGCATTGTATATGGTGTTATTTTATCAAAGTTAAACCACCGTGTTAGTGATCACCGTGGTAATTCCAACACTGCGCACCTTTTTAGATAGAGAGCGAGAGAGCTCGCACCAACCACTGTTTAATATATGATAGTTGTATTGGGCTTGTGTGCTACCTGGGAGATAAACAATTAATCAGAGAGAAAATGGGTTGTGTCCAGAGAGCACTTCCCATATGGAAAGGTCCCTATTAATGGTGCACAACAGGCATAACAATTTGCATCACAAGTCTTTTATATTGTTAGGTCTGTTGTGCACCATTAATAGGGATCTTTCCATATGGGATGTGCTCTCTGGACACAACCCATTACCCCCCTTCCCCCCCGCGCACCTTTTTAACGTGATCGTTGCTGTATGTACAGTATATACAGTAAATCCCACTGCCCTTTAGCCAACGCCATTAACCAAGCAGCTAAAACTGAAATGTATCTTTACAATATCGAGGCAGATGTGAATGCCAAGACTAATTTAGTTCTTGCAAATGTCCCTACGTTGCCTGTTCTCATTCATACAATTCTGATTTTTAAAGAGCTTCAAGGATTAATGTTTTCTTTTATATCGACCGCGGGAAAATAGTATAAAATAATCCGTACGGCGTAATTTTCTAACGATATTTTTATGCGTCTCTAGTTCCCTTGAGTCTTTCTAGGGCCCGTACAAGTAATGAAAGATTTGCCGTTCATATACTTGCTTTGCTTTCTTTGAGATTAAAATTAGGCACTTGTGTTTATTGTAACAGAAACAAAGCAAGCAGAGCCAACGGAAAAAAAACATTTGAAGAACTGTACGGTCCCATGCTGATTAAAATGTATAAAAATGCCTCTGTGATTTCGCTTCATAATATTGCTATTCTAAGTAGGCAATATGCTTCTTTTTTTTCATTTTTTTTTTATTGTACACATAAAAATAAATATTACCATTTAGAAGATCTACATCTAAAAAGCTGAAATAAATTAAGCTAAAATAAAATGTGTTGTGTAGGGTTATAAAAATACCAGCCCACACGTTGGCATTCTTTCTTTATATAATGTTCTCTATCATTTTAAAAACGGCACTTACAGCCCTGCACTTATTTACAGCAGCAAGTTACTTGCTTTTAAAAAGCATTTATGTTAATATAACGAATGATTGGACTTTTTAATGCACTGCCGTCCTCCAAGTTATATTCTGCTTGGGGATTTGGGAAACTAAATAAGTGTTGCCTGTGCATGATTAACCTTTGCAGGGTCCTAATAGAGGAGAGGGAGGAAATGACTCTCCCTCTCTCTGCTTGGTACCCACAGGGATCCCGCTCTCCCACCCCGGTTATTAGTGGTAATTTGTTCATGTATGGTTAATTGTGTTTGTTAATGGGATTTATTTAAAAAAAAAAATGTCTTAAAAAGACAAAGTGAGTATGCACGGTTGTGTTAGTTGGAAATAAGGCAGAGGACATGTCTCTGGGCTTTGGTTAGGGCGGATGGTATGGTGATATCGTTCCGAGTTGGCTAGGGGTATACATCAGGGTCGACTTGATGGTGATGTCACCGATCGGTGCTACTGCACCCAACCTCACGCTCTTTTCCACAACATTTAAGCTGATTGCCAGGGGAAAGCGCAGTGCCCTCTGTAGGCTCCGGCATCTCCTCATCTCCGGCATTTTTTCCTCGTGGCTGCGTGTCGCCATGGCAACGCAGCTGGAGGAGGTGAGGAGCAGGAGGAGATGCCAGAGGAGGTCAGAGGCCCCGCACTCTTCTCCGGCACCGAACTCCGGCAAACTTCCAGCCGGCACTGGTGTATATATTTTCTTCTAGGCCGGTGTGGCTGGTGGGCTTTGGGGTCGTTACAGGTGTGAACAAAATAGGATTAACAATCTGGCGCTGCTAATAAGTGGCATGTTTTGTTCATTAACGCTGTGGCCATTTGACCCAATTTAGATGTCCCTGTCTGGTGGGGTAAAAAGGGGTGCGTAGTTAGTTAATTGGGAGGGGTCAGCTCAAGACCTCTGTCATGTATCTCTCTGCTGTTTGTCAGCTTCCTGTTAGAGGGATTATTTGGTAACAGCAGAAGGAAGTGTTTGAAAACCGTGTGATTTAAAGCAGCAATCCCCCGTACGCAAAATATTTGTAACTGTTTTTTCTACAGAATCCAAACCGTGGATCCCACAGAGCTGGTCTGCGCTTTTTGATCCCCAGGGGCCAATGGTTCCTGAGATACTGTATCTACCTTTTAAAGTTATGATGGTGCTGGTATATTTTTCGGGAAATCAATATGCCTGCCACCCAAGCCTCAATCCCACAGACCAATAGGAAGCTGCAATGATATCGGGGCATAACATTGCAGCTTCCCATTGGATGACCCTGGCAGCCATCTTTGATTTTGGGGAGGGGGCATATTGTGTGTGTATGTGTCTGTATTTGGAGAGGGGGGTCTTTTGTGTGTGTGTGTGTATGTGTGTGACTTTAGGGGGTAACTGGCCTCTGAGCCACTAATTGAGCCAGCTGTGCTGAAGTAGGGATATCCTGGAAACTTGGCCTGTGTGCGGCCCTCGAGGACTGGAGTTGTCCAGGCCTGCTTTATGTGGAGACAGAAGAAACCGTCCGGTGAATCACACACTACAGCTGTAAAAGCTTATGCAGTGAATGTTTTAAGCGGAGCATATGGAATTGTGCCTTGTGGAGATGCTGAATGCATGAGGGGTATGAGCAGCATGCAGACCCGTGTCCAATGTGTGGATGTCAGCTGCAAGTACACAGTACTATCGGTATGGAGCAATTACTCACTGTTGAACCGTTCCCCTCCTCTCCTGGCTGGAAGAGCACCTAAGCAGGTGACCGGTGTCCTTCCGATGCGTGGGCGCGATCCAAGTAGACAATAGGTAAGTGAAAGATCGATGCCTCCGCCGCTCCTACAATACTCAGACTCACTTTCCTTGAGAAAGAGCAAACTTGCTTGAAACGCGTGGGAGGAGGTCTCCTAGTCATGTTCGTCAGTATCCGTTTTATGTAGTTCAATAAAGAAGCAATTTTTATCCATGCTGGTGAGTCTAAGTATTGTAGGAGCGGCGAAGGCATCGATCTTTCACTTACCTACTGCTTTATGTGGATATTGGGGGGAAAATTAGGTTAAACCTTGTAAATAATGTACAGCACTTTTATACCCAATAACATTGTATTTTTCCCCAGCCACCAGGCTTGTATTGTGGGTTACATGTGTTCATTTCTATGGAGGCAGACTCAGTGATTAGATAAGCCGAGGTGCCTACATAGAAATGTAGATTGTATGTAATCATTTCTCTGCAAGCAGACTGGGCAATTTATTTAGCCTAAGCACTTGAATAGGAATACAGGATTGAGACCAAGGTATCAAGACATTTGTTGAGAGGGGAAGAGCGGACTATCAGGTCTGGGGATGGGCTCTCAGGAAGGAGAGCCTTTGTTCCCTGTGGACTCTGTGGCTCCTACCCAGTGGGAAGTCTTGAGTGCCTTAGCACGCCCCCTCCTCTGGCTTTGGTGGCACCAACTGAATCCATGCTCTGGTTGGCCAGCAGACCCTGTCCCATGTAAAGGATAGCCACTGAGGGCTATATAAGGGACGGCGCTGATCCGATCACTAGTTTATCTGAGAGACACTCTGTGAAGGAGTTTGGATCTTGACTGTGACAAGCTGGATACATAGAGTGGCTGCTATGTGTTAAGCACACTCATATCCTGGAAGAGAATATGACAGGGCAAGCCATTTTGAAACAGGCCCCTACACCTAGCAAGGCTAGAGTCTACTCCCCAGGTCCCCAGTTGGTATAGTATCCTATTATTGTGTATTTTGTCTTGTCTGCTGGCCTGCCAGAATAAACCTAATTTTATTTTAATTTTATTTTATTCAACAACCTTGTCCCATCTGGAGCTAGTGATCCCGGTAGTTTCGGGGGGAAAGTACCAGTCCCCCATGACAGTGTGTCTATATTTGGGAGGGGGATTATTGTGTGTGTATTTGGGGAGGGGCGGCATATTGAGTGTGTATGTATATTTTATATGGGGTGCCTATTGGGTGTGTGTATTTGGGGAGAGGGGCCTATTGTGTTTGTGTGTCTATATTTGGGGAGGGGAATTATTGTGTGTGTACTTGGGGAGGGCGGCATATTGTGTGTGTGTGTGTGTGTGTATTTGGGGAGGGGCGGCATATTGAGTGTGTATGTATATTTTATATGGGTGGGCCTATTGGGTGTGTGTATTTGAGGAGAGGGGCCTATTATGTGTGTCTGTATTTTGGGAGGGGGGCCTATTGTGTGTGTGTCTGTATTTTGGAAGGGTGGCCTATTGTGTTTGTGTGTCTATATTTGGGGAGGGGAATTATTGTGTGTCTATTTGGGGAGGGCGGCATATTGTGTGTGTGTGTGTGTGTGTGTGTGTGTGTATTTGGGGAGAAGGGCCTATTTGGCGTGTGTATTTGGGGAGGGGGACTTATTGTATGTGTGTATAGTGGGGAGGGGTGAGAAATACATTGGGGTGGTGATGTAAGAGGGGGAGGGGGGAAGGAAATGGTGACGGGCAGTGTAAGGGGGGTGAGGGCGATGTGGTGTGTTAGAAGAGGGGGGGGTTGCAAGGCCACCGACACGTGGGTGGGGGGGCCCGGGTGGAAAATTTAGTCCTGGGCCCCGGGAAAGCTGTCTGCGGCCCTTCTTGGGCTGACCTACTTACTTCATAAACATAGGTCTGAGCCACTGAGCTACCTGTGCTGAAGCAGGGATATCCTGCAAACATGACCTGTTGAGGGATCTTGAGGACTGGCATTGAGAACCCCTGACCAGTGTGCTCGATCCAACGCAAGGAAGTACTGATAGTTTTTTTTATAAACGAAAATAATTTTCTGATCTTTGAAATACAAGCACCTCACTAAACGCTGTCAGGTGAAGATTCAGATCTAGAGACGTAGCAAGGGCTATTTTGAAGCAGCAGTCCAAGTTTTTAATATAAATATATATTTTTCCCTTTAATATGTGCATCAATACAATCCACACAATAATAAATAATTAGCTAAGTTGCCGATCAATCCGTTCTCCTGCGATCGATCAGCGAATATTTGGGCTGGGGGTTCACTAAATGTCTGTCAGTGCAGCAGGAGAGGACCAAAGATGCAAAGTTATGTGAGGAAGATCATGTGACCAGGCAGTCACTAGATACAATTGGTGCACTGTTAGAGAGAGGGCAGGGCTCAAAAAGGTGTGTGCCAGAGCCTGTTTCAGAAGTGGAAGGAGATGTGACTTTGTAAATGGTTGCTATAGAAAAAAATGCTTGTTACATTATAATACATTAAAAATGTTATTCAGGGTTGTTTTTTTTTTTATAAAAAATGCTACAAGTATTTTCTCATAGTACAGAATAGATTTATTTAAAAAAAATCATGTAGGATATTGCTTGGTCTGCAGCTTTAAGCTCGGTCACGTATGGTGGGCTATTCTGCTTTATCACTTCCAATAAATCATGGAAAAACTGCAACATTCTGCGTTCTAACGCGATATTCTGCATTATCAGTAAGAAGCACAGAGCCGGTTACATCCGTGTGCGATAAAAACCCCGCAACCGTGAATTTCGAGAAAACGAGATTAATTCTCCTTCGCAGCCAATTGCACTTGAATACATTTCGTGGGAAGTCTGGCTAGGAAAGCAGAGCATCTGTGGCAGGTTTTTGTGCTGAAAACCGAATGCCTAATTTGGGGGGAATGCATATATATGAGCAAATGCATACATAATGTGTATAGCAGTTCTAAGCAGGCTTCGGGATTCAGAAGGCGACTACCGTATTAGATGTAAGACTATAAGGATATAAGAATTTATATTTCATTTCGGAGGCGTTACAGGGGGATTTTACTGCAGCCTTCTCTTTGCTGAAGCTCATGTTGGAAACATGAATGTAGTCAGATGGAACAATATCTTGTTGTTGAAATATTCCAAATATACCAGACATCATTTCAGTTTCATCTCATAATGACATTGCTCTTTTGGTAAACCGTTGTGTTTTATTCATGCTATTTGTTGCATATTTTAGTAGGAGTCTTAGGCCAGGGGTGCTCAACTCCTGTCCTCAAGCCCCCCACTCCCCCCCCAACAGGTCAGGTTTTCAGAATATACCAGCTTCCGCACACATGGCTCAATCAGTCCCTGCTTCAGCATAGGTGACTCAGAGGCTTAGTCTTTGACTGAGCCAACTGTGCTGAAGCTGGGATATCCTGAAAACCTGACCTGTTTCGGGTCTTGAGGACTGGAGTAGCCCTAGGCTACTAAATATTCAGAATAAAATTATATGGTTTCAGAGCAATAAATGAGCTAAACCCAATTATTTTATGATAGGGTATTTAATATTAGATATGGTATTTAATAATTATAATAGCATGTTCTTGTATAGCGCTGCTAGTTTTACGTACAGAGACATTTTGCAGACACAGTCCCTGCCCTGTGGAGCTTACAATCGATGTTTTTGGTGCCTGAGGCACAGGGAGATAAAGTGACTTGCCCAAGGTCACAAGGAGCTGACTGGGAGTTGAACCAGGTTCCCCTGCTTCAAACTCAGTGCCAGTCAGTGTATTTTACTCACTGAGCCACTCCCTCTCCCATAGTATTTTAGAGACAGCTCCTGTTCCAAAGTATTTATAATGCATTTTTGCTGCTTTTGCACCAGGAGATAGAGGTCACAGACCGTGCAAATAGCACCATGTAATCCCAAAACCCAATTTGGTGATGTTTAGCAGGTGTCCTGTGTAATACACTGCCATGATCTTTCCCCATGTATTAGGTTGCCCAAGGAGTTAGCTTGTAACACGCACCGGTATATTGACCCACTGACCACGACATGGAATTGAAGACTAATAATGTAGCCTAGATAGTCTGGGGGGGGGAGGAGGGATGGCGCGGCGTCTACAGAGGCCCCGCGCTCTTCCCCAAAGCATCTAAATTTAAATGCCAGGGGAGGCACAAGGCCTCTATTAGTTTATCTTACCTGGTCTAAGCTGCCTCTTCGGCGACGTGTCGCCATAACGCGGCATCCAATGGCAACGCGTTGCCATGGCAATACGACATATGACGCCGCCATGGAGCCGGTAAGAAGGGGGGCTACGAGTAGTGGGGGAGAGCAGACAGTGGGACGCAAGCAGAAAAGTTTGCACTCCCCTTGCCTAGAGTCTATCCATTGGCACAACCTTATCAGCTTTTTTAATAGTACAAGCAACTTTAATAAATAGATGTAGCAGCCTATAATGCACCCACGGGTTCCCCTTTTTTGTGCGCAGCTAATTCTTTTAAATAGCTTCTGGTTTCACTGGCATGTTATGTGTGTCCCGCTGCGACTCACCGGCGAGATCAATAACATATCTGTGTATAGCCAATAACAAATACCACTTCTGAGCACTTACGGATGTCTCAGACAGGACTGCTACTCTGCCTTTCCCAATATCTCTTAGGCCAGGTCCCCAGTGCAGCCGGCGGCGCGTGCCTCTCACCAGCCCCTTACCTGCTCCCTGACTGTCCCCGGTCCCTCCGCGCTTCCAGGCTCACTGTGCACTGTGACGCATCAGCTGGCAGGGGCTACAGCCAGTTTGTGATCCCGAGCGGCGATGCATCACCTGGTGTGGCAGGGAGCCAATCAGAAAGGCGGGTGGGGGGAGTGAGAGGTGGGGGAGGAGAAGTCAGCTGAGCTCTGTGTGTGTAGGGGGGGCATGGGTTTTAGTTTGGTGGCGTCGTGGCTCCGTTTGGTGGCGTCGTGGCTCCGTCCCCTCGTCATGGCCATGCCCACACAGCCTGTTTTGGCCATGCCCCCCCCCCACGCCTCAGAATGCCGATCGCAGTACAGCTCTCTGCACCCGCCACCAGGTCGCAAGGCGGGCGTGCAGTGGGGCCTCAGCCTTAGCACACAGTGTTTCCACTAAAGTCAGGGATTCTGGGTAATACCATGCACATGAGCACACCCTGTCACCTTTTGCTTCTTGTCCATTTTAACATGGAACCCCTGTAAGCTTATGCCTTCCGTATCACACAGGTTTTTCAGTAGTAATATGTTTGTGTGAGAAAGAGGAGACATATGCCTCACAAAGATATTTCTACAGTAGTTAAAATAAAATGTTTATATTTTTTGGTTTTGAAACTTTGGCAAAAATCTCCCATTTTTTCCCCACTCTAAAATCAACTATTTTTCTAATCATTATAATCCTCTTTCTGACCTACTTCCTTCACTGATTTTCAAAAAAAGGGCTATAGTTATTTCTGCTATTAAACAGAAAATCTTTTTTTCCTGCTGGTTACAAAAAAAAAAAAAATAGACAATTCTAACTAATCTAGTGAGTTGTAAGATAAAAAAAATCTACAACCAAAATGCTAGGTTATTTTTTTAAAATTTTAATGATAAACAAGACTTGTATGTCAAGTCTCGGTCTTTAGAAGACAGACTCATTCATACCCAACACCAGTCACCCTTTAGAGACATTTTTGGGGGGACCATGAACCTCAGCCCTGGAATTTCTACATTCTTTCTTCAGCAGTTTGTATTGCGTGAAATGTAGAAATGTATCATTCTGTTGTTTGCTGCTAGATACTAAATAAACATGTCTTGAAGCTGCAGACCAAGCAAATCCTACATGTGTTTTTTTTAATACATCAGTTCTGTACTATAAGAAAATACTTGAAGCATTTTGAAAATAAATAAATTAATAAAAAACAACCCTGAATGACATTTTTAATGTATTATAATGTAACAAGCCTTTTTTGTTTCTATAGCAACCATTTACAAAGTCAGTACTCCTCTGCGGCCATTTAAGTAAACCCCCAAGCCGAATCTTCGCCGATCGATCTTTTTTCCTGTGATCGATCAAGTTAGCTAATTACTTATTGTGTGGCTTGTATTGAAGCACATATTAAAGGGAACATTAAAAAAAAAACAGCAGCTGGGACTGCTGCTTTAAATTAAGCAACAAGCATTTGTACTGTATGGTAGAGAAAACGTTGCATTATAATAGGATTTTTTATAGTTGGTGTACGCTGCGCTGTAACACACATCCCCTGTAAGCTCAGAACCCAAATCCACCATGTTATATATATATATATATTTTTTTTAATATATATACATATATATTTTTTATATATATATATATTTTTTATATATATATATATATATATATATACTGTATATATTGTATCCAAAAAAGTGCTACTAAGATTGTGACCTCACGCATACTTATGTATATATTTCTCTTTTTGTTGTATACACAGCACTGTACATATCATTTTTCATGCATAAGTCCTTGTTTCTAAGAGCTTACTACTGTTATGTAGTGTTTTGGTTCCTAAAGCCTGCCCATGGTGAGATGGAGATGAGCAGGTTAACCGACTAATAGCAGTGTCTTCGTACAATGCAGCTTTACCATCCAGGAAAACTCCCTTCCAATGCTACATTCAGTGATTTATTATTAACACCTTTATTTCTTTACTACCTGGGTATTGAACAGTAATCATTATTTCACTATGCATATTTGACCTTATGTTCTCCTTCAATAGCATGCCCTGCGTGTTTCTCTATTTTTCTACGAGCACATACCTTCAGTTGTAATTATGTAAGTTGGATAAAAGATTTATGGAACAATGCAGAGTTTGTCAAGGTGGCAATTATGAAAATACAGCGATATGAAGGTTGTTTGCAATTTAATAGCTGCATAACCAATTCAAAGCTGGAGTTAAAGTAGATTTAGACTGATTAGACAAACTGTTTATTAGTTGGTACATAAATTACATAATGGGATGCGATAAAAATTCCACTGTGTGCTACATCAAATATGTTTATTTATGTAAGTAAAGTTACTGGCTGTTTATTTCTCTTTGCAAAATAATGTGTTTAATTTGTGGTCTTCCCGTCCAGTAACTCACCTTACTTGTTAATTTGCCAAACAATTAACGTAGGGGTTCTCACCTCCAGTCTTCAAGACCCCCTGAAAAGGTCAGGTTTTAAGGATATCCCTGCTTCAGCACAGGTGGCTCAATCAGTGACTCAGTCAAAGACTGATTGAGCCACCTGTGCTGAAGCAAGGACTAATTGAGCCACCTGTGCTGAAGCAAGGATATCCTGAAAACCTGACCTGTTGGGGGTTGGGTTCAGGGGGGGGGGGAAGTCTTGAGGACTGGAGTTGAGAACCCCGGAATTAACGTATTGGCTCTTTGTAATTCAGTAGCTCGTACATCAAATATACAGTAGCGCATGATCGTTTGGACAATATTGTATCTAACGTCTATCCCCCTTCTTCCTGATTTTCTTTCAGATAGCAAAGCTATGGATGAAAAGGTTTTAAATCACATCTTTCCTAAGGGTTCATGTCTTGTTAATATTTGTTTGTGACTGTTTTGACCTGTTTGGTTCTTTCATTTTACTGTGAAATACTGCATGTTTCCCCTGGCCTCCCATTCTTGTGTTGTCCTTAAAGAACACCAAATGTGTCGTATTGTTAAACAGGATACTCCTCACTTTAATGCCTACCTAATTTCCCGTATGCAAACAAACGTCGGCTGCTGTCAAAACCTATGTCGGTGCCTTTGGCCAGCCACGATTATCACAGTCAATTTCAAAGAGGAAAATGTATTTAGACTTGTTACTTTGTTCTGTTGTGTCGTGTGTTTGTGCTGTCTTTGTCCTATTGGTTATTGCAACAGTATCCACTGAAAGCACACTGCTTAATAGAGGATGTTTCAGATTAAAAACAAACACTAATGTTTGGGCCTGGAGCTGACCCTGCTTAACATTTTTCATGTTAGGTGTTCTGTGAATGGTGAACTTGAGTCAATTTTAAAAAGAAACCTAGTACAGTTTCATCATACAAAAAGATTGTTTATTTTTTCTTATTTATTTATTTTTTCATAAAAGGCACGGATAGTCGGTGGAAATGCTTCGGACGCGTCCAAACTTTACGAGATTCAAACATCTGGAGGGTGAGTGATACCTTGGATAATACTACAGAGAAAAACTGTGGGTATTCTATACAGCTTTTTTTGTGGCAAGGATTCCCATTATTAGGGCCGTGAGTCAAATAGTTACTCGTGTAAAGGTGATATGGCGGAAAAATAAATTTAAATATTGCCACATCATTATTATAGTAATGTTTAGTATTCCGCCAATGACTTATAGATATAGCAAGACATCCAAAGACTAAGGTCATGGGGCCAAGGCCGCGCGGAGGCTGAGGGGAAGCGGGTGCTTTCCCTGGCCATGGTGGACGGGGCGTTCCTAGTGACGTCACGGTGCTGGTTCGCTCTCATTGGGCAAACCGCTCACGTGACCTGTCTGTCGCGCTGAGAAACGCCGCATTGACGCGAACACTGTCTTAAAGCTGTCTGTTTACGCTCAGCATCCGCACAGTCTGCGGCACCATGTCCTAGGCCTTAGTCTTGCTACATCAGTACTGTACGAGTGCTGTTAAAAAATGAGTGACTTTATGCTTAACCTTAACAGTGCCCTGTTGATGTACCAGGTACCTCATGTGTACTTGCTTTGTAGGGTCGGATCGTGCTGGCTGCTCAGACAGAGTAGCAAGCCCTATAGCAATAGACATCTGGGGCCCACTCTTGCATCATGTGATCGCTCTTGGTGTGATCACATGATGCAGAATTTCCGGACAGGTTAACTGTTGAGTACACCTGGTAAAGAGTTAAATGGTGAAATAGCCTGGCCGTTATTTAACCACTAAATCTCAATCGAAAGTACCCATCAGCCACTCAAATGTGCACTAAGACACATCACACAACAAACGTAGATATATTTCTTAATAAAATGTCTTGCATTTCACGCAGGTGATTAGTTTTGCCACGTGGCAAAAATTTCCGATACCACGGAAAGGGGGAAAAGTGACAGACACAGAATTTGAAACAACACCTTATAATGTGTGTGTCATTAAAAAAAAACTCCCCAACTTCTGTTATAACCAGCTCCGAAACTGTAGCCAGCTCGCATGGGGTAATAAAGGTGAAAAATACTTTGAAACATTGAAGTTTAGAGAGGTTTCTGTAATGCCCTTCTTGGCATAAAATTAACAGAGTGCCCAATTTGCCTCCAGCTTGATTCAGGATACAATTAAAAGCATTCATCTATGTTTTTAACAACCTTATTTGCAGTACTGTACTGTATTTTATAAAAATAATAATGGCCAGTTCTATAAGTGGAAAATGAAGAGCTAATGAAGAGCTACTATTCTGAGAGTAATTGCAAACAGGGTTTTGTAACCACCCGGACTAAAATGTTACCACGTTTCCATCCCCAAAAATATTTTGCGCATGTTTCATTAGCATTCAGCCTAAAATCGAGCTCTTTAAATAATTCTTAGTCCTGAAAAAAACATGTCAATCAAGTTGTCTTCTAGAGACATTTTTTTCTTGCAACAATCTAAATTATTTTTATACATCTGTCAAAAATAAAATGTACCACTGTCTGAACGGAAAATGATTTCTAATGTGACACCTGTTCATTTAGATTTGAAATGAAATGAAGGTACTTGGTTTTACGTTGTGTTCTAGTGGACCACTGATGATTTACAGATAACAACATATGTAAGCACATTGTCATTTAATCATGCGGAGATGTCTTCAAATAATGTGATCATTGAGTGATTATAACATCAAAGGTAACAAGAGCAAAGGTTGGCCTATGTTATCAATTATAAAGTAACTGATTGCTTAATTACATTTTATTTATAGTCAAGGTTGGCCTATGTTATAAATTATAAAGTAACTGATTGCTTAATTACATTTTATTTATAGAGTGCAAGAAATCCCCCCCCCCCTTCCTATGAATAGATTATGAGTGGTTGATTATAATGACAGCTGCTAGTAAGAAAGAAGTTATCTGATAGTAAAGGTTGTAACTAACTCCCAATAATAGGATTGTGTAATAAATTGTATTACACAATTGTTGTTGGCTATCTCTGGAGTAAGAGGTGTGACTAGTCATACATTATGTCACATAGACCAAACATGTTAACACATTATACAGATAACACTTCGAATAGTAAAAGCTGCGTAAGTTATATTTCCTGTATAATTTAGCAGAGAACGTGTGGTTAGTTAGGATATGAGATGGATAACACCATTGCAGGGATCCATCGGGACAGGACTTTTCCAACCAAGAAGGAAGGACAAATGACAAGTTTCCATCTTTGTGAGCACATGTAAGAGCTTGATTTGTATTCCATATATCTGTGAGGTTTTTTATATGCCAAACTTGAATGCTGAAATGTATATCTGGGAGGAAGATATGATGGTAAATGATGTAATATAGAGCAAAATAAATAAGTACTTCAATATTAAGGGATACCTTTTTTCTTTGGACTAACAATTGCTATTTTAAATCAAGCTTCCGAGAGATCTATTCTTTTCCTTGGGTACAGCACTACTCATTTACAAAACGTATCATTGAATACTGAAGTACTTATTTATTGTGCACTATCGCAGTTGGACACGGCTACTTCTATTCATTTCATTTTTTATTGACCCGTTTTTTTTTTATCATTTAACACAGTCTAGGCTGTCTCATCGGTTTGTGTTATCAACATGGTAGAGATAGAAGGTTCAGTGCGCGCTATCCCCAAAGACTCTCCCCAAAGGTGTTGTAAGGGGCCTCCGCTGCTCCTATTCTCCCGCGATCAATGGGGTCACTTAGAAAAACCCCATACACACACACCAAAAAACCTCCCCACTGTCTGTCTGGGGTTTTTCCCCCTTGTTGATGGGTGCTTTTGAGAAGAGAAATTACTGATCTTGTGATCCTTCCGCTTTCTCTATTTTTATGTGTCATATGTTTTTGTGTCATTATTAAATTATTTTGCATTATCACTAATTTAGCTTTTTTTCGTTTGTATTCCCTCCTGCGCCCTTTTTGTGGTTTATGTGTTATCAACATGCATTGCACCACTGCTTTGTGTTTTTTTATATCATACTTTAAAAGAACCAAATATAAACATGAAGAATGCACTAATTCAGCATGTAGGATTCAACATCATAATGTGGGCACAACGTGAACAGCATTGACAGATCTTTGCTTTTTTTTTTTTTTAATTCTGCCTGATAAATTTATGTACTTCTGTGCTGTTTAGAACAAAAACATGGAGGGGAAGGAAAGTGCTAGAAAATAAAATAAAGCAACAAAACGTGAAGTAAACTTTGCCCTCAGCTAGTTTTAAAATATTGTGAGTCCAGAGGCGTAGTCCCTAAATTATATTTTTGATGTAACTTTAAGGAGGCAATACAAGCTTTATAAAGCTTATTAAAGCTGTTAAAAAAAAGACATGCAGGATATTGTTTGGTCTGCCGCTTTAAAGAAGCAATTCATGCTTTTTTTCATTATTATTTTTTAACATAGGATTGAAGCATGGGGTTTGAGGAGCTGAACCCCATTAGTGTAAGATCAAGGGACCCCCTGCTTCCTGATACTCGCCTCCTTAGGGGGGGCCAGTAGCCGCTCAGCTAGCAAAGTACACGTATTGGCGCATTTTCAGAGCTCCCGCACTCTGCGGGCCAATAGGAAGCCGTGACGTCATCAGGTTCGGCTTCCTATTGGCCCACGTGATGCAGGAGTTTTATACTTTGCCGAGACACTGGGACCCCTTTCTGAGGTCTGTATCTCGGGAAGAAGGGGGTCCCCTTAGCTGATATTAATGGGGTTCCGCTCCAGAGACCCCCTGCTTCACACCTATGTTAAAAAATAATAATTAATAAAAAAATGAATTGCTTCTCTAATATTGCATACCGAGCAATATCATACATGTTTTTTTTTTTTTTTTTTACATAAATCAGTTCTGAACTATGATAAAATACTTGTAGCATTTAAAAAATCAACGCTAAATAACATTTTTAATGTATTATAATGTAAGAAGCATTTTTTTTCTATAGAAACTATTTACAAAGTCACATCCCCTTCCTCTTCTGAAACACGCTCTGGCACACCCTTTTTTGAGCCCTGCCCTCTCTGTAGCAGTGCACCATTGTATCTAGTGACTGCCTGGTCACATGATCTTCCCCACAGAACTTTGCATCTTTGGTCCTCTTCTGCTGCACTGACAGCCATTTAGTGAACCCCCAAGCTGAATCTTCGCCGATCGATCAAAGAAGCACAGATTGATTGACAATTTAGCTAATTACATATCACTGTGTGGATTGTATTGCTGAACATATTAAAGGGGAAAAAATATTAAATTAAAAATGGCAGCTTGGGCTGCTGCTTTAAGTTTTATTGAGAAAATGTTCCCCCTATTCTAATTTTAATAATGTTTATATTGTTTTACTATTCAGTTACTGGATATTGTCTTGGTTAAAGAGAATTTAGTAAATGAGAAAGTAGACTTAAGGTGCCAAACATTTACATTAGGTCTTTTCAAACTATTAAACTGTTCAACTGTGAAGGGGTCATTAGTATTATAATTTTAAGTAGGGCAAAAGACAAATGAATCTTTCCTGTGTCTGCAGTATATACAGTTCAGTCTTGCATGGAAATGGGCTAACTAAAAAGAATACCGTTGTCTGCCTGTAAAAATTATTTTAGCTCATTTTAGACCGAACCAATGTCAACAGCAGTACTGTGTTGGCCTGAAACATGAAACTGATAGACAATGCATGATTACACATTTGCCTGTAGTTTACTAATCTCTATATTTCTACAACGCAAAACCTAAAATTGTTTTTAGAATTACTCACACTAATAGAGCCTGATGGCTCGGGATTGGCATCGGAGATGTAGCATTTTTTCATCCAGATTTATCATTAAGATTCCATTTGGGGTCCAGTTGGCAAAGTCAGAAGGTAAACGCTGGGAATAAAATTAACATAAAGCATGATTTCTATTTGAGTAAGGCAATAGGGTGGTCATTTTTTAATTTATTTTTTTGGTCTGGAAAATGTTACTATGTATTTTATTGTAAAATATACAATAGCTGCAACAAAATTGAAGGGTTATGTTTAATGGAAGTTCACTCAATGTGGGAAAAGTGCTACAAAAAGAAGCCTGTCCGTAATGAAATAGGGGTGCGTAGACTTAATTTATTGTACTCACTGATACATACCCTACAATGTATCCTCAGTTGTAATTGTATTTATGTGCTGCACTTGTATACAGTATGTTTAAAATGCAAATAAAGGGAATGGGAACATTTGACATACTTCACATGTAGTATACCGTAAATAGAAATTGCATCCTTGCATTGAGCCATTTTAAGCAGCAGAATTGGAATTTATTTTTCTACAGTATTTTTACTTTTGTTGAACCACGCTATTTTCCGCCCGGGGAACCCTTTCGTTCCCGAGATACATACAGTTTTTGGTGCGGGTTCACTTCCTGGATTTTCAAATCCAATAGGATGCCGTAATATCATCATTTGTGGCTTCCTGTTGGGCTGTGGTTTGGCGCCCAGATTAAGTCTCCCAGGAGGTCACCAGAGCTGAAAATATCACTGTTCAGCTCCAGGGATCTGAATACTGTAAAAAAATAATAATAATAATAATAATATATATATTTTTAAAGCAGTTGGGATTCTTGCTTTAAGTTATCACTTGTTTTCGTCTGCCATAGTTTCTCAAGTTTTACTTGACTCTTTTTGCCCAATATCCACAGATTTGTGTGATTTTTCTCTAGTTGGTGTAAAGAACATGATATAACTTTCAGTGCATTTTGAAAATTCAAGTGTAACTATGCAAATGGGTACAGGTCTACTTAGATTAAAGACTCCAAACAATGTATACAGCGCAGTTTGGATTTTACATTTTGCTCAGCTTTTGGAGACCATGCCATTCTGCATTTATATACTTTATTCCTTCACTTTTCATTAAAAAAAAGGGGTATACTATTAACACAAAATGAAAAACATTGGAAAATGTGTTGAAGTTGACATAAAATATTGACAAACGATCTTATTATTTCTTCAATTCTTTGTTTGACAAAGTGCAGAAGCTTTAGAATTGTGCAGCTACATGATCAGATGTTCTGCTTTTTTCATATAGGAACGTTATCTCTATTTATTGGATAGGTGATGTGATCTTTCCTTTGCTGGCTTGATGATAATGAGTTTGTTGCGGAGTTGGCTTAATGCCACAGCAAGTTTATCTTTAATATGCACAGCAGTCTTTCCCCTTCTCTCTAATTCAACCATTTTGTTGCTCATTTCATGTTAATTTTCTTTGGCTTTATGACAAAAAAATGTTTCTTGTTCATGATACAGCTGAGCAATAAAACCTTATTACAAAAAGAGATCTGTATAATGCTTCATACAGGATTAATAGAGGAAGTTCTTTGAAGTCTTTTTTTTTTTTTTGTTAAATAATGCCGAAGCTGCTGTGCCAAGTGACGAGCGCCACTGATAAATAGTAAAACGCGTCAGTCGTAGTAAGGATTAAATGGACTTTTGGCCCAGCAATGCTCAGAGTGTGTATAAAACAACCCACTGTGTAATGAGGAACTCCCACTACTGTGCTTCATAAAGTATTTATCGACTGAAAGATTTGCTAAGTGAAGTTCTGCAGTGCATTACCACTGCAGTGCATTACCATGCGTAACCAGGAAGTTAATGGTGTTATCGGTGTATTAATGTATGTTCAGTTGTTTAAGTTGACGGTTTTTCAGAGTTTCTGGCTCGGATGGTTTTTATTGACCATACATCTATCTATCTATCTATCTATCTATCTATCTATCTATCTATCTATCTATCTATCTATCTATCTATCTATCTATCTATCTATCACAAAAGCAGTGTTCCTCCTGAGCTGAGAGGTTTCAATGCAGCGTCGCTCGCAATTATTAAAATCCCCCTTGCAGCTGTTCTTCATTTGCGGGCGTCTCACTTCCCACAACACAACTCCACCACGGAGATCTCCAAAAGAAAGCAAACAGAACCACACATGGGGAAGTATAACAAATGTTGTATTATTTACACAAAGTGCTATCTGCAACTCACGAGTAAAAGAGGACGAACATCCAAGGGAATGATGTGCGAAATCCCCGCGTCCGTAGTTGAAATACAGTAAGGACTTTGCGCGCTAATCCCTGGACTGTCTGTAATGGACTGCACTAATACACCGTGTTCCCCACGTGATGACGTCACCGACATGTGAGCATGATGTGTTTTACGTGCTTCATCATGGTTCACAAATAGAATCATTCTATTCCTTAAATACGCTCAACAATAAGAAGAAGCATTCAGAATGGCTGATTAGTTAAATAGGAAGTGCCACACATATCTAATCCTAGTAATCACCAAAAATAGATCACTCCGTAAACATTTTTTGACACCAATTGGACAATAGTGTTAATCCACTTTGATATATCACGGGTAAGAAGTATATTTATATAAATATCTGAATGCATCTAAATAATAATACAAAGTGATTTTTTTACTATAATATATAGTATAATGTGCTAATATTAGACACCATAAATGGAACAGTTATACGAGTATTATAAAAAATAATTTTATATGTAATTGTAGTGTGTGAATTTTTTTTTATATAAAGTATATTTGTGTTTTATACAGTATGTAAGTCTCAAAATATATAAGCACATCAAAACGTATATTTTATTGGAAATGATTTCATGAAATGTTGCTATTTCCCTTAATCTAAACCAGTCGTTCTGTACAAACATATGCACGCAGAAAAAAAAAATACAATTTTTATATCTCTACATACTGTACATAAATGACTCAGAACTCAGAAATAAAAAAGAAGGGAAATAGAAAGCTGTATTATCTGAGAGAGAGTGTGATATCAATGCAGAGACCACCAGGGAACTTTGTTCCTAGTTTGAAGATCCAATATTGTTCCCTTCTCAGTAAATGGAGATTGCTATTTCCTAATCTAACATTGGCAGACTGCTCGAATACCTAAAAACCTCAACGCCTGTGCATTAAAATCATGTACTGTCTGAAAGGAACTCTAAAGATGTTTGCAATGGTTCACCTTTCTTAATACATTTATTCACCTTTTTAATCGGTATGATATCCAAGAATGCAGTTTTAACATCTTTTGTTTTTCCAAAGTACAGCAAACCACATTGTATCAAATAGACAACAAATTAGCTAACGCAATTTATAAAAGTATTACTATAATATGATGAGGCTTTACACTTATAATATTTATAGCATACCTTAAGAATTATTCTTTTATACCGGCATACCCCGGTTTAATGACACTCACTTTAAATACACTCGCGAGTAAGTACATATCGCCCAATAGGCAAACGGCAGCTCACGCATTTGCCTGTCAGCACGTCCTGAACAGCAATACCAGCTCCCTACCTGTACCGAAGCTGTGTGCAAGCGGGGAGACTATAGAGCCTGTTACACATGCGTTATTTATATCAGTTATGCACGTATATGACGATTGCAGTACAGTACATGCATGGATAAGTGGGGAAAAGGTCATGCTTCACTTTAAGTACATTTTCGCTTTACATACATGCTCCGGTCCCATTGCGTACGTTAATGCGGGGTATGTCTGTATATCTTTCAGAAGACTGGGAGGGAACAAGTATATTTTTAAGATTTTGTTCTTTTTTTGAACATTTTTTGTTTTGTTTTGGTGGTAACAGGTTTCCCGAAATGGGATCTATTTTTAAGATTTCCCAATGTGTAGAAACAACATTTCTCCATTGTATTTGGTTATAAAAAGAGGAAGTTTAATCTAATTGTCTAGCCCTTTTGTTTAAACTACTACTGTATCTTCATTTTCATTGACATTCTCTCCAAGAACACTATCATGACTCTTGTTTTTATTATCATCATAGCGCCTTTTAAAAAAAAAAAAATTCAGCTCAACCCCGTTATAACGCGATCCGTTACAACGCGAATCCGCTTATAACGCGATGCAAGCGTGGCTCCCAATTTTCGTATTTATGAATACTTTACAACACGGTTATTGGTGTCTTAAATACTTTATTGTACATTAAATTTTTGTACATTTATTCTACATTATTCCTAACGCGATCTGCTTATAATGCGATGTGATTCTTTGGACCCCAAGCACAGCGTTATAAGGGGGTTGGGCTGTATATACTTTATACATTTGATTCCCTGTTTTTTCCGATATTGTAGAAGAAGACTTCCCCTTTTTTGCTTTGGCCAATACTGAATCGATAATGTGGGTCTCAAAGCCCTTATTAAAAAAACTTTATTTTAAAAGGTAAACTGATCTATAAACTTAGATTTGTCTGAACAATTATGTCTTATTCTTACGGCAGATGGTTTTTGTCCGTTTTTTTTTTTAACTCGCCGTACAGTAACTTGTTTTGTATCGTATTCTAAATTATAAGAAATAATCTAATTCACTAAAGGGGATTTTACGAATCCACCCGGAATCATGATGGCTTTTGGAATCCAAATAAACATTGACGTCCTTGAAATAAAGTACTACTCTCGGTGGTGGATATAAAATGTTGGGGCTCATATGCACTTATCTTTTTGCTGCCCTCGCCGCCTTCTCCTACGGCGTCAAATTACGCCGCAACGTCAGGTGATGACGCATCTCCATGACAACACAATGCCATGTGATGTTATGGCAACGCGTCGGTATGTGACGTTGCAGCGTCATTTGAAGCCGTAATGCTACAGAAGGATGAGGGAAAGGAGAAGCAGACCTTTACAGAGGGCCCATGCTCTCCCCCTAGCAATCGGTGGGGAAGAGTTTGGGGCCTTTGTATATGGGGGGAAAAAAGAGAAGAAGCTGAAAATTTGCCGCCCGGCCCATCTGGCCTAATGGGAAATTCGCCACTGAATTCTCTAATTTTAGATGGATCAATAAAGAAGACTTTTTATATTATCTTGGCTTGGGACCCACTTTGGCAGTGCGCCGGTTTTTCTCCTTGTTCTATTTACGTTTCTTAAAATAAAAGGATTAACATAGCAGAATTACCTATACGTTGGCACACGTCATAAGTTCTTCCCAGAGAGGTCACTGCCGAAGAAAAGAAGAAAATTAATGTCTGAACCCAAACATACCTTTGTTGAATTCTGATTTTCATATTACCATGGTGAGTCTTTTGTACTATCTATTCCCCATTGAAACAATATAACCCAACCCCTGACTTATATCAGCTACTTGGTTTACATTTTTACGACTTAAATAAAAACTCCTTTGTTTGGATTTTAAAAATCTGACTCAATATATAAAAGATCTCATATCTTAATTTCTCTAATACTTAGATGCATGCCATTGTCACTGTTGTATCTGTGTTCTTATTAACATAAACGCCTGAATCTTAAATTTTACAGCCTAACGTCCATTCTCGCAGGAGAATCATACCTGTCTTTTGCACCTCTTAATCATGAAATGCTTGGCATAATTTGATGTCTTATTGCAACGGGTATAAATATCTCAAAATAGGTGTCATCCCATGATATTCTCATTTTTAATAAAGCCCTCCAACTAAAGGTTGACCTGCTTGTCACCTCTCTCTGTTTTGCACAGGGTTTATTTGACGAATGTAAGGATTTCTTTGAGGCTGACAGCCCCATGATCTGGCTGTCGTCTATAGCCTTTCAAACGATACATTTTTTCACTTTTAGTGGGTCATCGGTGATAGCCCTCCAATTAAGCTCTCTTTCACATTGCTCAATGTTATAAATGATTACCTTGAAATTTTGCCCAAACCAATTGTCTCATTTTTAGCTTCTACTTTCCCATCATCGGGCTGGGTTTATTCTATTGCATTCTGCAGAAGTATCATAACTGACTTTAAACAGGTCCTTAATCGACATTAAATTCTATAAATTGCAGCCCGTTGATGCACACTACTCATTACTTGCAGTTCAACATCTAAATAAATGATATATGGATCTCTTGGATCTCTTATAGATATGTGACCCAATGTGCTCTCAACTTTCTGTAAAGTAACTTACATGTATAATGTTAGAGGAAGTTTTCTAGGATCATTATGGCTAAAACATGTCCACATCCCATTGATATTGTGTCATGTTTTGCTCCTATTTAAAAATGTTGTAAGTCTGGTAATGATCAGGCTTGCTCTTCTCGGATGTTCATGTCGGGAATGTAGAACAGTTGTCACATTTTTCAAATGTGCAGTATTTTAGGATATGCAATGAATATTTAGTATCAATTCTTGGTGCAGGGATATTTTTGTGCAACTTCATAATTATACATAATAATTATAATCCCACTTTATTGTTCATGTGCAACAATGCCACCTGCTTGACCATATATATATAATTTTTTTATAAAAAGGGACAGAGAAGACATTAATGTATGACAGCACTACAATCCTGAGAACATAATGCAGATGAAGATAATATTCCAGAAATATC
This sequence comes from Ascaphus truei, assembly GCF_040206685.1. NCBI lineage: Eukaryota > Metazoa > Chordata > Amphibia > Anura > Ascaphidae > Ascaphus > Ascaphus truei. The sequence goes on from NC_134500.1 coordinate 17,373,031, forward strand.
CTTCCTAATTGCCTGGTCTTCATAGTGGTAATGGGAAGAAATGGGAAGCATGCACTGTGAATTCTGAAGTTTGTATTTCGGATTTCCTATATCTTGCCTATTGTGTTCATCTCCGTAGGAATGCATGATGATTGTATCCTGTTCTTTTGCCGTCTTTAGGAATAGCTAAAAGGACCATACAAAAAAGGCCACTTTATCCACACACTAACACAGGGGTGACCTACTCCAGTCCTCAAGGGCCACCAACAGGTCAGGTGCTTCAGCACAGGTGGCTCAATCAGTGACTCCATCAAAGACTGAGCCACTAGTTGAGCCAGCTGTGCTGAAGCAGGGATATCCAGTCCTCATGGGTCACTAACAGGTCAGGTGTTAAGGACATCCCTGCTTCAGCACAGGTGGCTCAATCAGAGGCTCAGTCTTCAACTGGACCACTGATTGAGCCACATTTTCTGAGGCAGGGATGTCCTTAAAACCTGACCTGTTGGTGGCCCTTGAGGACTGGAGTTGGCCACCCCTGCCCTAACACTTTGAAATGATACATATTTCAAATTGAAGCAAGTTATGCAGTGCAAACAAAATGCATGAACATAATGTGCCATAAACAAACGTGCGTGGGGGTTTTCTTTTATATACCTCACACTCTGTGTCCTGCCTGCTGCTGTCTGTATGTTTCCCTCACCAAGTCCTGTTGAGTTATAGACTTGCAAAAAAACAAAATAAGCTTGTGTTTGATTGATTTATCCAATACATCATCAACATGTAATCCGTGAAGGAAAAACAGCACCAATCAACATACAATGAATGTGGTTCATCTTAAATTGGTTTCTGTTTAACTTGCCATGGTATCACATGAATTTCTTTGCATGTGCTCAGCATGTACTTCTGAGAGAAGCATAATCTTTTTCTTCCATTCATGAGAAAATAGGTTTCCAAACAATTTTCTACTGAGGTTGTGAGAAAAAAAGGAGAGAGACTGGATTAGCTGCTGTAATGCAAATTCTATTTAACGGCGTGTTTATTTATTTGATGGGAGACATATCTGTTCAATAGAGAGGTGTAAGCATCTTATAATCTTGTTTGCATTGCAGTGTTTTTCAATAGGGGTTCCCCGAGCATCCCTAAAGGGTTCCCTGCAATTTGAAAATTGTACCAAATACAGAAGAATTTACAATGTATCTGATCTCAGACGCGCTATTAGAGAGGGTTGTGGTTCCTTCCAATGCATCTGATCTCAGACGCGCTATTAGAGAGGGTTGGGGTTCCTTACAATGCATATTATCTCAGACGCGCTATTAGAGAGGGTTGGGGTTCCTTACAATGTATCTGATCTCAGACGTGCTATTAGAGAGGGTTGGGGATTTCCTTACAATGCATCTGATCTCAGATGCGCTATTAGGTTCGGGGTTCCTCAGAAATAAACATAGGGTTCACCAAAAAAAGGTTGGTAACCTTTTCTCTGTAGTCTATAGCTTGACTAGCCACACCAGGAACATATAGCGCCAGATTCACAAGAAGCGTTAGCATTTGTAACTTGCCATTAATCCATGATGGCGCATGCTAAATAATTCAGTATTCACCAATGCAAATAACATCATTTAAAATCAATATATTGTATTGAAAACACCACTACATAATGTATCATATTCTTTGATACACAGAGAAAGATACAAATATTGATTATTAAGCCCTACTGAGATAGGTTTCAGTTAATATAACAAATGTATTGCATGTAGACATGCTGGCTACATACTGCTGCGGCCGAGTTTATTCGAGCATTTGCCCGTTCTCGGCCGCAGCAGTAGCCTGGCGCGCGCCGGAGGGTGACGGGCGCGCGCCGAAGCAGCGGAAGAGCGCCCTCCGATCGGGGCGCTCTCCCTCCCGCTGCCGGGTCCGCCGGGTCCCCCGGAACCCCCTGCCGCCGTCCCCCACATCGCGGGACACCAGGGCTCCCTCAGGGAGCCCTGGACGCGCGTGCAGGGGGCGCTGGCATCGGTGACGCGCACGCCGAGGGAGTGGGGCTAGCAAGCCGGGGCATCCCCAGGCTTGCGGAACTAGCCCTGCTCGGATTAAGTGTGTCGGTAGTGTACTATTAGTGTACGTACAAACATGATTTCTAGCAGATATTTATGCATACAATGAACTTAGTGAATGTAGAATTAACTCTGAGATAATGCTACCCATTCCTTTTATGATACATGTAGTATTATTTTCACCTAAATATAGAAGTTCATTCAATTTTCTAGATATTTTTTTCTTCTATAACACAACCTTATTTAAAGGTTTCACTGGTTCGAGGTCTGAATTCATGAGTGCTTTATGAGTTCAGTTGAAGTCTTACCCAGTTGCACTCTGCTTGATATTAAATTAATGAACCAATCCATAACCTTTTGCCGCAGGGCATCCATCTGAAAATGGGTTGTAATGTTTCCTTCTCCCTTTTGAAAATATAGCGAAAGAAACGTGCTGCCAGGATTGCACCCCTATGAAGGCTGCTTGGATGCTTTTGAGGCATCACCATAATTGAAGATATTGATTAAAATAAAATAAAAAAACAGTGTGAAGCTGTTATTTCTTTATTCTAAACGTAGCTAGTAGTGTAGTCCACAGCGTCGTATTGCATTGCAGATTGCACTCCTTTACACAACATAAACATGACAGCTGTAATAGAAACATTCATTAGGAGATTACGTGTAAAAGTCACTTACAAAATGCTGGAGTGACAAAACGCATACATTTGTCTTGTTTGAGATTGATGAGTTTTAATAATTGAATTCTTCATAAGTGAAATCACCAGAATTGTCACGATTCAAAGAATATGAAATGGTGGCTTGGTATTTAATGAGTCGGGGCATCCATGGCTCAGATATCAGCAGATGACCCTACAGAATGTCTGTGTTGGGAACACGCCAGTGAGGTTCTGATGGCTGAGGATGCACCTTCTAAGACTACAACCCAGAACAATTAAAGGCAGGACAACAATTTATCATTAGCTGCACTGATGAGTCACAGTGGACAACCCAGGGAAGTGCAACAGGGAAGGAGAGTGAGCGGTAAAAGGCACTGATTTTTGCTGTTGAATTATATATACATCCTGTGAAATTGTACCAATCATTTCAACACCTTGTGCCCAGCACCACAAATTGGATTGTAAACTTTTAAGGGCAGAGATGATCAATATACTGTATGTTTTGCATACAGTATATAATACAGTGTGTACAGTGTTCAAAGAAAATTAAAAGTTGTGGGATGTTTTTTTTTTTGTTTTTTTTTAACTTTTATTATATGAACTGTTGTTTTCAAACAGCATTGTTTTTCTTGTTGCATAAATCAGTGTCGTTATGTCAATCAAACAAAGGCTACCCTAGCCATAACTGGAATCTAAATGTGTAACGTTACATAACGAGGAACAATCTGGTGAACAACTCGTCTGCACATAATTCATTATGGAATATTAGAAATCACGTACGATTTACATGGGTCAGTCAACCTGTAGTATTAATGCAAACATTATAATCCACTTCTAGTTAAGTACATGACAGCTATTAATCAAAGTAAGAAAGAAAGACAGTCTGTGCTAATGCAGAATTGTTTAAAATCATGAATTCATAATTAGATTTATTATATAGTCAAAGCAAGTGTCAATCATAAAAACGTCTATAAAAGAAAGAAAATGGAAGGTTTTGTATGGAAATAATGATAATTAGGCTGAATGCCAGAAACCGAATTAATTTGCAAGACTTTTAAAGCAAGTCTTACATAAATCCACTTGTTCCTAACGCTCTGCAAAAGCCATTTTGTCATAAAGTTAAAGAAACATGCACGCCCCTTTTCAGCGTCTTAAGTTGAAAAGAAAAATTTTCTTAATTTGAATGAAGCCAAAATAGCCAAATGTTGCCATTTAAATGCAATTATTCCAATGGTGTGGCTTAAATATTTAAAGAAATTATGATTTATGCCTCTCGACCATTTAAAACAACTTATTTTTTACAACTTGATTTAATAAAAGAATAGTCTAATTGCAAAGAAAACAAAGTGTGAAAGCAGTAGAATGCTTAGCAATGGTTCACAAATCATTATCATGTGAGCCGGTTGCAAACAAACGCCTCACGATTTGTGTACCATCTCTGGGTCATTTCAGTAATACTGGTAAATAAACTTGGTGTATCTGAAATATCAATTAAATGCCTGACACTTTTTAGCATACTTCATACTTCAACTAAACATAGATTCTTGGCCAAAGTCTCTTCACGTTTTTGTACATTTCGGATCATGGCTCACCTTTTAGTATTTCGAGGATTAATAATTACTAGATGTAGCCAGCGTAACATACGCCGTCCGATCTAGCAGATCTTAAAGGTTATTAATGAAACATTACTCTTTGTTTTCACCCCTCTCTGTAATGCCTTGCTGTCTCTTGTCCCCTTGTACCCACCTTATTTTCTCATCCATCAAGCCATGCTCCTCTTTGCACTCTCTGCTCTACCTCTTTGCCCTCCCTGCTCCTCTCTGTGCACACTACACTACTCCCTGCTCTCCTACTAATCTCATCTTTCGCTTCCTCTCCTTGCTGCCTCTCTGTTTCCTCCTCCTACTCACCTTGCTGTCTCTCCTTCCCTCTCTTTGCACTCCCTCCAGCCCCATGTGCACACTGCTTTCCATTCCCTCCTCTTTGTTATCCATATCTCCTCCTCTTCTTGCTGTCTCTCTCCTTCTTTCCTTGATCTCTCTCTCTCTCTCTCTCTCTCTCTCTCTCTCTCTCTCTCTCTCTCTCTCTCTCCGCCTTTCCTTGCTTTTCTCTCCTCCCCTCCTTGCTGTCTCTCCTCCCCTCCTTGCTGTCTCCCTCTTGTCTGTGTGCCTGTGTGGCAAGTCAACCACTTGGTGTTGTACCAAGTAGGCTATATATCTGGCAGATGGCATCATATGGTTGACATCATAACGAGTTGCAGACATCCTTAGCTATATATATATATATATATATATATATATATATATATATATATATATATATATATATTATCCTTACAATCACATCACTAAATTACTAGGTTGGGAAAAAATAACTTAGCCTTGAAATATAACTCTTGTTTTGGAAGAGTTTG